>NC_138745.1:22384446-22512373 GCF_965113295.1 Leuciscus leuciscus | reverse complement strand
ACACACTGCTGTGAGCAAGTAAGACATGTTGCTGCTGTACAATATAGTGTACATTAATTACCCATAGCAGATCTATACAGGTGGAGCTGGGGAAGGTGGAGGGTTTCTGAAAGTGCACTGCACTACTAAGGCAAATGCTGACCAAGTATTTGGAGGTCGAGCACACGAGCTCATTGGCTACTGATACAGCAGGAACCAATCAGCTGCGCCCTATAGAGAATCATACGATTGCAATCAGTTTGAGTTAAAGGGACTATGTGTAGCTTTTTAGGTATTTTATTATCTAAAATCAATATTTTTATTCATAAATATGCCCTCAATGGTGTACAAATACCTATGCCAATGATCAGACTAATCCTCGTAAACGAAGAATTTATTATCTTTATATACATAGGACGGGTAGGTCCACGGAGGCGTCCATGTAGTTCCGCCATCTTGAAAAACTATAATAGCAGAGAGGGACAAAAGTACTAGGCCAACGCGTTTCCACAACGCGTTTTCGTTCAGAACCAGCGTCACGTGACTGAAGTCAGCAGAAGCGGAGGCGCAGAGCAGTGAGAGGCGCTTGTCACTGCCGCGGCAAGTTTAAAAGGATGCACACTGCACGATTATTTATACACCGTTCATTCATACATATGCTGAGTCACAGGATAAGGAGTCCTTGTCGTCGAAAAAGTCCAAAATAGACCGTAAAAGGAAACGTGACCGGAGATTACAAAAACAAGGGTTAATGTCGGGATAGCTAATGCAGGAGAAAGCTTTCAAAAGAGCCTGCCTGAAGTTGCCTGCTTTCTTCTCGAGAGGTAAATCAATGTTATGGTCTTAATTACAAGCTTTTTTTCATTGCTTGGTTGTGTACTTTATTATATAGACAGTCGAACATTTATAGTTAAAAGTTAAACAGGCTCTTTGATGAATTGCAGCTATTGAGTAAAGTAACGTTAGAGAAGGCTCTGATGATGATGATGATATCTAACAATGCACGTACTTCAAAAAAATATAACGAGTAAAGGCGGCATTACTACTAATTACCATAGTTAATGTTTTTCACAGTCAGTAATTGATAACTGTAACATTCTTTTTTTCGTTGTTTCAAGTTTCAGTTTGTTTTAAATAACAAACCTGTTCACCCGATGAAAAACTCGAAGTGCTATTATAAGACATCCTGTCATAGCTTTTTGGTACATAACGGCAACCGTAGATGCAACGCGCATTTGAAAAAGCGAGGCGCTGGAGAGCATTATTCGTTTGAATGCAAAATACAATTTCACCACTAGATGGGAGAAATTCCTACACACAGTCCCTTTAAGGACCTATTAGCCTGCGCCATCTTGAGTTCCATGACAGAACTTTGCATATATCAATGTCATTAGAAAAGTTCCCAAAATAAAAAATACCTTCATATATAACAGCATTTTTTTTTTTACTGGTACCATATGTCATACACCGCTGCCCAAAAGCCTTTAATTTTTGGACAAAAATGTTTTAGTTTTAACAAAAATCACCCCCTGGGACACAAAGTTGTCAAAATTGGAAGAAACACCCATACACAGGTGTTCATAGTCAGGTTTTTGAGGCACCCAAAAGTGAAATACACAAGTACACTATTGATATTTCTACTGATTCAGGTGTTGATTATGATCAGAATCTGATTCACAGGAAAAAAAGATATACATCATCCCGCTATTTGGATACAAACAGGAGAAAGAGGGAGAGGACACCGGAGAAAGTTCTGGAAAGCCAGAATGGTAGTTTGGTGCCAGACCGGATAGCGTTCCGGATGCCACTCCACCTGGGAAAGTGACTGAAGTGGAGCAACTCTGGAAAAATAAGGGGGGTAAATTAGGACGATAATTAAAACAGAGTGCTGACAGAAGGAGAGAAGTTCAGCCAAGAGTCTGGCACAACAAACACTCAGTTGCCTTGTGACGTCGGTCTAGTCGTACAGTACCTACTGGCTGGAAGACTTCAGGACATGTCACAAAATCACTAACGGTATACTTACGGCGATGACACTCTGTGTCAATGGTGTAAAACAAACAAAATGCTGCCGAGAAAAGGAAAAGGCAGAAATAACAGGAATTGCAAGAGCATGTAGCAATTATGCTTTTGAATCTTAATTTTTGTGGCCATTTACACATCTAAAGACGTTCAGACAGGTTGTATTTGCCCAGTCATTTGGGTTTTAATATGAAATGCAGGCTGGGGAAGTTTACATCAAGCGTAACAGGAAATGCAGACACCACTGCATATTATTTTGAGAACCTCATTCTGACAGCAACCCCAGCAGCAAAGACACATGCATAAAGTATTTTCAGCAAACAGAGCTGTTCTTTGTTTAGATGGTACACACTGCTCAGCTCTCAGTCTCCATGCGTGTCTCTGTGGCCCTCAGTCTCTTTTCAGGCTTTCGTGTAGAGCAGACACTCCTCAAACACACCGGCCCACACGCATACACAAACACAATAAACAGTGGCGCCTGTCTTCATCTTCATTTATTCCCCGACCAAAACACACACACACACGCGGTCACGCACATGCACCCGTACACACACAAACAGCCTTTCTCTGAGGAACGCAAATGCTAAAAGTTCTGTGAGTGTTATTCATCAGTGTTTTGAGACAAATGTATAGAGACACCATTCATCTGTTTGATTTACTGTGTGAAAAGCACTTCATTCACACTGTGTCCACAGATCGGCCAGTCACACTTGTCCTCAAATCACTTTCTTACATGGGTTAGCTGGTGTCTTCACAAGTTTTCTGACACATTACCTACACATCATGCCTGAAAGGAAGTGATTCGCACTGTTTAGCGACCCTTTCGCCCGGCGGGCACATGGTTTTTCCAAACAGAGCCCTCGTTGAGGCAAAGTGATAAAATCAGGTGGGAAAAGTTAAACTCTGAATAACATAGCGCATTAATGTTCGTTTTGATCAGGAGACAGCCTGTCGGAAACCTCCGGGATGTTTTTACAGAAAATAATTATTCCACAGTTGTCAATCCGCTCTGCACAGTGAGTCTTTTCAAGAAACGGTATAGCTTTGAGCAGGAGTCCAGCAAATGGTCCTGGAGTCCATAGAAGGCAATGGGAACAGAATATGTGAGTGACAAGTTATAAGAGAAGTTATTTCCTCTTTTCCTATAGCAACTCTAATGGTTAAACCAAAAACGATTAATTAACATTTTTCCAAAACCTAGTGAGCTGTCTTATGTAAGGTGGAAACATGGAAACTCAGCAAAACAAATTTTTTGTTTCAGACTAAACTAATAACACTAATGATTTCAATAGATATGTGATGTTAGCATGTTTCTAAGCTAACATATACATATATACATACATACACACACACACACACACACACACACACACACACACACACATTATATATATATATATATATATATATATATATATATATATATATATATATATATATATATATATTATTATTAAAACAATTTAGTTAGTTAAACAATTATTTTTCTTTTATTCACCAAAAGGATACATTATATATTAAACGGATAAAAAAATCGATCAAAAAAATTCAAATCAATGCTGCTCTTGTGAACTTTCTATTCATCAAAGAATTCTTAAAGTATTTCACAAAAATATTTAGCAGCACAATTTTTTTCAACATTGATAATAATAAGAAATGTTTTCTTGAGCACCAAAGCTCAAGATTTCAGAACGATTTCTGAAGGATCATGTCTGAAGACTGGAGTAATGATTCTGAAAATTCAGCTTTGCCATCACAGGAATAAATCACATTTTAAAATGTATTAAAATGCTAAATTGACAAACACTGTTGGAGATGTCTGGTCTTACTCAGTTGAGATTGCTACCCTAAGATGGCCACTGTGTGACAGACTAGCCTGAAAGGGACAAATCAAATCACTTTTGTCATCACATCACTTGACCAAGGTGTGCCGGGAAGTCGAAATCTTTGATGTGCAGTACAAAACATCACTGCAGTGTCATCAGAGATTTCAAGATTACCTTAAAAATAACATTCTGGAATTCTTTCAGGGAGACAAGAGACTGTTCTGTTTGAATGGACGTCAATAGAGGAGATGCATCAGTTTACTGAATAAACCGCTTTTATGTGGAAAAGTTTGGCACACAGTAAATGTACTGCCTGTCTGCTAATCTTCAACAAGCTTGCTAAGACATATTCATTGTAGAGTGAACTATATTTGCTATATCTCTGTTTTATAGGAGAAGTCACAGATCATTTTGAAACACGGGATCCGCAAACGTGACTGACCGTCGTAAAACAATTTACAGGGCAAAATTTCCCTCACAGAAACTCAAGGCATCATCTTTGGTTTATCTCATAAATGTTCAATGTCTCGCTCTCTTGCAATGGTCAACACAATAAATAAGGCATAAACATGAGTATATTTGAAAAAGGCGTGCATACAATTATATCTATAAACGTCTAAACTGCCATTCACTTAGTCAATCCCAGCCTAACCCAAAGTTATGAAGACCAACATGGCTTTTTTGTTCTGCTGATAACCATGGTAACAGGAAGGGCAGATGGGGCACAGAGGATAAGTTTGGAAGAGTGAGTGGGAAGAGCAAGGGAAGAGGGGAATAAAGAAATAGGGATGGGGGGGTTTGGGGCCGGTAATGAGTTTTAGGAGCGGCAGGATGGAAACAGGATGAGAGTCTCCAAGAGACTCGTTTAATGCAGAACAGAGGGAGTTTTATACCCGCTTCTGAGGAAGACCTTTTTTTGTTTTTCTACTTCCGTTCTCTCATTTGGGTTTGAAGGAATGAGAAGGTGGGCAGAGATGATTTGGCTCATTGTTCTGTTCGGCTGTGATTAAGGATATTCAATTCCAAATGCATTTCACAGAGTTGTTACAGCATGATCAAAATGTATCACATGTTATCATCATTAGAACTAAAATGATTTTTTTTCTTGATATATCTTAGAGGAAGCATGTTACCAACATTCTTCAAAATATCTTCTTTTGTGGTCATGAGGTTGAGTAAATGATGAGAGAAATATCATTTTTGCGTGAACTATCCCTTTAAATCAAGCTGAAATGAGAGATGGAAAAGGTCTAAGAAAACCACTATTCCCATAAGACACACACACACACACACACACACACACACACACACAAAGTTTAGTCAGGAGTGACTCTCGCAGCAGGAAGCTGACTTATTGGATCTACTTTCTTAAGAAGCCAGGGGTGAAAATAGATTAAAGCCCACCCTGCCGAGTGAGACAGAGACGGGGTGTGCGAGTGTGTGCGAAAGAGATGAAAAGTTCTTCAAAGTTGTATCATAAAGTATCTGATTCCAGTGCTGCAGATAACACATCTAACAAAATACACACATACATGTGTTTGAGGACGCAAGTGTGTGGAGAGGAAATGATAATGAAAAACACATGGCTTGATGTGATGGCAGGTGACATGTTCATACATCTAAAACTGTTTGAACAAATGCCTTTTACAAAGTCTCCTGGTTAAATATATAGGATGACAAACTGAAACAGCTTTATAATGTCTGAGCTTCCCAGCAGGGCCTTCATAATGTCTTATATTTTTCCGATCCCTTTGGCAAAGTTTTTTTTTTTTTTTTTTTTTTTTTGAAATTAATACTTTTATAGAGTAAGAATGCATTCAATTGATCAAAAGTGACAGAAAAGTTATTTACATTGTTGAAAAATATTTATATCTCAAAACAATTATGTTCTTTTTAACTTTTTATTCATTACAGAATCCTGCATTTTTTTTTTTATATCAGTTTCCACAAAAATATTAAGCAGCGCTGCAGCATAACTGCATATTAGAATGATTTCTGAAGGATCATGTGACACTGAAGACTGAAGTAATGATGCTGAAAATTCAGCTTTGCCTTCTTTCAATAACATTAAACAAATCTGAACAGTAGTGTATTCTCTAAAAGTATTATTATATTGACATCTATTATATATAAAAATGATGTATTAAAATGTAAATTTTCTCCTCAAGTAATGTTTTTTGTAAAAAAATATTGATATTTCTTTTTTATTTATCGGAAAACAAGATTTTTATTTTTTTTTCACAATGTAGTTGGGTCAGTGAAAATGTCTATAAAAATTATGTCCTGGGACCCATAAGTTTAACTGACAACATAAGCATGTAGTGTAATTAAAAATAATAATAATAGTAATAAGTTAACGAAATTAACCCACACACTTAAATGAAAAAATAATTTGACCAAAAAATGCAAGTCAACAGGACACTATAAATTCTTATATATGCACATTAGCATGGATGACTTCAATACAGTTCAAGGAGGAAATGAACTATGTAAGAGAAATGAAGAAGTGTAAAATGAAATGAACGACAGGCCGGACACGGGATGTTCTTACTGTTGCTGCAACGCTAATGCGGTTTTTGCTTCCTTTCATTTTCTCTCCCTCTATCAAATGCAAAAGGAGCCAGTCTGGAGTGTTTATGCATCAGAGGCTGGCACCAGCGGAGATAAAAGAGATTTTATCCAAATAGCACAGAGAGGACAGAAAGGGCACAGGGACAGTGAATAGCTGTATACTGACTCACTTCACTTTTTCATCCATCTGTTGATCTATTCATCCGATGCTCTCTCATCTCTGTTTAGAACTCAGTATGGGCCTTAATGGTGCACATACCCGCAAAATATTGTCAAAAACACTGAATATTTGACCTTTCTCTCATTCTTCCATGCAAAGAACTTCAATAAATGGCCTGAAAAAGCCTCAGGGTTAGTTCAGCTAAAATGAAGTCTACGCAATTGACAACTCCCTCCATTGACAGTCTACGCAACTACCCCTTTCAAGCCCCAGAAAGGTACACTGAATTTTTTTTTTTAAATAAGTAAAATGTACTGAATTTTTCTTTGGCAAGTTTTTTGCACGCATATTTTTTAAGTAGATTTCACATATGGAATTAAGTAAACTCTACTTAACTAAGTTAATTAATTATTCAAGGCCCAGTGCATGATGGGACCACCAGTATCAGAAAAGTTGAGTAATTTTACTTACTTTTATAACGTTGATATTTACGCTTTCATTTCTACATGCTTGAATTGAGTACTAATATAGAATTTAAATGTTTGCCTGAACTAACTTTTTCATGTAAATTACATTGATTTTTTCTGTAGTATTTACTTCACCACAAAATCATTTTTTATCAGTGTAGTTAAGACATCATTAAAGTAATCCATGTGAATCCAGTGGTTTAACCTCAATTTTATGATGCACAATAAATCATAATTTACCACTTTATTTACAAAATATTGGTCTTGTTCACGTAACAACATCATCTCGTGTCAACGATGCATTGTGGTGTTCTCATGAACACTTGCAAGTCTGTTCTCGCGTCAACATAAGCATCGGTCATGTTGCTCTCTTGAACACGTTGGAGATTCATATTTTGTAAATAAAGTGGTAAATTATGTTGTTTTTTTTGCAAATAAAACACTCGCGTCAAATCATAAAATTGAGGTTAGACCACTGGATTAACATGGATTACTTTAATGTTGTCTTTAGAACTTTTTTGGGGCTTGAAAGTGGTAGTTGCATAGACTGTCAATGGAGCGACAGAAAGTTCTCAGATTTCATCAGAAAGATTTTCCTTTGTGTTCCGAAGATGAACGAAAGTCTTACGGGTTTGGAACGACTTGAGGATGAGAAATTAATGACAGAATTAAACAATTTTGGTGAACTATCCCTTTAACTGAGGTATTCAGTCAACAAAGGTTTGCCAACCATGAAACAGGACGCAGATTTCCCAACACTTTCGACCATGTAGTTCATGAGCCTTGGCTCCAGGTGAAAGGACAACAGTCCACACTGCAAACAGATAAAACTGTCCTGCCAGTTTAAAAAGAAAGAAAGAAAGCATTTATTAAAAAATAAGCATTTTAAATTGGTGTTCACCAAAGCTTTCTATCACGCTCTAATCTCTCACTTCATCTTTCATATTTCATATATACCCCTCCGTTCCATCCCCCAGTGGGACCCCATGTCCGTTATCGCTGTTCTTGGGGCAGAATTCAGTCTTTCTTCTCTTCAAAAGCTCCCGACTGTCCAATCTCTCCAGTTATCTTTCTCTTCCTCTTTCTTTTTTCGCTCCCTTACTTCCCCTGGTGGTCGGTGTGTTGGCAGACCGCGGGAGGCAGATGACTCTTCCATCTCTTTGAAATGAGAGCGAGAGAGAGAGAGAGAAATCGAGGTAGAGAAAGAGTGAGAGAGTCAACAGCATAGACATCAAACACGGCAAAGTCACGACAAAGGACATTTAGGAAAGCACTTTTGATCTGTTCCACACTCCACCTCCCTCTGCCCTCTTTAAACCTGCCTATTAAAAGTGTAACTCGAACCAGGTTTGTTGGCACAGGAGGAGACATGTTTGGGCTACGGTTACTCCTCTCAGGTCAAAGGTCATCGAATGGGTCTTGTTAGGTACACATGGGACTGTAACAGAGCTTAACTTGTGAATTTATAAAACTTTTGAAAAAAACTAATTGATTTGTTTTTAAAGGGATAGTTCACCCTAATATGAGAATGTCGTCGTCGTTGTCATTTACTCAACCTCATGTCGGTCCAAACCTGTATGACGTTCTTTTGTGGAACAAAAGCAAGAGAAGTTTAGCAGGATGTTTAAGCTATATTTTCTATACAATGACAGTGAATGGTGACCATGGAATGTCAGCTGAGGAAAAGCCCTAAATGGAAGTTACTGATCATTTCTATATGCTGCAGTTACTGTAAAATATGTAATTCATAACAGGTTTTCCATCTATGATTCCAAACTTTATCATTTTTGTGTGGTACATGAAAACCACCTGCAACACAAGAAGTTTGTCTACACACACAAAGCTATTGTATGACTTCAGACGACTTTAAATATAGCACAAGATATGAACTACTATTATTCTAACTACTCATATGAACTACTATTATTACACTTTGGTACTTTTTGGTCATTTTTAGGGCTTTTAACATTCACTGTATGAAAAAAACAAAACAGCTTGAAAATCCTGCTAAACCTAATTTTATGATATATGGAAGAAAGAAAATCAAACAGATTTGAAACAACATTAATTCAAATATATTTTTTTGCTTTCAAAACTATAATTTTAAAATGATTTATGTATATTCACAGGCCTATGAATGCATTGAGCTGTATGTGATAATGTTAAACCAATGTTTTGTTAATCTCACAAAAGAACCCGAATCTACACAGTCGCTTTGGCACAGTTGGAGAGATGGATATATTCGGCAGGAGAGACACACTGATCGCTTTCATTCTGCCACTGGAGAGAGGGAACAAAGGACAGAGTTCAAAGGTCAGAACTGCAGGCCTCAAAAGAGTACAAGACAAAACATACAAACACACATACCAACACACTCAAAACTACAAGCCTAACACAAAAACGCCCACACACGTTCATTTTATTATTAAGTATTAAAATCTGGTTGCAATTTTGCTGTGCAACAGGAAAGACTGTATTGATGTTTTTGAAAGAAGTCTATTCTGCTCACCAAGGCTCCATTTATTTGATCAACAATACAGTAAAACAGTAATAATGTGAAAAACTATTACAATTTATTTGAATACATTTTAAAATATAATCATCTACCCCTGTGACTAAAGCTGAATTTTCAGCATCATTACTCCAGTGTTCAGGGTCACATGATCCTTCATAAATCATTCTAATATGCTGATTTGGTGCTCAGTCAATATCAATTAATATTGGTGCTCAATTATTAATAATGGTTTATTATTATCAATTTTGAAAAGATGCTTAATATTTGTGTGGAAACCATTGCTTTCAAGATTCTTTGAATGATTAGAAAGTTCAATGAACAGAATTTATTTGAAATGGAAATCTTTTGTAATATTATAAATACTTTAATGACACTTTAGATCAATTTAATGTGTCCTTGCTGAATAAAAGTATTTTTTCTTACCTTACTTACCCCATACCTTTGAATGGTAGTGTTATTACAGTTTCCACAAAAATTTGAATCAGCAAAAACTCTTTTCAACATTGATAATATTTATAAATGTTTCTTGACAGCATAATTTAAAATAATTTATATTTGAGGTATGAGAGGATATGAAGTCACCAGTTTGTTTATAATGCTTCCATCCGAGACAAGTGTGGACAACGGAGAGTCATATTAACAAACTTACAAAGAGATTAAAGGGACCAATGCCTGATTCAAATGCTACTAAAAGGCCAATGAAAGAAAAACCACATCAATAAATGTCATGGCTTTAAGAGCTGGCACAAACAAACTCTCAAGGACAGTCGGGTTGTGTTTACTCTCTGCTTGGTGTGCGTGTTGGTGTGCATGAGTATGCTAGCGTTCATTCTTGAAAACGTTCAGGAAACATGTCTCTACAGGGTGTGTCATAAGCATGTAATCTTGGGAGAGTGCTCATAAAATGTCCTAAAAGCTTTCTAAGGGTCAGTGTTTGAGTAAGTGCACATGTTTGTTTAACCATCTTTGTGTGTGGTTTATGTTCCTTAGGGTCTCAGGCGTTATGTAATGCATGTCTTCTGCAACTTATTAAGGCTTTCAGTGATGTTTGTATGTGTGTTTCTGTGTATGTGTCACATAGCAACCTGGTGGTCATGTTCAGTATGTGTTTTGGCTGGAACTGTATAACTATACACTTAAAGCAATAGGTCACCCAAAAATGAAAATTCTGTCATTGTTTACTCACCTTTATGTCATTTGAAATGACATTAAGTATGAATTTTCATGAAATACGATGAAAAAGTTATAGACAGCAGAATGTTCTTATAATATGCTAGTGACCACCAGCTTGTTCCTCAATCCTCACACAAAGCTACAGTATATGACTTCAGAAGACTCAGAAAAGCTGCATGAATACTTGTATAATGCTTTTTATCCTTTTTGGAGCATGACAGTCCCTGGTCACTATCCACTTTATGGAAGCAAGGAGCATGAACATTCTTCATGACTTCTCCTTTTGTAGTCCAGGGATTGAAAGAAAGTCATACGGTTTGGAACGACATGAGGGTGAAATGAAAACTCTTATTTTGTAAGTGAACTATCTCTTGAATTCAAATATTCATGCAGACCAATAAAAATCCCATTACATCCATATAATACTCTGTTCACTTTGCAGTGAGATGGAACCATTAAGGAGGAGAGGCCATCAGATAAGATTCCTAGACAGAGAAGAAAATCGTTCTAGAGACAAGGACATTTTTTGCTGCTCTTGTTGGAGAAGGGTCATGGTATCTCAAGTGAGCTTTTGAGAGATATGAGGAAACTTGTTTAGACTCATTCCTCATTTTTAAACATATAGGGCTGCAAAAACACAGTAAAAACACTAATTTATTTAAAAGAACAGTTTTCTATTTCAATATATTTAAACATTTAATTTATTCATGTGATGTGTTTACTTTTGTAACATTATAATGCATTTATGTGTCCTTGCTGAATAAAAGACGTAAATGTAAATGTTCAAAGGCATGACTAAAGGGTGTTTGAGCTCTATTGATGTGAAATACATGGCCAAAAACAAATATACATATAAGCACACATGCACTTAGTCTATCTGAATGTCTTACCCTCCATTACAGCATTGATGGTCAAGTATGTGACTGTGTAAAGAGGTGTGCTTAAGTCTGAACTGTATCTCAATCTCACTCAGTATCTCCAGGGAGATGGTCTGAGGTCAGACTCTAAAAGCCCAGGAGAGAGGTCCTATCTCAGCAACACTTTCCAGCGCCTCTCCATCTCTACACTACCAGATAGCACAGAAGCAAAGCCAGCTATGTGTCTGCATATGGGTGGAAGCATGTGACATCACTGAAACAAATGTCTCTTGTGGTTACTATGAAGGCAGATGGTCACACATTCAAAGCCGATGTGGTCATGTAGTGTTTGCCTCACAGACCCAATAAAAGACAGACGGAGCCAGAAAACAGACTTTTGTCTAACGTACAGTTGCTCACAAAGATAAACATGTAAATGGGGGTTATGCGCAACAAATTTCCATACTCTGTAAAACAGGTTGCATCGCTTCCGGTTCGGGTCTTTTGTATGTGCTTTGTGAAATATAGAGCCATTTTACTCAAAATACCTTCAAAAGAGATATATGAGCATAACCGATGTCCATAACGTAATCAGACTGAAACGTTTTTTGTTCTTCTTCTCACCAACATTTAGATATTTAAGTCGAATAAAACGGCAAAGATAAAAAGAACTAGCTAGGTTAGCTGATTACCTTAACAGTCCATAGATATCGCCGCCAGTTCGTACTGTTGTTACCACTTTGTCTGACAAGCGGATGCAATGAGACCTGTTTTCTTGTTTGTTCATGTGACATTCGCATTTAAAGCCTTTAATGCTTTTTTCAGCATGCCACATGGATGTTGGTGCACAAATGCAACAGCAGTAATTCAGACAATCTCAGATGAGCTTGTTATTTTAAAATGAAAACGAAGCAGCAAGAAGTTTGAAATAACGCAATGGAATACTGTTTTCGAACATTCTGCTGCCGAACTAAGAAAGGAGCAATTAAGAAACCATCTGATCATAGAGATGTGGATATGTTTGCAGCACTTCTGCATTTCCCCACTCCAGTATATTCATGTTTTTACTCTTATCTAACCTTGGCGGACTGACTGAACACATTAATCTGAAAAGATTTCCTTGTCATATAATCACCATGGACCAAGGGCAGTTTGAAGATAAAAGCTGCCACAAAATGTTCCAGAAGGAAAATAAATAAGAAAATAATAAGAAAAAAAACAGAAGAAAAAAATCTCAGATGTAATCCATTTGTGGTGTGTGCTTCCAAGCATTCTCAAGCCATACAACATCATGGCTTTTTGTGTCAAACAGTACGAAATGTAATTCGTTAATCACAAAAAATAAATAAATATATAAAAACTAGCAAACTGTTGCTATCATTGAGTAAGTGAGCTGAACAGTATGTTTTATTACAAATGGTGAACCAAATTAATTGATTAATTTAAAAGATTTGGTTCAAAAGAATGTTTCGAAACCTGACAGCCTCTGGTTCACTATATGGCTGCATCCGAAATCGCATACTCTCTTGAATAGGTAGTTATTTTGAAAAAGTAATTACTTCACGGCGTATCATATGACCTATCAGTGTCCATGCCCATCACATACTCTCTACAGAATCTCACTGGTCATTCAGGTACTTTTTGCCTACTCTTTAATGAGTACTGTGAATTTGGACATACTCCTTTTGTCACATACTTTGTTTTTCACCTACTATATAATATAGCCTAGTAGGGAAGTATGTGATTTCAGATACAGCACAAGTGGCAAGAGTTTCAAAAAACCTCTGAAAAAACAACAACAACAACAACAACAGCACACAGGTTTGGAATGACATGAGGGTGAATTAGTAACAGAACTTACATTTTTGGGTCAACTGTTCATTTGTTAACTTTTAAGCACACATTATTCTAATAAAGATACTATCAAACATTTCAAGAAAAAGAGTTTGTCCATCACTGCTTCAGTATATGTGTGGCGAGTGGGTGTCTAGTAGTTTCTGAGTTAGTTAGTGCACTAACTTTCTCAAACCTGTGGGTGGCACAAAGATCACCTGCACGCTGCCATGAACTTGTGATTTATGTAAGGTTGAATGTGTATATGAGAGGATTACATTCTCACTCTGGACTTTATCCACTGCTTCCTGCCAAGCTTTGCCAGTCGGTCACAATCAGACTAATGGAATGAAGTTTATCAGAGCAAGATGAACTTTGACCTGTAAAGCCTAAACAAGACTCGAGACAGGGTGAGGCTCATAATAGACACTTAGCCTATCGTATGTGCGGAATTCCCACAAACACACACTCATTTTTAATTGAATACTGAATAGAAGGAAGATCAAGAGTGTCTTTTCCTGCTGCTGGAGGAAAGAATAAAAGCAAGGTATGACCTACCACAGAGAGGACAAAGAGATGACTCTGTAGCAGGTAAACCAAGACATCTGCTGAAACATGGGATGAAACACTGTCATCCATCTGAATTCTCTCTCTCTCTGACTGTCTCGTTGCTCACTCTTTCTATCTCACTTTCTTTCTGGTATCAAAGCGACATTGCTTTGGCTAATCAGCTACTCCTTTGATCCCTGTCTGTCAGGACCCCTGGGGACTCTAGGTTGCCCTTTTATCTGCCTGACTACTGGGTCTTTTCAGAGAAAAGAGTGATAATCTGATTAACTGTAATACTTATCCTAGTAAGAGAGAAAAGGAGAAAGAGGGAGGGATAGAAATACAAAAAGAGAGACTGAGAGAGCAAAAGACAGAAACTGTTTGGGTGGAAAGGGGTGTGGAGACTTGTGTCTCTCAAACTATGCACAGTCTTCTGGTGAAAATTATGCAAAACAAATGCCTAAGATGAACAACAGTGCACAAAAGTCCTGGACATACAAATCAGACACACCTGTATCAGCAAAGACAAACATATTAGATATACAGTATCTCACAAAAATGAGTACACCTACCATTTCAGCAAAGATTTTAATATATCTTCTCAAGGGACAATACTATAGAAATGAAACTTCATTAGATTTTTTTTTTTTTTTGATTTTAGAGTAGTCAATGTGCTGCAAGACATACTTGGCCACTCCATCACCTTCACCTTCAGCTTCCTCAGCAAGGCAGTCGTCATCTTGCCGATGTGTTTTGGGTCGTTATCATGCCGTTCGGCCCAGTTCCTGAAGGGAGGGCATCATGTTCTGCTTCAGAATGTCGCAGTACATGTTGGAATCCATGTTTTCCTCAATGAAGCACAGCTCCCCAGTACCAGCAGCACTCATGCAGCCCCAGGCCATGATTCTATCACAACCATGATTGACCAAGACACAATTTTCTTGGTACTCCTCACCAGGGCGTCGCCACACATGCTGGACACCTTCTGAGCCAAACAAGTTTATCTTAGTCTCATCAGACTACAGGACATGGTTCCAGTAATTCATGCTCTTGGACAGGTTGCTTTCAGCAAACTGTTTGCAGGCTTTCTTGTGAGCCAGCTTCAGAAGAGGCTTCCTTCTGGGACGCTGGCCATGCAAACCGACTTGTTGCAGTGTGCGGCGTATGGTCTGAGCACTGACAAGCTGATCTTGCGCTTCTGTAACCTCTAAAGCAATGCTGGCACGATCATGCGTCTGTTTTTTGATGCCAGCTTCTGCACCTGATGCACAGCACGAGGACTCGACTTCTTTGATTGACCCTTGCGAGGCCTGTTCCAAGTGGAACCTGTCTTGGAAAATCTCTGTATGACCCTGGCCTGTACTGTAACTCAGTTTCATTGTGTTACCAATCTTCTTATTGCCTAGGTCAACTTTGTGGAGAGCAACAATTCTAATTCTCAAATCCTTAGAGAGTTATTTGCCATGAGGTGCCATGTTGAACATCCAGTGGTCAGTATGAGAGAATTGTACTCAAAGCACAAATTGTAACTGCTCTAATACAAGATACACACATTTGTATGGTCCTGTCAAGCAGACAAAAACATGAAAATGATGAATAGGACATGTGACTTTGCATGGTTAAATGACGTACAGCTATTATCACTTAGGGTGCACACACTTTTGTTGCCAGCTATTTTGACAATAATGGCTGTATGTTGAGTTATTTTCAGAGGACAGTAAATGTATACTGCTATACAAGCAGCACATTGACTACTCTAAACTATATCCAAGTTTCATTTCTATAGTATTGTCCCTTGAGAAGATTTACAAAAATGTTTGATGAAATGTGAGGTGTGTACTCACTTTCGTGAGATACTGTATATAAGCAAACTATAGGAAAGCCTGGCGTTTAGATTCACATACAAATACTGAGCCAAACATCTCTCTGCAGTAAGTATAACTGGCCTACTTTTACTGCTGTTTGTTTTCAGGGTAATTTGTTTGGAAGGACAAAGTTTATCTACCTATTCCAACCCCCCCAGCAAATCATCTACTTCCTCCTCCTGTTTGTGCCAAGAACACCCTCAAACAGCTCGATCTCTCAGGCACCATTTCTATTTTAGCATCACTGACACTGTGTTTATAATATTTTTAATTAGCTTTTACTTTTGTAATTTTGCAGCATTATTGTTAGTATTATGTCTACAGAGTTTTTCAAAAAATGTATTTCAGTTTTAGTTGCAAACACTGCAAAGTGTAGAAAAGGCAAGCAATGAAGAGCAGTGAGAGAGAGGAGGAGAGCGAACAGGTCTAGACCAGGCCAGATGGAATAAGATATGATGTCCTCTCAAGAAAATATTTTAAATGGTCACTTACTTTAAGGATGTCCTTTGATGGAACGCATGACGGATAGGAATGCAAGAGCTCCATTTTGAGGGCACGATAAGAGCTGTGACACTCTGAAATCATGTGAGAAAACAGAGAATTGGATTTCAGAACTTTCTTGTCTAAAAAATGTAATAGTTGAATCTGACATCAAGTGGCATGGATGTAGCATTACGCAAATGCAATAGTTCTCAGTTACCGATGCCATTGTAGAAATTTGCTATTCACAGTTAGACATTATTGTATTATGTGAATGAAAGCGTCCAATAATGGGGGTTATTGAGATAAAGGTATGCGATTTCAAAATGGCAACCCCCATGAGGTGACCTTCTCCATGTAAAATAAAACAGCTTTTATTTGCTTATGTTATATTTTAAATAATATTCTTTATAGTATTATCTTATATTATTATATCATATGAACGTACACACCTCGTTCAAAATGGTAAGATTTTTTTAATGTTTTTAATGCTCATCAAGGCTGCATTTATTTGATCAAAAATACAGTAGCACTGATCAAAAACAGTGTTTTTTAATAGAAAGTTGAAAAGAGAAATATTTTATAAGTTTATAAATGTCTTTACTGTCACTTTTGATCAATTTAATGCATCCTTGCTGAATAAAAGTATATTTTTTTATTAATTTTTTTAAACCCTACTGATCCCAAACTTGGGTAACACTATTTTGATGGTCCCTTTTGAACATTCTGTTGACTATAAGTAACTTTGCAACTACATGTGAACTAACTCTCATTAGAGTATTAGTGTAGTCTGCTTAATATCTGATAACTCTTTATTGTGATGGTCCTCCAACAGACACTACTGACTATAAGTAACTTTACAACTACATGTCAACTTATCCTAACCCTACCAGTCTACAAATACTCTACTAATACTCTAATGAGAGTTAGTAGACATGTAGGTGCAATGTTACTTCTAGACAACAGAATGTGTTTAAGGGACCATCAAAATAAAGTGAAACCCAAACTTGATTTAAACATGATTTAAACTTATTTTTTCAAAAGTAATGTTAATTTCTGCAGAGGTTAAAAAAAACTTTTCAATGGAAACAAAATGATCTGACTGGAATAATACAAGGACCTTTTCAAAAATCCCTCTGTCTCATTGGCTCAAGTTTTATCTTATTTTTATGAACACAAACAGCAGTCAAGCAAGATACAGTATTTCACTTTATCCAGAACACATCTGTATGG
The DNA here is from genome assembly GCF_965113295.1 of Leuciscus leuciscus. Lineage (NCBI taxonomy): Eukaryota > Metazoa > Chordata > Actinopteri > Cypriniformes > Leuciscidae > Leuciscus > Leuciscus leuciscus. Next base: position 22,494,843 of record NC_138745.1, on the reverse strand, counting down.
TCCCTTCTGTATGGTCCCTGCTTCCCTCTCCAGCTAAAGGTCTGTCCTTCACGTGTCAATGGACACCCGCAACCACCATGGAAGAGCAGCAACAGACAGCAACATTATTATCTGTTTCATGCTTAAAGAGATCTTTCATACTGATGTCTACCTGTCACGACATTTTTTTAAAACACAAAGCTTCTTCACTGAAGTGGTGAGGTGGTATCTGAAAGAAAAAAGTTTCAGATAAATGTAAAGAGATACACAGTTTTCTTTTTTAGACACTGCTATGCTATGGAAGAAGGTACATTGCCCAGCATACAGATGGATTAGTTAAAATCACTGGGATTCTTACAGGATTAAGAGTGTTCTGGCATTTCCATTGTGTTAGTGGGCTGGCAGGGTTTGGGGCCATTCATCCAAAAATAACATATGGCTTAAAGAGGGGGGAGAAAATTACCCAGCTGAACGGCAAAAACGACAGCAGCACACTGACAGCTTGTTTAGAGACAACCAATAACAGCGGACACTTTACGTAATTATGTTTTTGTCGTAATGTCTGATTTCAGTTTTTGCTTAAAAATGACATACATGCAATCAAAAGGCTCAATTCCACATCTCAATCTGTAAATGGATACAGACACCCTGGCCTGTACGCACAACACTATGACATACTACAGCAAAGGTTAGGTTACACTCATTTCAGCCTGTTCACTGTAATTGCATGGTTGTGTTTCCCATCAACCAAACCATTTCCAAACTCAACTCTCATTAAATACAGTGGGAAGAAATGTTTGCGTCTGAATGTGATGTTTATGGACTATATAAGGAGAGATGGACTCATTCACACAATAACAAGACTGAAACTGGATCTCTGATCCTCAGGAAATTTAGAAGGAAATGTGGGTTTTTAAGAGGCAAAATGTACGTCAGAGATAATGCTTTATGACTCAGTTTGTCATCTCAAATGAATGATAAGAAATTCAGAAATCTTTCCTAAGAGTTTGATTGCCGTTTAGAAAGGGGGAAACTTATTGGAAATACTGTAGCTGCACAAAATCCTAAATTTCCCAAACCACAGTGGAACTCGGAAATGTGTTTATTTATTTTCATTGCAGTAAAAAAACTAATGGGGACTTAAAAAATACTCTGGTTGGGATAACAGTTGCGTGTGTAATGGGCTGTGCGAATATTCCCACACTGTGTGAGTCGTCAAGAACGAAGCAACCATCAACTTCCCAGACACATGTTCCATCTCCAGTAGTCATCTCTCTGCACACTCCAGACAGGACTCGCCATTCCACCCCAGAGTGTCCAGTAGGGCACGAGAGATCATCCATGGCAGAGCTGACCTCGACACCTGAGCTTGCCATGAAACTAGAGCCTGAGCCAACGCCCGCTACGGACCACATGCGAGAGCCACCTCCATCCACAGGGCCAGGCCCTTCCAACGTGTCTGTCCTAGAGCTTTATCCAGAAGCCACCTCCGTCCCGAGGCCGGAGCCCACCATAAGGTCAATCCCAGAGTCCTCTATGTGGGGGCAATCCTTTTCTGAGCCAGTTGAGGAGCTCTGCTCATTCACCTCACAGCAGAACCAACTTCAAGTATTCTGTTCTCGGATCCACTCCCACCCTGTCACCTGCCCATCCTGTTGACTTCTTCACCGCTGGCTCAATCTAGCTGCTGGGTCTCACCTGCTCTCTGTCAGTTTGGCTTCACCTCTAACCTCCAGGCCCATGACTCCCCCTTGGCTTTGCGCTCCCTCAGCTCTGCCGTGGTCCGACATCACTCGGACTCCACCAGGCTCCCTCGTCCCTTTGGCTACAACCTGGTCTCTCGTCACCCTGGTTCCTCAGACTTCTGGGCCTCCACTTTCCACCCCTTTGGCTCCACAGGGTTCTTCCTTCCTTCCGGCTCCACCTTGGTCCTCATCCCCTTCGGTCTCACCCCGTTCTGCCAGGCCTCCATCCTCACCTCAGACAGCGGCATTGCCCTGGACTTCTAGGCCTACAATGTCGCCTCAGTCTGTAGTAGGGCTTTGACTTTTGCCCAGAAATCATATTCGAAGTTCGTTTGTTTATGAATATTAATATTTGAATATATTTGAATATTTATTAATAATATTTTGACCATTAAATGCCTTCAGGAAGACCTATATTGGTATCTTACACATCACTTTGTCCTTACTCATGATTTTTCCCTGTTTCTTTGGGAACCCAAAGTAGCGCCACACATTGCTTTTCAAATTATCAGGAGTGTAGATTTCGAACTCCTCATCAGGTGTAGTTGTTGTAGGCGTTGGCGCGGCCATTGTTTTGGTATACAAAATAGGCACTAACGTCACCTACAGGAGCCCAGATGACCAATAATAGCCTTGCTAATGAGCTCGTGATTCAGAACTTCACCAGGCGTGAAAAAGCCTCGGAATCTGAATTGAAAACAACGTTTACAAGCAAACACATTTACAAAAAAGAATGCCCATAACAGGTTCGAATATTAAAGGCTCTTAATATAAATAACTATTAAATGTGTGTCTCTTTGTACCAGTTAGTTTTCGTGGTTACTCATTAGTTAATATGTATGTTCACCTGTGTCTTGTTTAGTTCCCTTGTTTAATCCTCTGTATTGGTCTGTTCAGTTCATTGTTGGTTCATGTTTTATGTAAATGAGGTTTGTTATTCCTCCTCCTTGAACTGCCACCTTACCGTGGTGGAGGGGTTTGAGTACCCGAATGAACCTAGGAGCTATGTTGTCTGGGGCTATATGCCCCTGGTAGGGTCTCCCAAGGCAAACAGGTCCTAGGCGACGGGTCAGACTAAGAGCGGTTCAAAACCCCTTATGATGCCCAAAAAAAGGAGGACCGTGACGTCGCCCGGTATGGCGCAGCCGGGGCCCCACCCTGGAGCCAGGCCCGGGGTTGGGGCTCGTATGCGAGCGCCTGGTGGTCGGGCCTCCCCCCATGGGGTCCGGCCGGGCTCAGCCCGAAGGAGTGACGTGGGGCCACCCTCCCGTGGACCCACCACCTGCAGGAGGGACCGTAAGGGGCCGGTGCTAAGTGGATCGGGCGGCAGTCGAAGGCGGGAGCCTAGACAACCCGATCCCTGGACGCGGAATCTAGCTCTAGGGACATGGAATGTCACCTCTCTGGCGGGGAAGGAGCCTGAGCTTGTGCGTGAGGTTCAGAGATTCCGACTAGAGATAGTTGGGATCACCTCTACGCACGGCTTGGGCTCTGGAACCACACTCCTCGAGAGAGGATGGACTCTTCACCACTCTGGAGTTGCCCATGGTGAGAGGCGGCGGGCTGGTGTGGGTTTGCTTATAGCCCCCCAGCTCAGCCGCCATGTGTTGGAGTTCACCCCGGTGAACGAGAGGGTCGCTTCCCTACGCCTTCGGGTCGGGGATAGGTCTCTCACTGTCGTTTGTGCTTACGGGCCGAACGGCAGTGCAGAGTACCCGGCCTTCTTGGAGTCTCTGGGAGGGGTGCTGGAAAGTGCTCCGACTGGGGACTCCATCGTTTTACTGGGGGACTTCAACGCCCACGTGGGCAGCGACAGTGACACCTGGAGGGGCGTGATTGGGAGGAACGGCCCCCCTGATCTGAACCCGAGTGGTGTTCTGTTATTGGACTTCTGTGCTAGTTACAGCTTGTCCATAACGAACACCATGTTCAAGCATAAGGGTGTCCATCAGTGCACATGGCACCAGGACACCCTAGGCCGGAGGTCGATGATCGACTTTGTGGTCGTTTCATCCGACCTCCGGCCGTATGTCTTGGACACTCGGGCGAAGAGAGGGGCGGAGCTGTCAACTGATCACCACCTGGTGGTGAGTTGGATCCGATGGCGGGGGAGGATGCTGGACAGACTCGGCAGACCCAAACGTACTGTGAGGGTCTGTTGGGAACGTTTGGCCGAATCTCCTGTCAGAGAGATCTTCAACTCCCACCTCCGGCAGAGCTTCGACCAGATCCCGAGGGAGTCTGGAGATATTCAGTCCGAGTGGACCATGTTCTCCACCTCCATTGTCAACGCGGCCACTCGGAGCTGTGGCCGTAAGGTCTCCGGTGCCTGTCGAGGCGGCAATCCCCGAACCCGGTGGTGGACACCGGAAGTAAGGGATGCCGTCAAGCTGAAGAAGGAGTCCTATCGGGCCTGGCTGGCTTGTGGGACTCCTGAGGCAGCTGATGGGTACCGACGGGCCAAGCGGACTGCAGCCCGGGTGGTTGTGGAGGCAAAAACTCGGGCCTGGGAGGAGTTCGGTGAGGCCATGGAGAAGGACTATCGGTCGGCCTCGAAGAGATTCTGGCAAACCGTCCGGCGCCTCAGGAGGGGGAAGCAGTGCCCTACCAACGCTGTTTACAGTGGAGGTGGGCAGCTGTTGACCTCGACTGGGGATATCACCGGACGGTGGAAGGAATACTTCGAGGATCTCCTCAATCCCGCCGTCACGTCTTCCATTGAGGAAGCAGAGGCTGAGGGCTCGGAGGCGGACTCGTCCATCACCCAAGCTGAAGTCACCGAGGTAGTCAAGAAACTCCTCGGTGGCAAGGCACCGGGGGTGGATGAGATCCGCCCTGAGTACCTCAAGTCTCTGGATGTTGTGGGGCTGTCTTGGCTGACACGCCTCTGCAACATCGCGTGGCGGTTGGGGACAGTACCTTTGGACTGGCAGACCGGGGTGGTGGTCCCTCTTTTCAAGAAGGGGGATCGGAGGGTGTGCTCCAACTATAGGGGGATCACACTTCTCAGCCTCCCTGGGAAAGTCTATGCCAGGGTACTGGAGAGGAGAATCCGGCCGATAGTAGAACCTCGGATTCAGGAGGAACAGTGTGGTTTTCGTCCCGGTCGTGGAACACTGGACCAGCTCTATACCCTCTACAGGGTGCTGGAGGGCTCATGGGAGTTTGCCCAACCAATCTACATGTGCTTTGTGGATTTGGAGAAGGCATTCGACTGTGTCCCTCGCGGCGGCCTGTGGAGGGTGCTCCGGGAGTATGGGGTCCGGGGCCCTTTGCTAAGGGCTATCCGGTCCCTGTACGACCGGAGCAGGAGCTTGGCTCGTATTGCCAGCAGTAAGTCAGACTTGTTCCCGGTGCGTGTTGGACTCCGGCAGGGCTGCCCTTTGTCGCCGGTTCTGTTCATAATTTTTATGGACAGAATTTCTAGGCGCAGCCAGGGGCCGGAGGGGGTCGGGTTTGGGGACCACACGATTTCATCTCTGCTCTTTGCAGATGATGTTGTCGTGTTGGCCTCATCAGACCAGGACCTCCAGCATGCACTGGGACGGTTTGCAGCCGAGTGTGAAGCGGCTGGGATGAAAATCAGCACCTCCAAGTCCGAGGCCATGGTTCTCAGTCGGAAAAGGGTGGCTTGCTCGCTTCAGGTTGGTGGAGAGCTCCTGCCTCAAGTGGAGGAGTTCAAGTATCTTGGGGTCTTGTTCACGAGTGAGGGAAGGATGGAACGGGAGATTGACAGGCGGATCGGTGCAGCTTCTGCAGTAATGCGGTCCCTGTACCGGTCTGTCGTGGTAAAGAAGGAGCTGAGCCGCAAGGCGAAGCTCTCGATTTACCAGTCAATCTACGTTCCTACTCTCACCTATGGTCATGAGCTGTGGGTCATGACCGAAAGGACAAGATCCCGGATACAAGCGGCCGAAATGAGCTTTCTCCGCAGGGTGGCTGGGCGATCCCTTAGAGATAGGGTGAGAAGCTCGGTCACTCGGGAGGAGCTCAGAGTAGAGCCGCTGCTCCTCCACATCGAGAGGGGTCAGTTGAGGTGGCTCGGGCATCTTTTCCGGATGCCTCCTGGACGCCTTCCCGGGAAGGTGTTCCGGGCATGTCCCACCGGGAGGAGACCCCGGGGAAGACCTAGGACACGCTGGAGAGACTATGTCTCCCGGCTGGCCTGGGAACGCCTCGGTGTCCCCCCGGAAGAGCTGGAGGAAGTGTCTAGGGAGAGGGAAGTCTGGGCATCCCTGCTTAGACTGCTGCCCCCGCGACCCGGCCCCGGATAAGCGGTAGAAGATTGATGGATGGATGGAGGTTTGTTATTCTGTGATTATTAAAGTATTCTTGTTTATTAATCATGTTTATTAATCATGTTTATTAATCATAATCTGTCATGCTGCACCTTGAGACCAATAATGATCACAGTTTCCTTTGTAATTAATTGTGGAATTTACTAGCAATTTCTGTTTGCAAATATTGTGTGCACTTTATCAGAAATGAAATAAAATGTTAAATATCACATCTAAATATATACAATATTGAATTTTATAGTTATGCACTTAATACTACTTTTTAGACATCCGTTGAGTACAGTGTCAAACAAATGCTGCACCTATGATAGCAGCAGAAAAACTCAACTATTCACAAAAATACTCAACTATTCTATTCCTATCAAAGATGCAATTGCAGACATTAAGAGCTGTTTCAACAGTGATTTAGAACAAAACCTACAGCTATTTCTAAGACCTGCAACCACATTTGCAACACTTTACAGTAAAACAAAGTGCTCCCAGCTTTGTTTCTAACTGAACTAATATAACCATTAAAATTATTACAGTTATGCCTGTTCAGATACAGTATTTCACGATCCTTTGTCTAGTTTATCAAAGGGGTGTCATTAATTTGCATATGTGCTGAAGATTTGGCTACAGAATTATGTATACTTACAGCATCAGAAGTTTTATACAGTAATATTGTGAAATAGCCTATGTTTACAATTTAAATGAAATGCTTTAAATATAATTCGTCGTTACTTCAGTCACAGATCCATTAGATCCATTTGCATTCAGGATTCTTTGAACAGCATTATTTGAAATAGAAATCTTTTCTAACATTTTTAATGTCTTTACTGTCACTTTTGAACAATTTAATCCATCCTTGCTGAGTAAAAGCATTTCTTTAAAAACTTACTGACCCCAAAGTTTTGAATAGTAGTGCACTTACATGCAAGATTCATATTTCTAAGTGAAGTGATTTACAAGTCTATTGGTGATATCTTTGAGAAAAATCTGGAACAACTGGGCCATTTGCACACATTAATTTGTATGAGCCCTCCATATCGTTTGGGCTTTTTGTCTCTTGATACCTCTGAACAAACTTGTAAATTTGTAAACTGTAATTCCTGAAAAACAAATTGCACAAAAGTGATGTATTTTTATATTATCTGTGTCTGATGGAACATTAATCTCATATGGTCTGATTTCACAAGATGAAACCATGCTTGGCCTGATCCAGCACTATTTCAAATGCAATCAGTGCACAAGCAGAGTACAGAATACAATATTACTCCATTTACTGACTCCAAGTGCTTGTGTAAGAAACCGCAAACTGCCCAAGTTTTCTCCCTTGTCACCACAAAGCATCCTTGCAGTCTTGCAACGGAATGGCAGGGTCAAAATTCCCCATTATCTGGAGTCTATTCCAATTACTTACCCCATTATTGCAGAGAAAGACAAAGCGCACAGGAAATGAGATAAATGTGCTGAAATTACAGCCTATGATTGGGCCTCCGCTCCCACTACTGACTGTGTCTGAATCCATTCGGGATGAAATGGTTCTGTTGGGTGCTTCAAGTATCAATGCTGTTTTATTGTGTCTGCTACACACAGGAACTGAAAATAGACGAAGCGAATGTGTATATGTGTGTGTAAACTTGAGTGAAGGAGCACAAGGGCCTCCAAAACGGTTCCAGAGTTGAGCTGAACATCAAAATTTATTTTTCAACCTAAGGCATGCACACTACCCTGTAATTCAGTGTACTTTGACCTGGTTTCAATTTGAAGGCTGGTGTCTGCAAGTCATATTCTCTCAGCATGGAGCCCAAATTAAAATGGACAAGCGTAATGGACCAGCCTCTATATGTGTTTCCTTTAAAGCAGTAATTAGCTTTCTGCTAATCAGAAAGCATGCTAATGGCATTGAAATACCAGCCTAAACCCAATTACTGATGCAGGCCTATCAGTAGACTTCTTGAACTCTGTGTTGACATAGTGAAAATTGAAAAAGAAAGTAGCTGGTTAAACATACAGACATGTAAGCTATCCTCATATTTCATCTCCGGGCTAAAATCAGAACTTAGTCTGGCCACACTCACAAAATCTTACTAACCCTCTGGAATCTGGGACCAGGACGGATCCATGTCAGGCCCAAGACCGCAAAGATCTGTATCTAAACTAAGACCAACAAACCGAGGTCAGTGCTTTCAGTGTTGCCTCTAGATGAGCTTTCACCTTTTGGACTGGTACATTTTAGAACAATATTCAAGCAGTCTTCATGTAATCTGCAAGATTAATCTGTAATTATATTAAAATTTATGTCTGTATAACTTTTTATTTAAATTTTTTGAATGCAAGGAAAATGTTTCTGTTTTTAGGTTTATCACCTATGCCTTTGTATTTGCTGTGACGGCAAATTAACCACCACGTGTATTAAAGATTACTATATCATATTTTGGTACACAAATTTCTATGGTCTTTAAAGTATAATATATGAGACTCAACATGTGCAAACCTTTTTCAAATTTATTTTGATATTTTGTCTAAAGGTCCGTTTCATTTAAAAAAATAGATTTTTCTGACCATTATTTACAGGGTTAATAAATGTTTATAGCTAATGTAGATTTTCAAATTAGATAAAAAAATAAATAAAATCAACATTAAAACATGCAAATATCCTGGAGCTCTTGTGGGTTTACAGCTTCCAAGCTGCAGTTGCCAAAACAGCATGAAACACTTACTGTATTGCATGAATGAATGCATTGTTTAATTACACTTGAGTCAAGGTAATTGGAAATTAATCTGAGTGTGCATAACAACATTTTAGCTCTGTTCTTTTTTTTTCAGATTGTTAAGAGTTTTTAAGTTAAACCCTCTAAACCCAAACTTAAATTGCCCTTACTGCTTTTCTTGGACCCCAGAGAAAAAGTCAAGTTATTTTGTTTGATTACCGGTAACAGTCTGAGGAAACAGATTTCAGTCATAGAACGACAGGAGGACTATGTGTCACTACTCAGTTTTTAATTTGTGCCAACTCAAACCATCACACTGCCTATTGAGGACATGCCAGAGTGACCCAGAACTGTCAGTCATCACCCTTCTCAAAGATTTTCTTCTACCTGCAACACCGGACCAAAAAAGTGCCATTCTGTTTACTTTGGCATTGAAACAGCTTACAAAGTCAGACTGCATAATTCATCTATATGTGGTTCTGTCCCTTTCTGCACATGCCTTCTGGCCAATTTGTTCCATTATCAACAAGTCATTGCATCAATGCATGTTTGCTTTCTGTCTCTCTCCCATCCCTACCATTTTTGTCTCCGACCCTCTCTGCCAAATTTTAGGCTATATATATATATATGTATAGGCCTATATGTCTGGGCAGAGGGATAAGAGAAGTTAAGGGAAGTCTCGAAGAGTTGTCTCTATATGGTTCAATGCAATATGTCTAAGACAAGTTTTCCCTCTACTCTGAATTGCAAAACTCTGCCAATACAACTTGCAGTGCAGTCTCTGCTATGTATCTTCATCCAGAGACAGCACAAAGAATTAAAGTGATGCAGTGTAAACAAACACAGTTACAGCGGCATTGCAGTGTTCATCCCGGCGCCGGAAAACCTCCCAATGCGTCAATACAAATGTATTTTGCATTTGATGTAAGTAGATTAAAACATTGTCCCATAACATGCCTACTGTATCTGAGTTGCTCATTTGTATTATGGTGGTAAACATAAGAACACTTCGTAGCAAATAATCAGAATAATAAAAATTGCATGGAAAAGGGAGTGAATAGGTTTGCTCATGTTATATAAAGATCTTACTGCGATTAAGTCCTTACTTAATTGGAAATAGCATTTTTGGTGCACATGTAAACGTAGTCAATGTTGCACATGCATCTTGGTTCCATGCTAGTCAAGGCTGTGCAGTATACTTTCACAGAAAATTGCGATAACGCATCTGCCAGATGCAGTGTTTAAAATCTTTCTCACACACTACACAGTTACAGCATTTCCACAGATAGTGGATTCCGGGGCTCATTTGTCTCCAAGGCTGTAGATAGACCAGTTCTGCTGAATCAAACTCATCCCTCATGATAAAAGCTACATTCCTTGTTCTTATTTATCTGCACGACCCACTCATTTTTCACCTTTTCCTCCAGTCTATCCGTCACACTTATTTCCTGCCCTATTCTCCCCTTGCTTTTCTGTTCTTTCCAAATATGTAAGAGCCTTGTCTCTATGAACTCATTCCACAAAAATATGAATTCAGTTTTTTTAATGATTTTCTTCAGCAAGACATTGACTTTGGAAAAAAATGTGGTAAAGACACTCTAAAGTAAAGTAAAGTAAACCAAAATAAATAAATATAATAAAATTGATTGATGGATTATGAGAAGGTTATAAAGATGTGGCTTTGTGCTGGATATCTGACATTGGAACATGATATGGGACTCAAAGCAGAAGCAAGAGAGAGGAGGACTGATCTGGAATTGCTTTTTCGCAAAATGTTATGTTAAAATGCACATAATCTTGTCAAACCGTCACTTACTACTGTATAAAGAAGATGCTGGTCCAGGAGAAACCTCCAGGGTGACATTTAATTGCTAAGGAATTCTTTTTCTTCTTTTTTTTTTTTTTACTCTGCATTAGGGGAATAGGGGTTTTGGCCTGAAGACTTGGCATGACAGCAGATAAATCTAAAAGAAAGTGTAACATGAAGGCAATGTTTTTCACTGTTTGACTTGGCAGGGCAAGAGGAAGTAAACACCTACGCTCATTAAGGCAACAGTCAGCAGTCAGCTGATGGACCAATGGAGATGAATGGAACTGGCCTGGTGACAAAAACAGTGCTAATAGGACTAAATGAAGTGAAACATACATGTGTATGGTTTTATGTAGAATTAATAATCCATGATGCGTGAATGTGTGCACAACATATGTACTCTGCAAAAATAAGGAATAAAATAATAGATTTTGCTAGTCTGTCAGGCTTATGTTCTGTTTTATGGACTTTTACATTGTATCCTCTTGTTTTCCTGTGTTCTGTTCCTGTTTCATTTGTTCCCCGCGTTCCCAATCTTCATTTGTTGTCATTGTTACTAATTATGTTGCAACCTGGTTCTGGTTAATTTTGTTATTAAAGGTATAGTGGAGGATTTTCCCGAATTTTAGAAAAGAACCGCCCTCTCCACTTTTTGAAAAAAATGCACATGCGCAACACTCTACCTGCTCCCGAGAGGGAACGCCTATTAAACGTGTGCATGAGTGTCATACAATTCGTAGACACTTTTTCTCTTGCGACGGCTCAGACATTTTGAAAAAAAACGGTGAGAACGGCAAGCTTCAATGAATGGCTGAAACCGTAGCTCACCACACATATACACCTGAAAGTGCGCATGCGCAGAAAGCGAAAACTAGGGACGAGCACGTACGACGGCCTTACGTAAACATATCACCAGAATGATTGACAATTAGGAGGACCAATAGTCTTGATGATCCACCCGGAAAAAGAAAATCCTCCACTATACCTTTAAGTCCTGTGCATTTAAGCCATGAGTTTTTTTCAGTTAATTGTCCTTTATTTTCTATGTGTTAAAGGGATAGTTCACTTTGAAAAAAATTTTTGGTATGTTTTAGCTTACCTCAAGGGCATCCAAGATGTAGGTGTCTTTTTTTCCGCAGTAGTTTCAATTTTTATATTTTTAGGTCAAACCGTTCTTGTCTGTCAGTCATATAATGCAGGTCTATGGTCATTATCTCAAAACACAAGCACAGAGTCCAAATTAAAACAATTCCCCGTCGTCCAAATTAAACAATTCCCCATCGTAAGTACACATTGATGGCCTAAGACACGAAACGAGCGGTTTGTGTGAGAAAACGAACAGTATTTATATCGTTTTTACCACTTATACGCAGCCATGTCCGAGTGATCTGATCTGACGTGTACGCAGACTGGTGCATAGATATATACACTAGATGTCGCCTTAAAGACATTTGTTCCAATGAACTGCCGTAGACAAGGCGACTTCTAGTGTGTATATATCTATGCACCAGTCTGCGCACACGTCAGATCAGATCACTCGGACATGGCTGCGTATAAGTGGTAAAAACGATATAAACGGTTCGTTTTCTCACACAAACCGCTCGTTTCGTGTCTTAGGCCATCAATGTGTACTTACGATGGGGAATTGTTTAATTTGGACGACGGGGAATTGTTTTAATTTGGACTCTGTGCTTGTGTTTTGAGATAATGACCATAGACCTGCATTATATGACTGACAGACAAGAACGGTTTGACCTAAAAATATCAAAATTGAAACTACTGCGGAAAAAAAGACACCAACATCTTGGATGCCCTTGAGGTAAGCTAAAACATACCAAAAATTTATTTCTAAGTGAACTATCCCTTTAATGCTAGCTGTTATGTTCTCTCCTGCAACCAGGTTTGTTTTTTGTTGGGATTCCTGCTTTTTTTGTTTATCAATGAAATAGCTACAATTACATCCACCTCTCCTTCTCCTCTTCCTTTGTCTGCCTTGCCTGACGTAACAGAATAAATGACCTAGAAAAGATTATGGATCTTCAAGCCATTTGCTTCCTCCTCCCCAACCAGGATGACCGCTCCCTCGAGGAACACACCAGTTAGTTCCTGGACCTAGCATATCGTACAAATCGCACTGACTTCCTTTTTCTGGACTGGCTTAAAGTCAAACAACTAGTCCCCCTATCCCTTTATGGTCTTCGAGGGAAATCTATGGACTTTTCTGAATTAGTTTTCACGAAGACTGGCTCCTCGTTTACCGTGGGTGAGGTGAGACTAGAGAGGAATTCACAACAATCCCGCTCACCATGGGCTCAGAGCCCATCCAGCACCTTACCAAACCTGCCATGGTCACAGAGCCAGAGCCCACTGCAGACTCAGAACGTGAGCCAGCCTGCCCACCACAAGACGAGAGCCAACACCCGCCAAGGACCCTCCAGTTGGAGAAGGTCTCCCCAGAGCTAGAGCGTACAGCCATACTCGTCCCGGTGCCCAAGCCAGTTGCCACGTCTGACCAGGTGTGCAAGAGCCAACATACTTGTGTAATTTGGTGGAATTGGACTGTTTGGCATTGGGTCACACCTATGCCTCCACCCCTGGCATGGATTTTCTCCTTAAAAGCACTGTTAATATAATGGACTCTCTGGTCCACCCAGCCCCAAGTCTCCTTCATCGCCACTGGTCCCACTCAGTCTCAAATCTCCTTCAATGCTGCTGGACCCACGCAGCCTCCCACTCCCTCCTCCTCTGACAATGCAATTCAGTTCCTCTGCCGCACTTCTCCCTTCAGCCCTGTGGCTCCTTTTTCAGTGGCTCCCTCAACTGCTCAGATCCACCATGGGCTTCCCGGTCTCCAACTCTGCCCTGGTGTGTCCATCCCCTAGCTCCAACTCAGGCCTCCAAGCCTAAGACTCCACCTTCCGACTCATCTGCTTCACCTTGGCACCATAATTCTTCAGCACCACGTGGTCCATCATGGTCCTCTGGCTCCCCCAGGTTCCTACATCCCTCCGGCTTTACCTTGGTCCATCATCACTCTGGCTTTGCCTCAGACTTCCAGGTCTCTGGCTACACCTCAATCCTTCACCCTTCTGGCTCCACCGGGCTTCTCCTTCCCTCCCGTTCCATCATTTTCCTCACTCCCACCGGCTCCGCCCATGTCAGCAAAGCCACCGTCTTCACCTCGGTCCTGTGAGCTCCAGGCCTACAATATCACTCCGGGTGTTCGTCCCTTTGGCTCCACATGGGTTTCTACAACTCCTGGCTCCATCCAAGTCAATTGGGCTCCTCCCTTCATCGGTTCAGCCGTAGGCCTTCATCCTAATGGCTCTGCTCTGGGCTGCTGCTTAGCTTCTCTCTCCGTCATCTCCTCCCTGGCTACTCCCTCCATCATCTATTTCCAGGCTCCTCCCTCCAGCTTCTTCTCCTTGGTCCTTCCCTCTGCTGGCTCTCCCATTGGCTCTTCCTTCTGTTCCCGCATGGACTCCTCCCCCTGCCTTCCCTCCATTCAACTTTGTTGAACCCCTCCTCTAATGAATTTCCCCCACTAAAGGTGTAATTTCTGTTTACGGTACGAGGACACGTCTTCTGGGAGGGGGAGTAATGTCAGGTTTATGTTCTGTTTTATTGACTTTTGTATCACCTTGTTTTCCTGTGTTCTGTAAATTTTTCCTTTTTCCCCCACGTCCCGCTCTTCATTTGTTGTCAAGATTACTAATTATGTTGCACACCTGTTTCTGGTTAAGTTTGTCATTAAGTCCTGTTTATTTAAGCCCTGAGTTTTGTTCAGTTCATTGCCCGGTATTGTCAATGCATAAATGCTAGCTGTTATGTTCTCTACAGCACTCTATTTTTTTTTCTGCTTTGTTTTTGTTTATCAAAATGGCTACAATTAGATCCATCAGATTATTTTCCTTCGCCTGCCTTTTCTGACGTGACAGTGTAAAAGCCTACCAGTGACACAAAATTAAATAAAGTAAGATTTAAAATATATATATATATATATATATATATTTAAAGATGACAGGATTTTTGATTACTTGAAAAACTTTGAATAGCTTTGCTTTAGTAAGCAAATCGTTTCTGACATCTAACCAATTTACTTGTTTTTATTTCTTTTTTAGGTGTAACTTGAAAAATAGATTAAATCAACTGATCACTGTTTACCATGACTGTATATTATAATAATTTCTGAATCATATATCTAAATAAATAAATAAATAATTTAAACAACTTTTCTTTTTTAACATTTTAAAATGTAATTTATTCCTGTGATGGCAGAGCTGAATATTCAGTAGCCATTACCGTGATACACGTTTCAGGAGTGTTCAGAAGTATAACATTTATTTAAAATAGAAAGATTTTAACACAAATGTATTTACAGTCACTTTAGACCAATTTAATGCATCATTGCAGAACTTTTTGAACAGTATTTTATACAAACCCACACATGCACAGATTATCAGTCTTAATATGTCATGTCTTAATATGTTATGTAAATTTAGCAAAGCGTTTTCAATTTATATTTAAAATGAAAAATATATATTTTTGAGGTGTATAAAAAAAATACTGATGTACATAACAAAAATTCTACATTGCATATAAAAATAAAATAAAATAAATTAACTGCAGATAATTTTTTGTCACCAACAAGCCACTGTTTGTGTGCTTATGTGGCATGTGTTTATCTGTGTGTGTGTTATAAATGAACAGCACCAATTACATATCAATGAAAATCTACTGTGTGGACATGAAGACTGGCCTTTCCTATTTCCCAGAATAAACTTCATTCATTCATAAAAGCGGGAGACTGCTATGAACGGAAACTTAAACACAAAACCATATGCCTAACAGTCACACTCACACACACACACACACACACACACACACACACACACACACACACACACACAAAAAGGAACTGCACTGCTCTGAGAGCAAGAACGAACCACACAGGCTATAATTCCCAGCATTCCAGAGTGAGCGTCCAAGCCACGCTGACGTCTGTGCGTCTGGGAGGAACGCCGCTATTTACCACCACAAACTTCCTCTGCCTGCACATCATTCAGAGAGGAAGAAGCAGAGAAAAAAGGGAAGATGGCATGACTGCTCTCTATTTAGGCAGCATGCTAAGTCAGCCTGAGAATGCCCCCTGTCTCCACCCTAACTCTGGTGCCAAAGCGCCTCGCCGCAATGGCTAATGGCTGTACGTGTGTGCCCGGGCTGTTCTCCTGCGTGAGTGTGTTTGAAAATTCCTCAGGGGTTCAGGGGTTATTGGACTGCGGGAGAGTGCTGTAATTATTGCAGTAGCAATGAGATCATGGCCCCCTGTCTCTTAATCTAATGAGGACATCAGTGTCAGCAGTAATCAGCACACTAAAGACAGACAGCAACAGCCACAGGGAGAGACGGAACCGCTGAGAAATTCAGTTGAGAAGACGTAAACAGAAAAGGAAATCAAGATCAAGCAAAATGAAAAACTGATAAAACAGACAGATAAAAAAGGAGACAGAAGGGGGGTGAGAGAAGAAGAAACAACTTCTTAAAGGGATAGTTCACCCAAAAATTACAATTCTGTACAATTGTCAGGAACAGAAAAGGAAAATCTGTTTTGTAGTGGAAGTCAAAGGGGACCAAAACAACATTGGACCCAATCAACCTTCATTGTAAGGACGAAATAAAAAAAACGTATATCCACAGAAGAAAGCGGGCCATACAGGTTTGATATGAGGGAAAGTAAATGACCAAATTTTTATTTCTGAGTTAACTATCGCTTAAAGAAAAAAAGTATCTTATGTCAGTTTTTCCCTGTATAGTTGTTCATGTCTCTGTTTTATGTCCCCATCCCACCTAAAAGCAGAAAAAATGGTAAAGATATATGGTTATATTGATCAAAGGACAACTGACAGTTTACACACACACACACACACACACACTTTGTTCCCACAGCAACTCCAGCAGAATTGCATATTTCAGCATATTTCAGGAGAATTGGACCACTTGTCTTAGTTCTACACACCCCCACCTCACGTTGGTCCATTGGTTCATTAAGTATGCTTGGTTCATTAAGTATGCTTTAAGATACTATGTGTCTAGCACTCGTAAATCTGGTTAAATTATAAATATTAATATACAATGTATATACATTTAAACTGTGAAAAAACTGCAGATTCTGCCTGGACCTACAAGTCAGTGACTAGACTATATTTATATTGTGAATATTTATTTGTGATGACAAGATAACTACTGCATGAATAAATCAGTTTACTGCACATTTCAACACACATACATTGCATTCAAATGTTTAGAGTCATAATGGTATTTTTTTTTTTTTTTTTTTTGAAAGATATATTAATATATTTCTAGGATGTATTAAAGGGGTGTTTGATTATGATTTCACTTTTCTAACTTTAGTTAGTGTGTAATGTTGCTGTTTGAGCATAAACAACATCTGCAAAGTTACGACGCTCAAAGTTCAAAGCAAAGGGAGATATTTTCCTTTACAGAAATCACTTAAAGCTGCCGTCGGCAAATTTTTTTTGATCATATTCAGTGTAATCGACACTATAATCCGACAGAACAACATAAATAAGGTGGTTTTAGAAAAAAACCCGAGCTTCTAACTCCACCTGGAGCGTGTTATTTGTTTTGCAAAAATCCAGCCCTCCCGCTTCATCAGGTCCAATCAGCGCAGGGGGGTGTGAGATCTGACTGTCAATCACAGGTCGTGCACACGCCACAGATCCCCCCTCACTCGCGCACGTTAATATCACATGCACACGCCACGCCTGAAGTTCGCCTGGAGATTGCATGAAGCGTGATGGCGGAGAGAAAATCTACTAACAAGCTTCCAATTCCTCGGTTATTGCTATCTATGGATAGATTAGCCAGGGCAGCCTACCTCCGAGTCCATGGTGTTGATAGATGCTGAAGAGACGGACGTTCACAGAAAATCAGGTACACACGCACAGTGACGCACTGACGAGCACGACCTCGATGGGAGGGTGCTCGCTGGTAGTGGGGAGGGGCATGAGAGTTGTAAACATTCAAAATTTTGGCTAATCGACCCAATCTGCCAGACTTGCCGACGGCAGCTTTAAGGACTACAACAAATGGCTGGTAGGGACTACACGACATTCCTCCCGGGTTAGTGACATCACCAACCCTAAAATTTACATAAACCCCGACCCCGTGAACACGATTTATAGATTGTCATGACAGAATATGCTAATCAATGACTAGAAGATAACTACACATAAGCTACATCATTCAAATTCATCAACTAACCATTTAGAAACATCCTGTTGCTTCTGCATGTTGTCACCTCTTCTTGAGTCTCTCCATCATTGTCCGACCTCGGTTTGAACATAAAAGGCTGCAAGTTTTAGAAATTTTCAGTGCATGTCTGTGTGAGGTAAAAGGACACAAGCTGTTGAAGCTCCGCCCCCTGTGCTGGTAGCAGCGGCTCATTTGCATTTAAAGGGACGGACACAAAAACGGCGTGTTTTTGCTCACCCTCAAAAAGTGACAACTTTAACATGCTATTTAAAAAAATATCTGTGGGGTATTTTGAGCTAAAACTTCACATACACACTCTGGGGTCAAAGACTTATTTTACATATTTTGAAAAGGGCATTATATCACCCCTTTAATACTTCAGCAAGGATGTATTAAATAAAAAAGACATAGTAAGGACATGTACAATGTTACAATAAATTAAACAGTAATAAATAATATGTTAAAATATATAAGAATAGAAAACAGTTATTTTAAAATGTAATAATATTTCACAATATTACTGTTTTTACTGTATTTTGATCAAATAAATGCAGCCTTGGTGAGCATAAGAGACTTCTTTCAAAAATACTACAAAATCTTACCATCCTCGAACTTTTGAACAGAACTTTATGTATAGAGATAACTTATTGTATAATTTTTGTGTGAGAGCGGGAAGTTAAAGGAAAGTTAATACGAAGTTACAGACATAAATATGAATAGGTACACAGGTCTGTGTTGTGCGTGTCTCAACTGCATGTGGGTGGAATAAAACGGTCAAAATGGCCTGAGAGAGCAGACAGTAAGACTATCAGACAATAAATGCGGTCATAATCCTCTGACTCATGGCCTTGTGTAGAGAGACGCCAAATCACAAACATCCACATACACAGAACAGATACTGACAACAAACATGAGCTTTGTCTTTCCTTTACTGCTCTCGATCAAATGTTGTCATTGTTACACTGATTATAAAACTTGCAGAGAGAATATGTACATTTCAATTCCCTTTTAAATTGTTTCAGTTTTTATGAGCTAATTTACATACTTGCAATGATGTCGTAAAGAATGCTTGAGGAAAGGAAATGACATTTAAACGGAAGCAATATTCTGTTATAAAAGTGTGACTCATTAAATAGTGCACCCACAGAATCAATACACAAACAGACACACAACCAAAAGGATGACGCCCAGACTTATGTTCTTGTCTGCTGATCGGTTTCATGTCATTCCTTTCACATTCAATCTCAGAAAAGCTTGTAAAATTGTTCTAGCATTAAATACAGTGAAGGTCAGCCAACACAGCCTTGTTTTATTAAAACAAGCTAACACGAGAACACTTACCTCCACCACAAACATTTTCACCAGCAATTCTTTAGTCATCAGTTCAGATTTAAGAGAAAGAGAATTTAGGAGAACGTTCACCACAGCAACGTGTGAGGTAGATCAACAGAACACCAAAACAGCCAAGACTTTCCATAGTTTTACATAAGCATGTTACTAAGCTAGCAACACAGTACTCTAATAAGCATAAAATACAAAGTATATACAAATATTGAGTAAAATTATATTTTTCCATTACACTAAACTATTGATTATTGATATCTTTCATAACTGATGTTTTTCTTGACTCATCTATCTTGGATTTAGGTTTTCACAGAACTCTGCATTCTGGGATTGTGAAGGAAACATGCAATACTAATAGGGTAACCACCTTATTGCTGTGTTGCAGGACATTAGATGTGAAATCTACTATTATACTATGTACATTTTGATTACCATTAGTTGGAAAGCCTATTTGCCATTATGTTGGATGATACAATTTTAAATCGTTAATATGCTTTGTTATAATAATAATTCGTCACATTTATATAGCGCTTTTCTAGACACTCAAAGTGCTTTACATGGAAGGGAGGATCTCCTCAACCACCACCAATGTGCAGCATCCACCTGGATGATGCGACGGCAGCCATAGTGCGCCAGAACGTCCACCACACACCAGCTTATTGGTGGAGAGGAGACAGAGAGATGAAGCCAATCAGTAAATATGGGGATGATTAGAAGGCCATGATGATGGACAGAGGCCAATGGGCAAATTTGGCCAGGATATCGGGGTTAAACCCCTACTCTTTTTTGCAAAAAGAAAATAATGGGATTGTTAATGACAAAAGAGAGTCAGGACTTTGTTAATTGTGACCGGTTCTGTGACTGGCACTTAATTTGCCCAGGTTCGAGTGATACAGTGTAATTTACTCTATGGGACCTATTCAGTCAACTAAATAGAATGACCTGAATAACAGGCTAGTAGGTAAAAATCACATTTTATACTAAAATACATTTCCCTAAGTTTTTTCTTTATTAGACTATGAAAACAATACTGGATTACCAGATTCATTGCATCTTGAACTTGATTTTTTTTTTTTTTTTTTTTTGGATCTGGCAAGTTTGATCAGGATGTTTCTATCCACATGAAAAAAGTCCTGGCTGGTGAACTTTATTTAATGACTTTTGATGAGGTCCACACTGATCCTGCCTTCACATGCTATTGGAAATTTCCTACTTCCCACTTCTGAAGTCTTGATTACGAGCTTGTCGCATTCAAGTGCTTTGTTTTTGGAAAGAACAGGAACCATGGAGGACACCAGGTTTATTCTTGCCTATTAATTGGGAAAATCTTATTAAAATCAAAATGAGATTTAGCCAAACATTAATCACGCTATCTATAGACCGCTTGCTGACAATTCTGGAATTTACAGGCTACATACTACAGGCAATTTTTGCTGTGTGTAAGACATACAATACGCTTCAAATGATTATTCATACATGTAAATATGCACTACTTTAACGACAAGACAAGGCAATATAGCGGTTGTGGAAAAACCTAATAAAGAATCCCAGTCACAGCCGCAATCATTCACCCATCCGACATGCTTAAAGTTTGTGGCCCGTGCATCACGGGAACTTCCCAGTAGTAAATACGACTTGAGAGGGTGTTCATGTCCAATTTTTAACTAGGAAACTTGTCTTCACAATAATTCTGATAGCACGTGTCGTGAAGGCATGATTCCTTTGCTCCGAAAACAATGGTTGGTTATCAACCTGACGGCTGCACAAATATTTTCTTAAATGCAAATCACATTTTTAGTATTATACTGTATTTATTATTGTGATATAGTAACTTTAGGGGTAATATGAATTACTTCTGTTAATTGAACAGAATTAGTAAGGCCACACTGCTACTAAAGTCTGTTTTGTACCGTTAACATATATTGACAATCACCATGATAGGTTAAGAGAAAGCCATATGATGAATTCAAGTTCATTACAAGTATCTTTTCCACAAACTGAGGGAAACTAAATACTAATGTATAGAAGGTGTATCCAGTGTCATGCACACAAATACAAAACACCATCATGGTAACACAAATGAAAATAAACATTAATTTAACCGCATAAGATGTAACATAAAACCCAAAGCTTTTCACTGTAAATTATTACATGATTTATTCTTTTTTTACTTCCAAAAACAGTGCATTTAAAATTACTTTACTGTAAAATTATATAAAACGTAAGGTTAGATCTATTACAGTTTATACCCTTAAAAGGTTTTTACTGTAGCATTGTAATCTTTTACAGTTAAAATTACAATAATTTGTTATTTGCTAACAATAAAAATGAGATAGGGAATTATATAATACCAGAATTGAAATAAAAAGGCAGATAAAGATGGATGGAATTTCAGGCAGTGGAAGGAAGAGCTCAAGGCACACTTGTTCAAGACAAATGACATTTTCAGAACGCTGCTTTCACCCAAAAACTGGACAAATGGATTAAAACACGATCATTATTCAGTGTAGAAATTGCTTTCAAAAGACACCAAAAATTACAAGCAATAAAAGATGCCCTCTCAGACTACATCCTGAAAAATTCTTATTGGAATACACACATAGGACACATTCCAGAACTACTCTCATTTTTGTCCATCATGATAGCAGAACCTCCGGCATGTCTGGGTATTCTGCCTGTTTTACTGTTTGCCACGTGTATCTAATCTATGGCTCCATTCTCTCTTATCTCTTCACTTCTAAAAAAACAACAAAAAAAACACTGCACGCCATCAAATACTCAGAAACCAATTGTGACATACAGCATCCTTTATGTCAAGTGATGAAATTCACAGCACTCACAACAACATTGGCTTGTGACTCTCTTAAAACACTCTTTACACTCAATTTGTCTATTAACAAAGCCCAAGGTACATACAGTGTATATATGTATATGCATCAAAGGAGAATATTGTCATTTATCTAGACCAGAATAAATAAAATAGAATAAAATAAAATAGTCATTTACACCATCTAAAAATCTACATTGTGTTTGGTAACATGGTATTTTAAAGTTGCATTTATTTATTCATTTATTCATGCATTTATTATTTAAGCAGTAAAATCTATAAATAAAAGTCATCTGGGGATAGATAAAAGATAAACGCCATGGTTTTATCACTTAATGATAAAAAAAATATTAATCTTTTTTTATAATTAATTTAAAAATATTAATAATTATAATATGTTTCAATAAAAACAACCTCTCTAGAAGATACAAGTACCTTAAGTTGAAGAAACCCATATACACACACTAATGTTCAAATATTTGGGGGCATTAAGATTTTGCAATGTTTTTAAAATACCTGTTTTTTTATTTGAATATATTTTAAATGTAAAACATTTTCAACAATAGACCAATTGTTATGGCACTGTTTCATGACATTAAAGTCTTGTGCGTGTGTATGTTGACCTCAACACAATGACGCATGACAATCGTCTAAGACCCCCTCCCTGCTTTTCTTTCATGGATCCAGCCTCTCTAGAGCAGAAGCAGCTTTGAAGAAGGGCTGATGAAGGAGATAAAGCATGAGGAAGCTCACAGGCTACTGGGCGTCCAGACCAGCCCTGACATGCAGTGTGTAAGTATGTGTGTGTATGTTGTGTGGTTACTGACTAGATTAGAAGCAGCAGTTGCAGGAGATTCTTGTTTCCCCCAGAGCGTTTGGAGACACAAGACTTAGGCGACAGGAACCTCAGACCAACAGAGACCTTCTGTTACACACTGACTAAACCACTCTCTGCTATCCGATCTCCCGATAACACACCGACTCCCACACATGTACACTCATGCTCTCACATATGTGACACGTCAATGCCCAAAAAAGCCTTCATACAAATAGGCCTAATTAATTTCAAGTCTATTAAATTTGATAATGTAGATTTGATAACACTTCATATTAACCTTTTTTAACAATGTTATATAAGCTGCTTTCTATGTATATGATACACTTTATGTCTTATGACTTTTTGTTTTCTAAAACACAATATGTGATATTCAAATATATATTATGTATTTAAATTTGAAATGATGTTCAAATTATACACCAATTATATTCAATGAACTGTAGTTTTGTTATCAATTATTAACTAATTTCAATTAACAAAAACTAATTTAGTCACATAATTGTGTGCAAAGAGACATTTTTCTTATGGCAGCGGCTATTTGCAATCAGTGCAAACGGCGATATGCCATTTAAATTAAGTGTGAATAGCAACAAAAAGTTACTATTGCCATTTTCTTTACACTAAGTGTATAGCGCTTAATTCTGTTCACACTAAGTGAAAGTAGAAGTATTCACTAAGTTTGTATAAACTAAGTTTAAGTGTACATAAACACTCTATTTTCGAAAAAAAATTCTACAAATCTGCATTAAGTCCCAAACTAGGTAGCACCCACTAAGTGAATACAACAAATCAGGATTTCTAAATGTACTTACTTTACATCCCAAATTGTGGGTTACAAAAAATGGCAAATTTCATCAAAATTAAGAGAAAATAAAACAACTCATACAGTATTTAGTTTGACTTAATGAGGTTGACGAACATCATTTTCTGAAGGTTAAGCACCTCCTTTGGAAAAAAAAGACTAAATTTGAATTTGAAAAGATTAAAATTGAGTGTTCATTTTAATATTATCCCGTTCATAGAGATTTCTAGATGGATGCCGAGGCTTTTATCTGGTAGAATCTGCAATCTCTGACCCAGTTTGTTTGCTGGCTTCCATGGCCGTAATACAGAGTTTTCCGCCAACTAGCAACACAGGGTGTTGAAATACTATTGGGTAAATTGGCAGTGGGTGGAAACACACTGACCAAAACAAAAACAGACATTCCAACACAAAACGCACATTTCAAAGTAAAATAACTGGCTGCAGCATTGTTTTTCAAAGAAACAAGTATGTGAACTTAGCATGTTTCCTAAATATCTGCAAACATATTATGGTATTTCTATGCTTTAGTACTGTCAAAGAATTCGGCACCTTTAAAGTTGGCATTAAAAAGAAAGCTGCAATAGTCTTTTCTTCCCTATTGTCTTTTTTTTCCCAGAGAAGAGAAGTGGTGTCGCTGCAAGAGGGAGGGGAAGTTATTTTGATTAAAGATTAAAGGGATAGTTCACTTTGAAATTAATTTTTGGTATGTTTTAGCTTACCTCAAGGGCATCCAAGATGTAGGTGTCTTTTTTTCCGCAGTAGTTTCAATTTTGATATTTTTAGGTCAAACCGTTCTTGTCTGTCAGTCATATAATGCAGGTCTATGGTCACCACTTCAAAGAGCATGCACAGAGTCCAAATTAAACAATTCCCCATCGTAAGTACACATTGATGGCCTAAGACACGAAACGAGCGGTTTGTGTGAGAAAACGAACAGTATTTATATCGTTTTTACCGCTTATACACAGCCATGTCCAAGTGATCTGATCTGACGTGTACGCAGACTGGTGCATAGATATATTCGTTTTCTCACACAAACCGCTCGTTTCGTGTCTCAGGCCATCAATGTGTACTTACGACGGGGAATTGTTTAATTTGGACGACGGGGAATTGTTTTAATTTGGACTCTGTGCTTGTGTTTTGAGACAGTGACCATCGACCTGCATTATATGACTGACAGACAAGAACGGTTTGACCTAAAAATATCAAAATTGAAACTACTGCGGAAAAAAAGACACCTACATCTTGGATGCCCTTGAGGTAAGCTAAAACATACCAAAAATTCATTTCAAAGTGAACTATCCCTTTAAGAGGGAACATGAATTAAAAAAGTAACAATGATGATGTAGTGCATGGATAAACCATTTATAATAAATACCGCAATATTCCATTAAAAAATAAGAATTTATTTCATGTTGACTTGAAGCTGAAGAAAAATCGTGAACCTTGTTTTGAATGTACATGCACCACTGATCTGCTATGCTTTACAGTTTGTTGATGTCTTCTAAAAAATGTTTCAAAGTTATTATTTAAACAGTTAAACTTTTTGTATATTGTATTGTAAGTATGAGGGATGTAGTATGATTTGTGTATGTTTGCTGCTGTTGGACGAGGCGGGACTGTGTGCATGTGTGATAGTCAGGGCTTTTTGGGGCACTATACATGTCTGGATATCGTTTGGATTGGAGTCTAAATATTTACATGACCTGGGTTCATTAGTCGAAATGGAAGCTTTTCCTTAAACCACACAAAATATCCTTCCATTAGTACGGAAAAGCACTTAAAGCTAAGTGCTCTTTTTCTCTCCATCTTACACATACATGCACATGCGCACACATAGACATTCTTGTCTATCCATTGGTAAAAGGCCATTTTGTAGGGGGCACCCTTTACACAGCTGTCAACTGTCTATAAAGTGTGTTAAGTATACAATTTATATATGTATAACTCAAGAAAATTATCTAAATGTTCATTGATCTTGTCCAATTACACATTATCAATCCTAACATTAATTAAAATGAAAGAAATGCACCATTTGTCCATCAAAATAAAAATAACGCTGACAAAACAATGCATAATCATAACTTATCTATGAACTATGAAACTATGGTTTCTCATATTGCGGTGAATTTGAACACTGAATTTAAGAAGATTTAAGATGGCAGAAGGCGTTTGGCGAAGTCTCATCTGATTGGTTAGTTATGTAAAAGAAATATGATCACTGGCAAAGTACAGTAGGTTGCTGGAAAACCTCTTGGTATTTTATGTGGACAGCAGCTGAGTGGGTATATGAAACACATTAGCGAGAGAGAGCGAGGGGGGGGAGAAAGCAGGAGGGAGCTACTCCCCAACAATAAGAATTAATTTATAGACTCTGATTATTGAAAAGGAGCCAGGATTTTTCTGTAGAGGAGTCAGTCTGGCTTCGTGGATGTGTTTGTGTGTTGAGTGAATGAATAACTGTGTGCTCCTTTGCCATCAGTCTCTTCACCAATATAGCACTGAATAAAACCAAGGCATGCCAACACAACTAACAGGGAACGTTCTCAGAGCTTTAGCTAACGTTCTGGCAAGGTTCTCTCAAAGTTATTAACAAACATTCTTCATCAAAGTTATCATACTATCCATCCTAATTTTGGAATTAGAATAGTCTTTCCCTAATTGTAGGAAATTGAATTCCAAAGATTCCCAGATGGTCAACTATTTCCGGTTAGAATTCAAAGTGCAGATCCATGCACAGTCTAAAAGCTAATATTTCCCACAACCCACAGCACTTTGGATGAGGATTCGATTAGAACTACACGAAAAAAAGAAAGGAAAAAACTACAAACATGGCGGATGTGCGAGACAGATGGTGGGGTTTGAGTGATTAATGATCAGTCTCTAACCTGACGAAAAAACCATTTATTCAATGTTATCCACATAATATATTTAATCTGAAACAATATTGAGAACTTTTATAAAGATACGTTTGGTCACTAACTTTTAAATGCATCATTTAAATGAGTTCTCTGCATGAAAGACCCACACTGGTAAATTAAAACGCTACTTAAATTTCTTTCCAATACAACAGGAAATTAGATCAGATTGAATGTGGATGACTTAAACTGTGACAAGACGGTTGACAGGGCAGTTTAAACGGTGACAGGATGCAACTAAGAGACAGAGCTGTCCTTTAAAGATGCAAGTATGTCCCAAAGCTTGCTTACTATTCTGCTGCACACTCAAAAGTATGTCAAATTAAATATTCAGAGATAAATAGAAATATTCAGAAATAATGTTTTCACAACTTCATGGGAACGTTACACTCTCATGCACATAATTCACAACTTATTCTGCTTAGTAAATGATTGTGACTGACTATTACGCTAATATAGGCTGTGTATGCTTCAAACAAAAGATTTCAGTTGGCTTTTAAACATCTTGTACAAACAAATCGAGTATCCTTTCTGGCTGAATGATTGAGTCATTGTTTGCATTGGTTTTATCTCAGATTGAATCCGTTTACTTTTGATTCATACACAGACACACATGTAATATTTACCCATGTTGCATGCAAGGCAAACTGATTTTTAAAGTATTTGAATAAACTTTAGATACACGTGCCATACATTTGTATGTCTGTTGAGTACTAGAATACAAAAACTGCATTTCCGTGATGACGGGTATGTGATCCTTCATGAATGTTATCTGCCAGTGAATCTGCCCCTGAAATCGACTGATGGCACCTACGGCATTTGGATCAAAACTGAAATGGTGCAAAGTATGAGGGAAAGCTCTTTTTCTCTCTTTATTAAATTATCTTTAACATTAGCATTTGGCTAATCTCTTAGATCTGAAGACATCTCCTCAATGGGTCTCTTTATATTTAACACAGTTTCATGAGCCAGCACTGATCACTGGTTAATCATATTTTACTGACTGCTCCATCACAGTCTGTCTGTCTTAATCTAATATGCCTGGAGCCAGCACTCAACAAAAGCCTGTCAATACCCCCTCTTCTTTCTCCTCTGCTTTCCAGTCATTGCCGAAAAAGTCAGTTCAGCTAGACTTAAATACGCTATAAAGCACTTTTAGAAATAAGAATGGAGACACACAAGAGTTACAAATGCTGCCCAATGCAATTCATTGAATCCATTTAAAAATATGTTTTAGCTGCTGGGGCTGTTATTCTTGGTGTGGGTTGTTCTTTATTTGGTTTTTAACAATACATTTTCTTTCTATCTATCTATCTATCTATCTATCTATCTATCTATCTATCTATCTATCTATCCATCCATCTATCCATCCATCCATCTTTCTAACAATCTATCTATCTTGATTGGTACTTTTTTAGCACTAAGAAAAAAACCTTTAACAAATTAGTTTGACTTCAAAATTCTGAGTTTAATATTAATGTGATATCATACTTTATCTAAATTGTTTTTACAATCCTCATTCTGAACCTGATGTCAGTTTTGATTGAGGAAACAACCGCAGAAGAATGTTTTTTATTGTTTAGCTTGAAGATACACACCCTTGTTTGTCTTACTGCAATCACACAGGAGGAATTTACAAGAGCTATCAATCGATTATGGGAAGGGGAGAAGAGATACACAGAGCTATATAATACAGATAAGATCCATACATAAGGACACACAAAACATCTTCTAATCTGGCAGTTTATGGCAGATGTCTGCTGCATGTTTCAAATGACTTGACCCCAATAGGTGAAGATAATGAGTGCATGCTGGGATAAACTGACAGCAGTGAAGCGCAAAAGTTAAACCACCATTACAGTGACAAAACAAATCCAATGTTAAAGTTACTTCGTAGTTAAACTCTGTGATTTTAAGATAAGAATTGAATAAACTTTTGTTAAAAAAAAACAACCAACACAAAGATGCTTTACTGAATCTATTTAAAACACTGTCTCGTGTATTTTTTGTCTGTCATCATCACCTTTTCAAGCTAGCTTAGTCTCCCTTCAGATCAAATAGGTTGGTTCAATAGCAAACACTTCCATCCAGTGACAGAGTTCAACTGAAGGGAAAGTGCTCTGTTTCCATGCTGGACAAAAGAAATGATCACTGGGTTTTTTATGCAGTAATGAAGTGTCACTCATCACAAGCTTCATTACTTTAAAGGGGCGGCACAATAGACTGTGTGATATGGATCCTGCAGACGTAAAACACAGAGGCCGACTTTTTTTTTTTTGAAATAATCTATTATAATATTGAGGGATAATTATAATATAACTTTTCCTCATAATTTCAGCAAGTCATCTCACTTTACTCAAAGGGCATGAAATGGCCTTAGAAAGGGGAGAGTCAGTTGGCATGGGAACTAGATCTTGAAAAAGTTTGTCCGCTGTAAATAAGTAAGTTGATACTCACACAAATATTGAGGTACAGTATGTGATCGCAAAAATGGCAAATATAATGATTATGTTTTTCTTAGCAATGCATGGTCAATAAACCAGAAAAAAAGAGAGAGAAACAAAAAAACAAGCAGAGAGAGAAAATGTGTTGTGGGGTGAGGTGGGGAGGGGAACATAGGAAAATGAGGGACAGAGAGGCGAAGAGGGAGAGACAGTCTATTGATTTGGTCCACAGTGAGAGATAAGGTATCTCCACACATGACTTTATCTGACTGGTTACATATCAGCAAGCGAGCGCACCGTATCGACACGGCAACATCAGTCAATGCCATATGCTGCTCTATTCATCATCCACGCTGAATAATGACAGGCACACATGGCACTGCTTTGTCGTACATTTTGGTATGTTCCTTTTATGACGATGTTGAAAAAAATTTTTTTTAAATACTTTATAAAATGTATTTTATTGTAAAAAAATAATAATTTCATATTCATATTTCATGTAATTTAATATAATTTTCTTTTCTATTATTGCTCTTGTTTTGCATTAAAATAAACATCCTTAAAACAGAATAAATGTAATATATTACATATTTAGTAGCACAATTTCAAGCGATTTGGAATTTTGAAGCAAAATGTGAGATGTTGAAACTTATTTTTAGATTCTGAGTTTATCTTTATATCAAAAGTAACTTAATTTTTATTAACTCATTGGCAATTGTAGAATACTGTGCAGACTTCAAGTAAAAAAAAAAAATATTTTCTTAATCCTTATTTCTGCCTTGTTTTGCAGTAAAATAAATTATTTAAACTATAAAAATGTACAATCTTATATATCATATAATATATTTTAAAGTACATTTAGAAGGGATTTAGAATTTAGAAGTGAAATTGTGTAAGATGTTGAGACATACTTTTAGATTTTAGTCTTGCTTCAATATAACTTTAAGAGCATTTTAAATTCATTTTTAGTACCCCTTTTTGCAGCATTCAAATGGGTATAATCACTGTTTGCATTAGCATCTTCAAATAATGAACTATAGACTTACACAATGAAATCAAACATTATAGGACGCCAAACAGAAAGAGACTGTGAATCAAGAAACAGTGATATTGAGATTCCTGTTCCTCTAAACAGAGTCAGGTTTATGGGTATAGATTTTGGTTCTGCTTCCTCTCTAGACCTCCTGCCCAAATCAATTCCACACACATACAGGTTACCAAGTCGATGAAGGTATAGAGAGCTTTATCCATGAGTCAATGTCCGTGTCTCCATCTCCTCAGTAACCCCATTTTTATTAGACCGAGGCAGGTGTGTGTGTCTGTGTTAAAGGGGGTTTATATGACAACGCTTTCCCATGTTCACATCCTACAGTAATTATTGATAAGACACTGGCTTGACTCACCTCGACTGGATCAATGAGATCAGAAGATGCAGCTCCTGGAGGGGAGGATAGTGGGAATAGCACTATGTTGGAGAAAAGCAGAAAAGAGATGGCAGTTCAATAGCTTTGACCGAAATTAGATTTTTAAAAGAATATTTTAGGTTAGACTGCAAGTTAAGCTCAATCAGCAGCATTTGTGACAAATCACATTTAATAATGAGGAATGCAGGATCTAAATACAGCAGTTTTAAGTTTATTTAACAATTAATTCAGGACACTGGAAACAAGAACGGAATAGCCAAACTAAAACGTAAGAACTGACGATCAACTGAAAGAAACATGGAGCTTAAATACACAAAGAAACTAATGAACATCAGGTGCAAACGATAAGCAAATAATGAGTAAGCAAGGAAACTACTCAAACACAGGAAACAGAACTTTTGGCGCTTTAGTGGTTAAATAAACAGGAATACATGCGTCTTGCGGAAGAATAATGTAGCAGGAACTCTGTTTACAAATCACGTAGATACTGGGATACTCCGAAGTGGTTGTTGTCCCACCCAGTCTAAAATAGTCAGATTATAAACACTTACAGTTTGGAAGATGGATTCATGAAGTAGGCCTACTCACTCATTGTGTACATTTTGAACAGAAAAAGTTAAAGAGTGTACCTTTAAATATTACGAGGTAAAAACAACAACAACAACAACAACAAAAACATAAATAAATCGTTCACCATAAGATCTATAACATGCACTTACAAAAAAAAATATATATATAGTGAATTTTCATTTCATGTTGACTAATTTTATTGAACCCGGAATATTCCTTTAAGAAGAAAAATGTATACATTGACTCCTAAACCTAATTTTGTAATCACTATTCAATTATGCTTAAATAGATTTAGCATTGGGTGAGGACTTGCTCTCACTGTCACTGTCTGACAAAAAAACGAATTATAGAAGTATCCGTTCATTGCGTGTGTCACATGACAAATGAACCAAAGACTCGGAAGTTAAATTAAATATTTATGTTCCCTGTAAATTATCTTCGGCTGCATTATAATGATTGCTTAATTAAAAATATGATCAAGATTGCATATATGGATGTCTTCGGGGAATTTCGCTGTTAAAAGTATAACATTTAAAGCTACTTAAAATGAAAGAAATGAATCGAATAAAGATTCGTTCATTTTGATGAACGAGATTGAACAAGAGAGTCAGTAAAATGATCCGATCTTCCCATCACTATAACCAACCACTTCATGTCGGGACACAAGATGCTGAGGCATGACCGCTTTAATTTA
Source organism: Leuciscus leuciscus (assembly GCF_965113295.1). Taxonomy (NCBI): domain Eukaryota; kingdom Metazoa; phylum Chordata; class Actinopteri; order Cypriniformes; family Leuciscidae; genus Leuciscus; species Leuciscus leuciscus. Next base: position 22,463,176 of record NC_138745.1, on the reverse strand, counting down.
AGTAGGCCTAGTCCTCATCTGACCAGTTCAAAGCCTAGCCCTTCATTATCTATGTCTGGTGCCGACAGCTTCAAAGCGCCTCCTCAGACGGTATAACATGCTCTAATTGCACAGGTTAAGTTTGGTTACTGGCCGGGGTAGCAGTAGCACACCACATGTCATGAAATTGTCTCTGTGGTTTAGATTTTTCTTTTTTTCCTGTCTCCTATAGTTGTCCGATTCATGAAGAAACTGCGGGCTGAGAGAACACAACGCCTCCTACTTATTCATTCAGAGAGACTACTAGGCGTCTGTTATAATGCAGATGTGTGTGCTGCGCTTAAAGGGTTAAAGTTCCATGAAATCACTCGACAAATGCAGTTTTCTGTCCTGTATTGATACTTTTCCTTATTGCAAAGTAAGTTGCTTCACAGCAATGAAACTAGCCTACTTGCTAGTCAGTGGCATTGGAAGAGACATTTACATTGCTTTTAGTCAAACTAAATTAATAATTATTTTTAAGTGTCATGTAAACACTTTATTCCAATTTTTGCAAAGTCGATCTAACAGAAAGGTAATGCTCTTGAATAATGAGAGCATTCTCGTTGATTAGTTTAAGTCATAGGCAGGTGAGACATGTCCCCACCACTTTTTGCCAGGGTCGATATTATCCCCACCACTTTTTTGAAACATTTTGCATTACAGATGTATCTAATACAGATTAAACATCTCTAGTTTACTAGCAGAGTTAAATAAGAGGTGACCTGGTACTGGAATGTACACAGACGAGCGCTTCAATCTATCGCTAACCATTGCGGAGAGGAGACTCTTATGTGTTCTGTTGAAATCACAAAACAAATTTCACACAAACGTGTCCCTGCTCTTGATATACAATTACTGATAAACATCTTTGGTTTTAATGAGAAAAACAATACGAGGGCAAATTAGAATCAAGAACCGCTGGCACGTTTAACAAAAGTTCTACAACCAGACCATTAGAACTCATGAACATTAATAGCGGATCTATGTATTTAGACTTTTTAACAAAGTTACGCCAATGGCTGAAGTGCCTTTTTAGAGAGATTTGGGGGTCCTGATCTTTTGACTGTGAGACTGTCTATGGGTGCCTGAGGCTGAGATGTTCTGGGTTCATTATGGTAAAGCCTTTGTGTCAAAGTCCCTTGTTAATCCAAGCTTCCATTTTCCTCTCAGACTTAAATCTGATGGAAGTGTGACAGACAGAAAATAGTTTGGGCTCTTTTCTGAGCTCCAGGAGGCATTTGAAACCTTTTGACTCCAGTGAATATTGAAGTATATTTCTCAGGGTGAGTTAGTTGCTAGCTATTAGTTGTTGAGGGAGTGAATTAAAATTTGGCTTATTATAATGCTTGTTTTGTTTTATTTAAAATCTTTTTAAGTCATCTTGAGCCCCGCTTGGAAGTTTACTGAGGCCCTCTAGCGGGTCCCAGACCACTGGTTGAGAATTACTGCTGTAAAGCCATGGCTACATAAAAACTTAAGAACATTTGCACCATTACTGCCCAGGAAAAAAGTTACCATTCCACTTGTGATCAATGGGTGGGGCATGTTGTCACACCACATACTGTAGGGTAAGTTACAATATCTGCCTTTACACAGTTTATTGCAGGCCTTTCAGCGAAATATGAACAGTAAAGCAAAAATGACACAAAAACTATCAGGTGAATCAGCCACAAAACATAAAAAGTAGCCTAACCATCAACCATTTTAACCAACAAATAATGTTATTGTTAAATCTTGTGCAAATGCAAAACAAGCATTGGTGCAACTGTACTACTTTCTCAAGAATCTTTTGATTACAGTCATTGTGAAAACGTCTCTGTGTGACAACTAGCCCCACACTAGATTGACAGAGAGAAAGAGTTAGACAGAGATCTTGTAAGCTCAGCAGAGGGAGCTCTTTCTAGTGTGTGTGAAAGAGCGGGAGAGAGAAAAAGAGAGAGAATCAGTAGATTCTCTTCACAATTCGTGTTTCTCCCACAGTCTTCACACAAGCTCTGAACAACTTTTGGGCAACCTCAAGCTTAATATGTAAACCATACATCCCCTTCAGAACACTTCAAAATGGCACATACCGGTGGCCAAATTCATCAAACATAATGGCCTCGCTGTAGGCTGGTGTGGTCGCTTTTTTTCCCTCCCCCTCTTTCTTTTTTCATTTGCTTCTGTCATTCATAGAGGGCCTTAGGTCAAAGCTAAGTGCTATTCTGCTATTAGCAGAAACTGGAGAGAATCCAGAGTCAAGAAATCTGATCTTAATTTCTGGATTTTGGGAAAACATCATTTGTCTTGTAATATGAATGGGTAGCAAGAAAAAAAAAATAAAACCTCAAGGACCAACATCCATTCAGTCAAGACAAGAAAGAGGAAGAGCATGAGAGAAAGAGCGAAGGAAAAACTAAAAAAGAATCCAATAACGACGGGTTATAAAAAAAAAACATAACAAAATGCTTTTGTTCCCCATTTTTCCCTACTACATGCTTTATCATTACCCACAATGCGCCATCGTGCCTCTCTTTCCCCCTCTGTTCCTCCACTCTGCTTTTGTCCAGCTATCAGACAGAATTAAAAACTACAGGAGCAACAAACTCAAGCTGACATGACCTGATGAGGGCCACGGTGGGGTGATGGGAAGGGGGGCATGTGGTGGTTAGAAGAGAGCGAATCACTCAAGCCATGTGACACCCTAGTCCAGTCTGCAATCAGCAACAGAATGTAACAAAGAACAAAACACTTCATTCCCCCTTCCTCTCTTTTTTTCTGAATACCTATTGTGCTAATATGAGCAACGGCTCTCTATAAGGATGAGGAGTAACTGAAGCATTTCTCTTTTACAGGCTGAGGTCAAAGGGGAGGCATTCCTGTCTATTAAGCATTCATGATCCTCACCTCCTTCCTAAATGCTCTGTGGCCCACAAGGTGTTAGCAATGGATAAGGAGAGAAAGAATTGTTATGGGGTGACATGATGAAAGTTGACAGTTAGACTCAGTTATGATTAACTAAACAACGGAAAGATTTGTAGATGAACTGAGATGGAATATATTTTAATTGTTCTCAAATTATGTACTAGCTATCTAGTCTACTGTACGAGAAAATGTCCTGTTATACCCTCATTCACTAGGCCTATTCCCTGCGTTATTCGGATAACAAAGTCCACTAAATTAATGAGTGAAAACGAGCGAGTGAATTCGGACAATGAGTGTGATGGAAATTCTGCAGACGCCATCTTCTGAATTCATTCAGCTCGAAGCTCACAGTATATTCTCTAGCAGCTCAGTGTGGTTGTACGTACGTTATTGAGGTGCATTATTAGATTGAATGAGTGACTCTATAATGTGCATTATGGTTTTGAACACCACTACAAATGGCTAGTCCTTTAAATATGGACTATGTTAGGGCATTCTACCCAAATATACTAGGCGAAAAACTTTAAACAGATTTTGAATTGCACATCACATGGACACCTTATAGGCTACCACGGCAGAGGAGTTGTGAATGAATGCAAGTGAGGAGACGCAACTGTGCCGCAATGACAACATGATGATGATGTAATAAGTCCAGATTAATTTCATATGCTTTAGCCTACAACCATACAACACAGGGAGTTTTTTTTTTTTTTTTCTTGCTACAGTAACGTTACACGGAAGCACAGGCTGTTTTTCACCACCCGCTTAGCATAGCTTGCTAGATAAATTAACCTGTAAGATATTATGTATCCTACATTTAGTACAAAATGTACAAATACTGAAACATAAATAACACAAAAATGATAAAACATTCAGCTCACATTTGAAAGATGCTGTGCTGTCTTCTCCCAAGAAGTTGTATTCCTGCATAAAGTATCCATTCCACACTTTCTTTCTTTTTTAGCTGAATAATTTGAAATTTCTCTGTGCACCGAGTCTTTTTCAGTGGACTTTTTCTCTAGCCTTACCTCGTTATTCCAGTTTGCAACAGGCGACTCATTGAATCGTTCATTCTAAAGTGAATCATTGAATCATTCACTTAAACGATTTGTTCAAAAACATCGATTTATTCAGGAAAGAAACACCATTGTCAGTAGGTGACAATATAAGTGACTCACTGAATCATTGAATTCAAAGTGAATCATTCATTCGACAGATTCCCTCAAAAACATTCAATACATTCAGAAAAAGAAAAATACACACACACACACACACACACACACACGTGTTATTTTCCCTGAAAATAGTAAAAATAAAGCAACTGGCAATGGTGTCTAAAATGTAAGGTAGGCTACTTAAATAAACTATTTTATATAAGCAATGTACTTGCAATCACACTGTTGGTCTGATTGCCACTATTTGTGAAATGGGATAGATCTAGCTGCCTTTGAGTATTTACACACGCTAGCAAAAATTATTACTTCAGATTATCCTTTCAGGTATTCATTCATAGAACAGGTACCAAAAGACCAACGCTGATCTGTCAAGCACTTCTGTGTGTGTGTTTGTTGGGGAAGTGTTCAGTTAGGCAGTTCAACAGGCAGACACAGCACAGCTGTAGTTGATTTGAACTGTAGCCCTGACAGCTTTAATGAGATACTTTATAGCCAGCACCAATCTCCTTCCCTACTCATGCCATTAAACACACACACACACACACACACACACACACACACACACACACACACACACACACATCTAAGCACACTTTGCGTGTTTACATCAGAATAAATTCAAAATAAATGTGAATCACAGTAAAAAATTACAATAAAAAATCCACATAAAAGTAGATCCTATGAAATATTTGGCCATTTCAAGTGCCAAACAACATTTGTTAGTGTTTCATTTCCTCACAGTAGTTTAATTAGCAGGATTGATTTGGTTCGTTGTGATTTTTGGTTCAGTCATTAATTTCATTCAAGTTAAAGGAAAACCGCTCAGCACACATACACACTATGTGCAACTCAAGCTGGTTCATCCCTCAACAACCATCTCTCCATTCCACTCCCGTTATCTCATTCTCTCCCTCTTCTGTCCGTCTGTGCCATTCCCAGGTCAGTGTTGCCCAGGTCTCTGTGTCTGTCTGAAGTCTGGGGGCAGAGTCTGATCAGAGCCTTTCAGCAGAGGCCTCCTTGCATATGAAGCTAATCTGAGTGGGTCATCTCTCCCCCGCTCATGGCCTTTCATTCAGAAGACTCAGTCTCCCTCAGGTGCCTCATCTCCATCTTTAGGTTTTATCTATACATACACAGCAACACGGCATTTACAAACATCAGAGTGAATCTGCGCAGTAAATGGAAACATTCAATAAGCTGTAGATAATGCATCGTAAAAGGTATATCATAATGTCTCATAATGCACTTTAAAATCCATTATATAATGCTCGTGTAAGTTTAGACAAATTTATAGTGCATTATAATGCTTACCTGTTCATGGCCCTTTAAAATGTGTGTAATGCTCTGTAATGCATGAGATGTGAACAAATTTTGCCAGTGACAGGTAAATTGGGGAAATTTTCTGGCCATAAAACGGTATTTACCTTTTTTTTGTTAAAACAGCTTCAGACAAAATCCCACATCTCCTGGGGATTTTTTACAAATAAACGTATTTTTGATGTATTGTGATATTTATATTCCTTGATACCCTTGAGAATGATAGAATTAGATATTAAATATCTTATTGAGTTTTTATTTAAAATTTTAAAGGGATACTCCACTTTTTTGGGAAATAGGCTCATTTTACAACTCCCCCAGAGTTAAACAGTTGAGTTTTACCATTTTCGAATCCATTCAGCCGATCTCCGGGTCTGGCGGTACCACTTTTAGCATAGCTTAGCATAGATCATTGAATCGGACAAGACCATTAGCATGTAAAAGTGTATCGATAAGTATCTATAAGTAGGTAAGTATCATTATTGATTATAAATGTGGTTACAATTATTGAAGAGAACATAAACCTGACTATGAGCTGTATTAATTGGCAATTTTTGCATTATGGAGGCCTTAATGCATTAACAATATTATTATAATGCATTAGGCCTCAAACTCTTGCTGTGGATTACAAAAAACAAAAACAAAAAAAAACAATGGTCAGAGATATAAATGTATGTCAAATCCAAAGTCTGAAAAGAATCAGCAGATGCTTTACGAGGAGGAACATGCAAGAGAGAATGTGCTGTGTGTGTGTGTGTGTGTGTGTGTGTGTGTGTGTTCAGTTCAGCGGACACGTCCTTTGGCATCATTAGATGGTTAACTCAGTGCTCATTCAGGTGTAGTGTGAGTGTGTGTGTGTGTGTGTGTGTGTGTGTGTGTGTGTGTGTGTGTGTGTGTGTGTGTGTGTGTGTGTGTGTGTGTGTGTGTGTGTGTGTGTGTGTGTGTGTGTGTATTCAGTGTAGTTCAGCGGACACGTCCTTTGGCCCCATTAGATGGTTAACGCACTGCTCATTCAGCCGTGTGAAACAGGACACACACAAGAAAGCCCAGCAGAGGAGCCATGTGTGTACGATCCACGATGTGCATGTGTTTTTGTACATTTGTAAACACACATACTTGCACACAAGAGGTACAGAGAGGAAATAAAAGTGAAACAAAGAGGGGAAGTAAAACAGGATACATTCCCCTTTCTTCCCACCCTCGATCTTTCGATATCGCTTCTTCCTCTTCCTCCCCCTGCTTTTCCTCTTTCTCTCTTCTTCCCCCAGCTTTTCTTTTCTCTCTTCCTCATTCGCTCTCTGTATCCTCTCGTCTACATTAACAGCATGTGACGTTTCTGACTGTTACGGCTTGCTAATTATGGCTGTTTTGTTACTCTGTTCACCAGAACAATTGGATGATTGTTGAGTGCAAAGATTTGAAAGACAAGCACAGACCTCTCTCTCTCTCTTTTTTTGTCTTTCTCTCTCTCCATCTCTCTTCCTTTCTGACGCTCTTTCTCTCCCCCTTCATCCCCCCTTATTCCCATTTTCTCTGTGCTTGCCTTGTATGTCCTCTTGTTATACAAAAATTGTGAAAGCACTTGTAAAGGTTACTGGAGAAAATGCTGGATGCTGAGTTTGGTCTTGACTTTTTCAATTGCTCACATTCTCTAGCAGTGGTTTTGTATCTTGGCTTTATACTGTCCACCCTGAATACAAATGTGTGACAACTAGACCTCCTTTTTTTGTATTTTCTTTTTTTTGTGTGTGTGTTTTTGCATTGTATCTTATCTGTAAGTAAAGTGTATGTTTGAGTGGAGGTCATTCCCGCATCAACTGCTGTCTTTTTCCCACAGACATCTTTGAACACTGAATTCAGACCGCCACAGATAGCTCTGAACCAATCATGCCTGAACTCAAAAGTGTGCGTGTGTTTGAAGTTTGTGTGCTGAAAGGTCCCCCGTCTTATCAAGATGTTTGAGTTCATTCACATTTCTAAAATGGATTCAAAACATGTCTAAAGCCTGTGTTTTTGGAACATGTGGAGTTACATTCTTATAACTTAATAACCAGTTGTAGCAGCAGCTAATTACTGAATCTACTGGAACCTCAGGACTTTTGAAAAGACGCAGTGGAAGAACAATTACGGCTGTCATTTTAATATTGTAATTTAGTGCGTATATACTAAAAATACAATATGCTACAAAAAAAGATTGAGCTCACTAGAACAAAATGTCTTAAAGTGATAATTCATCCAAAAATGTAATCATTAACTCACCTCATGTCAATTCAAAATCTGCATCATTTACTCTCTTGTGTGTGAAAAAAAAAAAGTTGTCTTTTGTTACAAGTTTGGTAACAAGCATTCTAATATATTTTTGTGTGTTCCAAAAAAGAACAAAAAATATTGTGCAGGTTTGGGACAAAACTTGAGGGCGAGTAAATGATGACCGCATTTTCATTTTTGGGTGAACTATACCTTAAAGTTTGACAAGTATCTTACAATGTATGTTCATGGTATGTAGTAACAGTAAATGTATGTGTTTGTATGGTTTGCAGGTATAGGTTTTGAGAATAGGTTTATTGTGTCCCCTCGGTGACTCTGTGGTGCAGGTCAGTGACCAGTCAGAGGAACTCAATATTCAATTCTATCCTTTGCATTTCCACAGTAGTGTGTGTGTGTGTGTGTGTGTGTGTGTGTGTGTGTGTGTGTGTGTGTGTGTGTGTGTGTGTGTGTGTGTGTGTGTGTGTGTGTGTGTGTGTGTGTGTGTGTGTGTGTGTGTGTGTGTAGCCCCACAGCTGTCATCACTTCATTGTGTCACCAATTACCCATAATTACTCCTGGCAGCATAGGTTCCATTCAGCTATGAACACAAAGCCCACCAAACATTCATCCGGTCACTGAGGAGGTGAGTGGGGTCCATTTACTGTTTTACACACATTATACTGTATACACACCTATCACTGTAGAGTATAGAATGCCCTATGCCAATGAAGATCTGTGTTTTTCATTTTTATAAACAGGCCCACAGCCTAAGCACAAGCTTCAGCAAAATTCAATAACAGAAACTCCTCTAAATGTCCAACATAACTGACCATTAACATAAACTACCACCATCTTTCCCTTTATCGAAAACCACATAAAATAACACTTAATCCCTAAATTTACTACAGATCCCAGTTAGTTATGTCAACAAAAAGTATTCATGAAGTTTTAACACAAATTAATTAAGTAAACTTCACTTTTAAATATAATAGGTGAACACAATTAAATTAAGTTGTGACAAAATGTTAACTCACAAACCTCAAATCACAATTTCTCATTGAAAATCTCATTGAAAATTCAAAATTCACAGATCAAGCACAAACCTTTTCTTTTTCATTGTCCTTCAGAGCAGATGTCCTGTCTGACACGAGTCACGACTACTGCCCTCTATAGATCTGGTGCAGTCGCAATGCACTTGTGTCAAATGTGTCCATCCAGAACTTTATTGGAAATTTTATATTGGGTGTAACTCAATTAAGTTAAAACAGCATTCCCTTGTTTTAGGTTACATAAACTTGATTGAATTAGGTTACAACAACAACATTTTATTTTATTGGTATAATCAGGTATAAATATACCTCCTTAAAGCAACAACTGCACGTTTACTTTTTATAGTTTGTGAATCTGGCAAAATATTACCTTTTGTCTTTTAAAAATTCAAATAATTGTCACATGCCTTATAGCGACAGGTGTCAAACTTGAAATGGAACAATGCATGAAGCCACTCCAATGCCTGAGTGAATCTTCTGTTATGCCATAAAACATGCCAGCTGTAAGACACACTCATTCAGTTCAGCTCTAAAGATTCATTTCAGCTGAAAGATTTTGACAGCTTTATCTCTCAAACTCTCTCGTTCAATAGCCACATTCATACATTTGGAAAAGTCAAATACGAGAGGGGGAGGGACAGCGAGCGGGAGAGGAATAGAGGGCGACACGGACAGAGAAAGAGAGGGAAAAGGACATTGATTTAAAAAAGCCAGACTCTTCCTCTCCTTTAATTATGCAATTCTTCCTCCTCCGCAGCCTATTCCCTCAGTTCATTTTCTAAACACTTTTTCCACCTCAATTTCCAGTGACATCTTAAAACTGTAGCAAGCTCCAAATTAAGGGTCAGGCTGCAGGCTGCTTCTGATTTAGAACATAAAGAACTGAAGAACAGAGAAGCCGACTGCTGCTACCACTGCAAGGCTAACTGTTACCATCTGTCTGTGTGTGTGCGTGTGTGTTTGTGAGGGCCTGTAGCCCTCACTCGTATTTCCCCCTTTCCATCCGCGTCCCGCTGGTTCTTACCCTCTCTAAATGCTCCATAAAGCTTGTGCACATGAGAGGAACTGACTTAACAAGGTGCGAGCCCCAGGCCTGACCAATCAGAGGTCACGATTCAGGGCTTCACTCCCACCCTGCCTTTCTGATTGGCTGCCTGTGTTGCCCAGATGTTCTCTTTTTTAATGATTTTTTTAACCATTAACTTGATAGTTGTTTATGGCTGTGAAATGCTGGAATGTAGGGCTGAGGGGACGGGGTTTGAGGGATGAAGAAAAGAGGGGGTGTGTACGGTCTGGAGGAGTGGGAATCTAATGTTCAGAGAGTGGATGATAGTTAGGAATGAAATGAATTGGGCAAGACCTATAGCTTAGCAACAAGATTATGTGTTTGTTTGTATATACATTTGGACTTTTACAGTAATCTTTTTAAAGTGTTGTATTGTGATAAACACAACAATGAAGACCAGTAACGCATTAAGCAGAAGATATTATAAGTTGTGTAATCTCAGTGGCACATTTCCCAAAAGAACTATTATCTTAAACAATAAGGAGAGCCTCTAACCTCTTGTAAGACCATTACATGCAGTTAATATAGATCTTTCTCTAGTTCATTAGAGGATGACTGAACTTGCATGACAGACAATAGAGTGCTCCAGTGATGATGTATTTTTGTAGGCCAAGCTGGAAGTTAGCATCACCCTGGTTCTCTCAACAAAAAACCAGAAGGATTTTTCCATTGGCTTTTGGATTATTGCGGAAAATAAGCTCTGTGACAAACAAAAGTTTATGGTTCTCACACGTTTTCCAAATAAAAACAATTATGAATTTTGAAGCCTAAATACAATCGCCAGAAGTAAAGCTAAACGTAGGCTTTAAACAAACTACACCACAGTCACATGACTTAAACGTCACCACCATTAAACTTATGGCAACTCTTTCAGTTTTTATTTGAAAAACATTTTCCCTGAAAGTTTGAGTTAAAATAGTTTGATTAAACACAATGAGGCTGTAAAAGTGGACTAGATTGTTCAGCATGATGACATTTAATGTCCCCGACAACCTCTAGTCCCGTTCACTAACTTTTTCAAGAGAAATAAAACCTTTACGAAACCATGAGTGTGTTTTTACTAATGTACAGAGCCCTGCACATTCATGTTGTAGAATATAACGTAAAAAATATTTTGAGCTTGTGTGAACCACAGACCTTATTTCAAGCATTTAACCAAAAATCCATGACAACGGTTGCACACGTTTCTTATTATATTCAGAAACATTTGGTAACTTTGACCATCCCAACATGCAAATTATGTGTTTGGCAAAATGTAGTACTTCCATGTTTGGCATTTTCATGTTGGGAAGATCTTAAGTGCATCTTGTAACAACCTATAGCAACACAGCAAAAATATAGAACACCTTCATAATCACAGAAATGCTCAATCAACCACCAATGCTGTGGTTGGTTAGCTCAAAATCCTCACTTCTAATCAGAATAATCAGATCCGCCAGTGGGTTGGTAGTCATTTATTCCTCCATCAGTCATTTCAAACATATAGCATTATAATCACACATACACAGGCCTGTCATAAACAATACAGTCTAAACATTGTATTCAGACCAGCAGAGATTTGAGTTTAATTTTTTTTTTTAAATCTGTTTTATCATGCAAACAAATGAAAGGACCTTGGTTTTTCTAATCTTGTTGTGAGGCTTAGAAAAAAATACTATAAAAACATTTATAGAAAATGAGAGACCATGTACTGATACAGATCAAGTGTATGCTAACTTGCCTTAAATGGTCTTGGGTTACAACTAATCCAATTGTTGTTAACAATAGTGCTATCTTAAACCACAAGGAACTGCAATAAAACTTATTTGGTCCAGAAGTGCTTTTATGCTGCCCTTTTTACGGGGAAGTTTGGGGGAATATATACATACATATATATATATATACTGTATATGATCAATAAGTTGACAATGTATTGCTCTAACTCACCAAAATAAGTTAAGCAATTTTCAACTTTCTTTATAAGTTATACAAGACTCATTTTCTAAAGTTAGTTTAATGTAATGCAATTTACCCATCACTGGGGTTTAGAGAAATCATATGAATTGGTCGTGAGATATAGCGTTGGTACCACACACTAGTGTTTACCTGTGATTCAGTATTTGATTAGAGCCCTTGTCCCTCAAACCCCTCCATTCTCTGTCCCAGTCTGTAATGTATTTGCCTTTCAAGGTAACCATAAGCTAATGATAGGTTTGAACTATAAGCAAGCTGCAGTGAATATGAACTGCTATCCACATCATGAGAGCTCAATATAGAGTTCTTTGTTTGAAGCAGCGGTGGATAAAACTTAAACTACCACCATAAATAGTTTATTAATATATCAGCATGTCTGCAATCTCATTCTAACTGATCTATGGACATATAAGTGTGGTCATACCAGGAGCTTTGGTGATGAGGTTAAAGATTTATAGATAAAAATGATTTCCTAAACTCTCTATTCTGTCTTCCCTCAGCATCACTGCTAAAGAGAATCATTAGAATATGTAATGGTGGGAACACAGCGGATGAAAGAGTGCAAACATGCTTTTGGTCCCCCAAAATAGTGTGTGTTTGTGTGTGGCTCTGAGCTCACCTTATCCATCTCTGTCTTCCTGTAGGGAGTAGAGCTGTATCTTATAACCAAAGGTCAGGACATCTGGTCTAACTCAAACCTTAGACCGCTCACATTACCCCGCTGCATTCAACTATCCCTCTCTTTCATGCATACACACACTATATATATAATAAATATATATATATTATTTGACTTATGCCTTGTTACAAAGGAAAAATCTATTTCAAACAAATAATGTTCTTTTGAACTTTCTATTCATCAAAGAAACTTTCACAAACATGTTAAGCAGCACAACTGTTTTTAACATTGATAATAAGAAAAGTTTCTTGAATCAGCACCAACTTAGCAAATTGGAATTATTTCTGAAGGATCATGTGACACTGAAGACTCGTGTAACGGCTTAGCCATCACAGGTTATGATTTAAATTTTAAAATAGAAAACTGTTATTTCAAATTGTAATTTGGTTACACTTTATTTTGATGGTCTACTTTAGCTGACTATAAGTAACTGCAACTACATGACCACTAACTCTGGAAAATGTAGTACTATTAGAGTATTAGTATGACTTTAGGAGACTGTTAGGTTAGGGTTATTGTTAGGGTTTGAGTTGATTATAGTCAGTAGAATGTCTGTTGGGGAGCTTCAAAATAAAGTGTAAGCATTATTAAGCAGTCTGCTAATACTCTAATGAGAGTTCATTGGCTTGTAGTTGCAAAGTTACTTTTAGTTGGTAGAATTTCTAAAGTGGACCATTGAAATAAATTGTTACTTAATATTTCACAATATTCCTGTTTGTATTGTAGTTTTGATCAAATAAATGCAGCCTGGGTGAGCATAAGAGACCTTTTCAAAAAAAAAAAAAATCTTACCGACCACAAATTATTCCTGTGTTTGTCATGCTGTCAATTCTAGTCATTTGATTGATGTTCAGTACCTGTGTGACCCTCAGGAACCCCGTACGCATGACAGCACAGACGCCACTGGTCAAGTCTGAAGAGAGGTGTCTGTAACTGTGCCTGGAAGTGCTCAACTTCTTCTTCATAAATGACTCAAGCAGTCATCCCTCAAGCTTTTAACCTCCCTCTCTCACCTCTGTTAAAGTGTCACAGCCATCTTAACCAACATTTACAGTTCACTGCTAAATGACAGTAAAACAGCTTAACAATGTTCTTAACTGCTATTATCATCATGTAGCTGTCAAATCACCTCATCTAAATGCCTTTGATTTCACTTCTAAAAAAAAAAGTAATGTTCATCGCCTTCCTGTTTGGATCAAAGCTTTGCTGAGGTAAAAGGGTGAATCACGGTCTAGAGTCTAGACTGTATAATAATTACTTTGATAAATGCATCCACAAATACCAAGACTTCACCTGGTAGAACTGTATGAAAAGTGGTGCTTTGGTGTATTGATATTTCTCAAACATTCTGGTTAGGGTTTATTCTAAACTCCTAACCCTATAAGTAAATTCTAGTTTTGTAGATGGTTTCAACATTGGGTGTAGCCTACTAGCTATTGTGGGGTTTTGTAAATGTTATAGTTACACAAAATTATTACACAATGTTTTTGCCTTTCAATTTTTAATCACACAAAAAAAGTAATATTAATAAACCACATGCATTTACTGTAGGGTTAATATGTTTAAATATGTAAATAAATAAACATTAAAGTAAAGTGTTACCCTACATTTAAAAAGAGTCATAATAACCGATTATGTTATCATAATGTTTGCCTATACTGAAATCTGATCGTTTTATTCATCAGTGTGTTGTTTAGCCTATAGGGAAATCCATTTCTATATATTCTGTATCTAGTAGAGTAGGCCTAAATCAAATAAAAAGGTTATTATGACTATTTCTCATAATTGTAACTTTATATCTCCCATTTGTAACTTCAGAATTAAAAACGGAAACTTTATTTCTTGTAATTGTGACAGCTTCTCTCACCACGTGACTATTTACACGACAACGGTGTTTTGGTGGCATGAGAACGCAAACTTTGAAATAGGTTTCAAAGTGCAAGTTTTGCAAGTTATCATCTCAGTGTAAACTTCACTCACAAACTTCATCTGTGAAAACGGTGTGCACATGCGTACGTGTTTAGTCTATGATGGCATTGCGCGTTTGAATGCATGTGCGCAGGCGCGTAGTCTTTCTTAGTAACACTGCCAATTACTCGTTGTTTGGCATGCATAATACAGCGGGGTTTTTTTGTTTCCGCGAGTTCGTTTGAATGGGAATCATTTTGATAACGTTGTCATCTGTACAGAGGAAAAACTTTTGCGTTTTTAGTACATTGATTGTTGTCATGTAAACATACCCTTAGTTAATTTATCGAAACAGCAGCTCTGGAGAAAACAGTGACGTCATCGTCCAGCTCAGTTCAGTTCTCATACAATGCTGTCAAAGCAGGCAGATCAAAAATATTAAGAATAATAGGTGTGCCCAACTAAGGAAGCCAGAGGCAATGGAGGAACCCAAACTCCATCAGGTAACAGAACGGAAAAAAAACCTTTGGAGAAACCAGGCTCATTTACAAATTGTTTTTGTAACTGTGACTTTATATCTCACAATGTAACTTCTTATTTTATCTCACATTTATAGAGATGGAAACCAGATGATTCTCATATACAGCCAACAGAAAACAAGGCATGTAGGCCTACTCATCATGACAGCAAACCATCAAACCACGGAAATGACACTGTCAGTACGGAATCAAGCCAGGTACATATACACAATACACCTGTAAATAACTTGTCTATT
Source organism: Leuciscus leuciscus (assembly GCF_965113295.1). Taxonomy (NCBI): domain Eukaryota; kingdom Metazoa; phylum Chordata; class Actinopteri; order Cypriniformes; family Leuciscidae; genus Leuciscus; species Leuciscus leuciscus. The sequence goes on along the minus strand of NC_138745.1, from coordinate 22,448,082 downwards.
AATATCCATTATGTGGATAAGACAGGCCTCCAGGTGTGTGGGTGGTAACTTCTGAGTGTTTGAGCGAAATATCTGTGCCATTGTGTCACCTAGGTGCAAGTGAGCTCATCAAAACAATGACCAAGAGACACAGAGGCGTCAAACTGTCCCATAGATAAGGCGTAGTCTGCCTGTTATTACCCACGGTGTGTGTGAGTGTGTGTGTGTGTGTTTGAGGGGAAATCCCTCTCATCATGCCCTGTCAACTTTCATGCCATGATAATTACGCAGAACATGAATAAGCAAGCAGTGAGCAATGTCTTAATTACTCACATTCTTTTTTAAATCCTTCCCATTCGGTACACACAGACACATTCAGTGTTTTTACTTTTCCCTCTCCATCGTCTTTCTCTATCACTCTTTTTTTGCTTCCTTTCTTACGTGTCTCATCTTCCACTGTTTATATCTTTCCGTCTGCTTCAGAAGAGCCTATAATCTTCCTCAGCCATAATCTGGTCCAAATGACACACCCTACTCTTTTTTTTTTTCATGTCCGCTTTCCATAAACTGCGGTTATAGAGAAGTTAGATTTGAGGAGTAAATTATAGCTTACTCATTCTTGCCACTCACTTCGGTTTGATACAATATCTGGAATATTGATATACTTTTAAAAAGTATTTCATCCACAAACTTTGGGTTTTCGAATAAAAAAACCATTGCATTGTTGCCATAAGATAATCTTTCCCCATTAATCCATTTATATCTCTCTTGTTCCACCTATTAAAATTTTTACTATACATTTTTCAAAATAAACTAGTAAGCAAGTAGACTTGCTGTATAAAGTGTTGTGATTGGTTTTAATTAATGCTGCCATTTTTGCCTGGCAACCCATTAAAACCCCTTATAGCTATCTTAATATTTGCTTAGGTTTCACTGTGTGTTATTAAAATATTTGGGCAATATTTTTGGCTTTTGCCAAATCTCTATTTTATTCCAAATCTTTGTAAAAAAAGATTTCTAAATGCCTTCACTCTGAGAGCACTGGAAAGGTCTAAGTTCTGTAAGCATAATAACCAAAGAATGGCTTTTTTTAGTCTTTTAGTCAACTAAATGTAGCTGATATGTCAGTTTTATCATTGTAATCAGAAAGTCTTTAATGGAAGGTGATGTAAGGGCAACTGTAAATACAGTCCTCTATAGAAGTACATAAAAAGAGTCTGTCATGAATGCCTGCTGTGCCCTATCCTTTAATTTAGAGTCTTTTTGCAACATAATCACAGCCTAACTACTTACGGTTATTACCTGAGCTCACGAGAGGGGGAGAGAAACATGTGTGCGTGTTTGTGTGTGTCTGTGTGTGTGTGTGCAATGGTGCCTGTTCTCTAGACTGACCTGAGGGCACTCATTATCCAGCCAGGGACATTACCGTGTAGCCTCAGTGTCTCTGCCATTCCAGTGAAACTGGTTTACCTCACCATCAACAAATGGGCAAATCAGCAGCTTCATTCTATGTTGTCTTTGTTTCTTATCTCCTCCTCAATACTTCAGTTTTTTTTTTTTTTACTGTTTCTATCATTATTATTCTGTCTGTTTTCTAATATGTAAATCTTTAATTAGGAAAACTTTTATTTTACTTAATAAAAACGGTTGTTGTTGTTGTTGTTTAAAGGATATATTATAATAGCTTTTAAATAATGGGGGGGGGCGGGAAGAGAACATAATTATATGTAAATTGTGTATATAAATCTGAATATATAGTTATAAGTCTGAATATATAAATGTAAATCCTGAGTATATAGTTATAAATCAGAATATATATTTATAAATCCTGAATATATAGTTATAACTCAGTTATCAGTCAGAATATATATTTATAAATCCTGAATATATAAATGCATATATTGTCTACTTAGGGCCTGAATTTTAGCAGAGGATTGCGGGTATTGCACATCATTTTTCTCATTCAGGTTCCATGCTTATAATGTGCTAAATTCCTGCAAACAATTATTAGCATGCAGGTTGAATTAGTAAACTAATAATTCATCCAGATGAACAGATCGAATCAATAATTTTAAATCTTGCTGTCAGACTGTAATTTCACAAACAACACGATTGAATCAGTGCAACCGCATCTTCTCTCGTGAGTTCAGTGTTCACGTGCAATGAGCTGAATGTAAAGCATATTCCTGCATATTTGGTTGCTGAAAAAAGGATCTACCACTTGCAGTTGATTTTGATAGGTATTATTAACTGGTAATTGTGATTTTACCTCACAATTCTGATTCTATTTCTCAACCATTTTGAGATATAAACTGGCAATTGTGAGTCAGAATTGTGAGATTAAAAAGTCACAATCACCTTTTTTATTGATCTTTTTATTTTTATTCTGTGGCGGAAACAAGCAGCCATACCTTCACGTTCATTGCGGTCACAAAATTCTGGCTGGTTAATAATACCTATGACTTTTCTTAATTAGCACCCAAATATGTGAGAATGCACTTTGCACACAGCTATATTGTACATGCTGTGGTGAATAATTGTTTGCAGGAATTAAGCACATTATAATCATGGAAAGTAGACAATTGCATGTATATATTCTGACTTATAACTATATATTCTGACTTATAACTATATACTCTGTATTAACATATATATATTCAGAGTAGTAACTATATACAGAATTTATAAATATAAATTCTGACTTATAACTGTATATTTTAGATTTACATTTATATATTCAGAGTTATAAATATATATTCAGATTTGTATCTAAATTCAGATTTACACTTATATTTTCACGATTTACATATAATTATTTCCTGTTTGGCCCCCCACCCCCCATTAATGATAACACTCTCACACACACACACACACACACACACATATATATATTATACATTTTGATGACATTTATTCATTTGCATAACTGAAAAATGTAATTACCAGCTCACACAATATCAAAAAACCACACCATTATGCCAAGTTGATCAAAGTCATGATCATATCTTTGTGTATCTTTTAGGAATGTGAAAAATGTTTAACATAGATGAAACATAATTTGAAGAAGTTCTCAAGTAGTCAGATATACCCATGAAGTCATAATTGTTCATGGCCTGTAGCTGTATGGTTATTGTGAGTGAAAGACATTTAAAAAAAATGTGTTCATTACACACCTGATGGAGTATAACCTGTTTTGTCAGTGTTCTCTCAGGCAGTCAGACAGGTAGACTCTGGCTTTCTGGGAAAACGGTTATGTTTTAACAGCGACACTAACCTGCTGAACTCTGGACAACTGTCAATTCCAATTTACCCCGATTATTTACATTCCCAGCATAAAGCAGTTGTCCAGGTTACTGCTGTTTTTCCATATGGAAGTTCCAATTGTAGATCTGGTGGTTTGTTCATATAATTTGTTTATATGAGTGAAACACATTAAATGCTCTGTTCCAATCACTACGTCCATAATGAATCACACTGTGAAATCACAAAGACAGCATAATCCACACCAGAGGGTACAGTGTCATATTCACCAACCACCCTAAACAAACCCAGTGTTTACAGTCTGACCAGTGTCATGCAAACCTGTCTATTACACAAACATGCAAAAAGGAAGAGAGAGAAAAACACATTTTCCATGGAAGAAAGTAGGTAATACAGGATTGGATCAACATGAGGATCAGTAATTTAGAAGATCTCTCCTTTGAAAAGCTAAAGTGCATACTTCATTCAAAGTCAAAAGGCAGTTCATTCTTAATTTATAGGGTTATGAATACATTGTCATTGGCATGCTTATGTTATTGGAAAGAAAATGAAGACTCCTTTAGCTCGACCATTCTCGAAACAAAGGCGTCATTGCCTTTTCTCTGACAGAAGTCCTAAAGATAGAAATGCGGAGAAGCTGATATTGCCTCAGAGTTCATGCTTGAGAGATTTATATTTATGTCTCTGGAGCACAAACTTTTTTTTTTTCTCTGTTTCTTTTTCTGAGTCTGCCCTAAAAAACAGACAGCAAAAAAGAGTGCCCAGCATCAATGCTCATTACAACCAGATGTTCCGCCAACCAGAGAGAGGGGATCTATGATCAGACCAAGCTTCCTAGTCAGAGAAAGAGGGAAAAAATGAATTGAATTATATGACATTTCTTTAATAAGATTCACTGGAAGGCTTTCAAAGGCCCTCCTCACATTGGGAAGTTCCCAAAGAGAGAGGAAATGATAGTCTTTAAAATGTCAACCGACATGCTCGCAGTGGTTATGACAAAGACAGAGATGCTGCTTATTTTGCGTGTGTGTGATTATACAGAGCGGCTGGATAAATCCATGCGGGACAAAATTGAGATTTGGGAACGGAGATGGTTTTAACAGGGAAAAAAGGCAAAACAAAAATAACTTCTATAGTTCAGATCCAAAAGGCCCAACGGATGGTTTCCTGATTATATATTTTCTTCTCTTCCCATTTGTTTTGTTTTTGTAACTCATTGTCTGTGAAAACTGCAAATGTCATAAGGCATTTGTTTTATTCATCCTAAAATCCTAAAAACTATTTTTTTTTCTATGTAGAAACTGTCAACAGGGGAAGTTTTTGTGTGATGGGGGATTGTGTTTGAAAAAGTCCTGAAATGATGCAATTAGTTGACCTTTGGAAACTAACAGAAATATTTTTTTTACTCAATTTGACTTTTACTAAAAAAAATTGTCCTTATTTTTGTAACCACAGAAATTAGACAGTGCCCAGCCTTCAGACTCATTCACACACACACACACACACACACACACACACATGAATATGCTTTCAGACAGCATTGTTTTAAAGATAGACGCATGGCATTGGACAAACTGATAAATGTGCATACTTGTCTGGGTTTTATTTTTCTTGGATTTAACACACATACGATTAAGGACTTTGTAGTACATGTCATCTGTTAGTCCTTGTTATCCAAGGACAGGAAAAAAGGAAAGACAAAAGAGAGACAATGTTCAATTGCTTATCATTCCACACTTCTCAATGGACACCATGTCCATTAAAGGAAGTGTTTTCTTAAGACTGACAGAACTATATAATTTACTCACTGTCATGTCGTTTCAAACCTGAAAGACTCATTTTTTTACGGGGAACACAACAAGAAGGGAAACATATATTTGGGGACCATTGACTTCCATTGTATGGACAAAAAAAAAATCATTGATATTCTTTAAAATATCTTCTTTTATGTTCATCAGAAGAAAGAAATGCATACAGGTTTGGTATGACATGAGGGTGAGTAAATTATAACAGGGAGTGAATTATCCCTTTAAATTTCAGTCTGTTTTTAACACAAAAATGTCATATGACTTCAGAAGTCTTATAATATACCCCTAAAAGTGCTGTTGGGTCATGGTTGCAGCTTAACAGCTGTTACGTCCCGTGACGTAATTTCTATTGTGTATGTTGTACTGGTGATATGTTTTCTACCTGTTACTTTCTCCCCAAACCCCTAGAATGAGGAGGGAACGTAACAATTGGGGGCTCGTCCGGGATCTGAACCCGGGACCTCTCGCACCCAAAGCGAGAATCATACCCCTAGGGGTACATTCCCTCCTCTGCAGTCTAGTACAACATACACAATAGAAATTACGTCACAGGATGTAACACAGCCCTATTCACCATTCACTTTAATTGTATGGAAAGAGCAGCACAGATATTCTACTAAATATCTTCATTTGCATCCCACATTAGAAAGAAAATCGTGCCGTTTTGGAACAATGTGAGGGTGGGTGATGATGTAAACTATAAGATTATGTAATTGTCATGTAACATGTTTTATATTCTTCATCCTCCTTTAGATATTTTAAATCTCTTTCTTTCCGTCCACTCGTTCTTTCATTCTCTGATCTGCCCATCCTTTCTACTTCCGTTCACAATCTCTGGTCCAATCCTGGACAGAAAAAAGAAAGAGAAAAACACAATGAGATTATTGAGAAGAAAAAGCGAGGGATGGATATTTTCTCAGGAGGAAGACAATAGGCGCTCTCCTCCGTTCGCGTTCCCCCTCTTTCATCCTCAGAGGTCCACAAGGGAGGCTATTGTTTGGACACAATGTGAAACGAGAAAACTTTTGAGAAGACACATCGCATTTAATTAACTAGTGGTAATGATCTCATTACTCTCTCTGAGTCCAAGGCACACACACACACTCACTCACACACACACACACACTCACTCAGTAGAGAGGTGAGACAGAGGTCAGTAGAGCAGAACTGGCCCTCAGTGCTATTGAGAGAATGAGTGGTCAGTCTTCTCTATTCTCTGTGCTTTCTGTGGATATGACGGTCTGGTTTAAGCTGTAGAGGTTTTAGACATTTGCTTTTACTCTAAAATCCTTATCCCTGTCTAAGGGGTTTTCATAATATTTTCTTTAGCAGATAAATAGGCCTAATAGAGAAGAGAATGTCATGAATTCCTGTGAAGCCAAAGGCCCAATTCATGTTCCCGCTTTTTTCTTTCGAGAGATGAGAGTTAATCTTTTGATATCGCTGAACAAACATTCTTTCGTCTATTTTCTAAAGCTTGCCTTGTCTGAGAGTGTTTTTGTTTGGTCTGTCGCTTGCTGAATAGTCTGTTATGCTTTTTCTATTCAAGAAAACTATATACCAGTAAAGGATGTTGCCGAAACTAAAGAATATGGTTCAGATGGAACTATATTTAGATTGAACTTTTGATGGGCTGAGTGAATGCTGTAGATTACTGATGAAGGACAGACTGGCTAATGAACATTATGAGTGAATGCTATAATGCCAAATGTTATAATCCTTAATGGAATGATAACAGTCTGCTAAATGCAGGGCACATGTTCGAAAAGATGCAAAGCACATAATCGTCCCCTCCAAGCTGCTACCTAGTCCATCATTGAGTCAGTGAGTTGAACTCGAGAACCTGGCTGCTTTTCTCAAAGCATCATAAGCCTAAGTAGATGGTAGAAACATTGGCTCTACGATCAACTTAGCTCACAATGATTTTGAGAATCATTTTCTGAAAACCATTCTCTCCACCACAGGTTTTAAATCCAATGTAATATTAGTATTATTTAAAATGTATTCTTATTATAAGTGTGTGATTTTTACTCATTTTAATATTTCTATTTAACTTTTTTTTTTTTCAGTTTTAGTTATTTTAATCCTTAAGTTTGTCATCTGATATTTTATTTTATTTCAATTGACGAAAGAAAATGTCATAGTTTTAGTTAACACTGTTTAAATCTCATTCAATGAGATACATATAAGCACAAAAGCAAATAACATTAATGTCATTGACGTACATCCTGTCATAATGATTCTTGAAGCGGCAACCTTTAAATGAGTACAAATGAGATTTCAGAGCTGTAAAGGGGAAGGTTTAGATTCAGTGAATAACGACTTAAAGGGATAGTTCACCCAAAAATGAAAATTCTGTCATTAATTACTCACCCTCATGTCGTTCCAAACCCGTAAGACTATTTTTTATGAAATCTTAGAGCTTTCTGTCCCTTCATTGACAGCTACACAACCACTTTAACACTTCAAAAAGTTCATAAAGAGATCGTAATACTAATCCATATGGATTGAGCAGTTTAGTCCAAATTTTCTGAAGGGACGCTTTATATGATGAACAGGTTGAATTTAGGCTTTTGTTCACATATAAACATTGATCAGCGAACATAAACAGAAGCTCAACCGAACCTGCTTGACACGTGAGAACAAACCTCATTGGTTCTTGCGGGGAGCTCCTATGAGCTCCTATGTTACACATGAGAATGAACTTCATTGGTTCTCGCACACCATGTGAACATGCTTGAGCTTCCTTTTACCACAACTGATATGTGAGCTGATGAATATATGTGAATAAAAGCCTAAAAAAAATCTGTTCATCATATAAAGCGATCATGTCTCTTCAGAAAATTGCTTAAGTCATATGGATTAGTTTTACAATCTCTTTATGAACTTTCTGAAGCATCAAAGTGGTAGTTGCTTAGCTGGAGAGACAGACATCTCTTAGATTTCATCAAAAATATCTTCATTTGTGTTCAGAAGATGAACGAAAGTCTTATGGGTTTGGAACGACATGAGGGTGAGCTAACCCTTTAAATATTAGTACGGTTCTAACATAAGATATTTAATTTATATATAGAAAATAGCACTTTATGCTGCTTGGAAAAAGAACATCTACAAAGGCCATTCATTTTATTGTATTTTTTTACCTTGGGTCAATTAGAGATCCTAGACAAGTTGAACAGTACCAGAGGGACGTTTAAAAAGTTATTTGAATATGGTACAAGAGGACTCTTTGGTGGTGCAGGATAACAGGAGTGATGTTTCCTTATGAGACTGTGTTGATTTAATGAGAAAAAAAAGACAGAGATGGAAGAGGGAGAGTGTTCAGTTCAAAGAGTGGGACGTTTTATGGTGAGAATGGGGTTGGTGCACGAAGCATGGACACAGAAGGGTGAGGGAGGGGATTTTTGGCATGAAATAGTTTCCCATCTCCAGACGGAGAGAGCCAGAGTGATAATGAGCTCAAGGGACCATGTAAACTATCGCACACCACAACCTGTGTGTATGTGTGTATATGTGCGTTTTGGGTGGAGCACTTGACTTAGCAAAATAACCTCTTATCTGTTTTATCAGACAGAGCACTGGTCACTCTAGACATCCTGTGAAACTCCCTTCTCTTTAAAAAAAGTTTATATAAATGTAAGACTCAGCACTTAGACTTCTTTCGTATGCGTCTGTGAGAAGATTGTATCATTAAGAATAGCAATGTTTTGCAGTCGCTTTAAAGGTGGAAAAAACCTATTCTGTCATTTTTGTATCATTACTACTGGTAACACAACATAAACATCATGACAAACAGTATTTAATCATATTTGCTGGATCGTCCCCCCAGCATCTGGAATTCCAGGTATCTCAATACCATGGCAATATTTTAATGTTTTAATTTAAATTTTAACCCTGAGTTACAATTTCAGTTTTTATTTATTTTTAACACTAAATTATATGTTAAAAATTATTAATTTCATCGTTAAATAAAAAAAAAAAATAATAATAATTTATCGAGTTAAATGTTGTATAAAATAATAATAATGTAATCCAGTTAAATGTTTCAATATTTTACTTGATGTATTTAAAGTTCATTTTAAAGAGCTGTCAATTGATTTAAAAAATGTAATTAATTATATTATGCTTATTTATCAGATAATTTTGTTTATTTAAATAATTGTACCAAATATGTTCAATTGACAGCCATATTTCAAACCTATACTTACTATTGACAGTAAGTGTAAGTTAAGCCATTTTGCAGAACACACTTCTGAGATCAGATATGTGCATGATAGACATAATTTCATATGTTTTTAAAATGATACCTGTAACGTCTAAATCTCAGGCATCAGAGTAACATTAAAAAAGGAAAAAAGGAAAAAACAGGTGGATTTTGAAACATTCTGAAGCAAGCCTGTACCCCTACAACATGTGTCTCTAATCTAATCATTTTTGTTTATAGGCAGAGCCGCAGAGGTTAATGAGACCTGTTACCTAAAGCCAACAGTTTGATACTGAAGGGTGTTCGTTTTCACACATATCTGCTCTTTCATGAACACAGACCAACTTCTCTAATATGAAGCTGCACGTCATGGCGCAGGGCCTGGGTAATTCATTTAGCATGCTGAAGTAGATGAGTCCACTTAAAATACAGGATCATGTTAAATACCATTTATTCCATATCCAATGCGGGATACTATATGTTAGGTAAGCAGATCACTGTTTGGTTTATGCATTTTTGGCTAAATGCCCTGAGGCCTGTTTGCAGCTAATATGCAGAGAAATGGAGAATTCTTATATAAACAATTAATGTGGAGTCATAAAGTCTAAACACATAGATTTCACACACTTATAACTATATTTTGTGTTTTATTCCTAAATATGAATGTACACTACCAGTCAAAATGTTGGGGTCAGTACGTTTTTCTTTCTTTCTTTTTTATTATTATTCATATAATTATTAATTATATTGATCAAAAGTGACCTTTTTTTGAAGCGATGTAAAAACTTTATTATTTAAAATATATTTTAAGTGTAATGCTGCTCTTTTGAGCTTTCTATACATCAGACTTATATTTTGTTAAAGCGATGTGGCAAACGTGGTGTCTGAACATCTGTGACATACACATGCACCTGTGTGTGACTAGTGCTGATCACATGCTGATTGTGTGTGTGTGTGTGTGTGTGTGTGTGTGTGTGTGTGTGTGTGTGTGTGTGTGTGTGTGTGTGTGCGTGTGCGTGTGCGTGTGCGTGTGCGTGTGCGTGTGTGCGTGTGTGCGTGTGTGTTTGTGTGTGTGTGTGTGTGTGTGTGTGTGTGCGTGCGTGTGTGCGTGTGTTTGTGTGTGTGTGTGTGTGTGTGTGTGTGTTTCTAGAGGATTTACTCCAAAGGTCCCCTCAGCATCCCGAGGGATAATTCCCTGCAGCCAATGTAAACAGTAATGGCCTCTCCCTCACAATCACACACACACATGCACTCCGCCCAGGACTTAAAGACTACAAAGTGTGTTTGCCGCTTACAGTAAACTCTGACCTGCCCGTGTTTGTCGCTGGTAATTAAAAGGATAAGTGCTCTCTGAAAACACAAAATGTTAGCGTAGATAAGTCAATGAAGACATACATAAGGTAAATATTTGTAAAGTGTCAGGCTTACTTTAATTAATTTTGGACGCGTTTGATAAAATATTGGCTACTGATAATTATAATTATACTAAAAGGTTTGTTCTACCAAACATCTCATTTTAGGTCCACAAATATAATTTCATAAATCATTAATATTTTTTCTTTTTTCTTTCCAGGTTGTGAGTCAGAATTCCTAGTGTTGTGGTCATACAGCCACATGTTCAGCCTCCACACAGCGCAGGACAGGGAGAAGGAGAGATTACAGATTACAGTGGCACAAACATAGCAATTAAACAGCTGTTCTTCCTCGAGCAGGTGTGTGATTATGTGTGCGTGTCTTCTTTGAGAACTGTCCTTTCTGAGAACTTTCCAGGTGCGTGTTAACATTCTGTCTGTGGTATTTACAAACTCAGGAAAACATTCACATGAAAACGCGCTCCCAGTCTCAATGTCCAAGAGGTCAAATTAGATTTGATTCCAGAGAGGTTAGAGTGGTTATTTGTATTATCAGTAACAGGCAATGGGTGAACGATAACTGAAATGCTATATATGTATATATTAAAGAGAAATCAATACCCCTGTACATTCTGTTATTGAATGTCAGTGATCAATAATACAGAATGCAACTAAATCTAATAGCGTTCATATTTATGGTGTTTTGGATTTGATCTTAAATGAGATTTCATTGAGCCAGTAAGTTTCTTAAACCACGATTAGCTGGTAAACGCTAACTCGCATGTACATTGCATAAGAGTCATCACATGTTGTTTAAAAGATTCTTTCTTCTATATAGAAGACCCACATTTTACATTGGATGATGGTAATCCATGTCCACAACCCAACGTGAATCAGTAAGAATATTTTAAACAACCAACCATGCAATAACTGTGTGTGTGTGTGTGTGTGTGTGTGTGTGTGTGTGTGTGTGTGTGTGTGTGTGTGTGTGTGTGTGTGTGTGTGTGTGTGTGTGTGTGTGTGAGCTAGTGTTTTCTTTTAGATCAGCGAGCCTTGTTTAATTTTCTATGGCAAACCAGCTAACCTTGGTTTAAGAAACTGGCTCCATGAAGTCTCATTTAAGATAAAATCCAAAACACCACTTGCATCTCATAAACATGGACGTTATTGGATTCGGTTGCATGTTCCAACAGGGTGAAGAGCTTAAATATTCTTTCTCAGGAGGAGCTGTAAATGTGTAAGTTCAGGTGCTGGGCAGGAGAACACAGAAAAAAAGCAAATACTGTTTTTCACCTGACGTACATTAACAGTAAATGTACAGTGAGTGAGAATTAAAAAAAAATAGCATGAATATGGTTCCCTCTCTATAAAATGCTCTTAGTGTGTGGTCTGTCTGCTTCTTGAGCACTTGTGGTCACTGTTAAGAAAGTTCTTACACTCTTTCTTCATTTCATCTAATCAGTGGCTGTTTTTCCATTAACCGAGTGAAATTATCAGCCCTCGCCGCTGAACATTGACTACCAGTAGATGTCTGCTTATAGCTTCAGCTTATAGCTTATTAAAGTTTGGTTTCTCTAAGTGGTGTTACAAAGCTTTGGTTGAAAAGAGAGCTCATTTCATCCGTCACTCAATATAAATGATACCAGCTCCCTGCTGCTGAGTTCCTTGGTTTGTGTAATTGGCTAGCAAGCGTAAACCACTTACCATACTTGAGTAATAAGGCATGATGGTGAGGCATGTGAAGACACAATCTATCAAAGTGTGGCCTGATTGGAATGATAGAAGAAGGTGCAATGGGATTTTTTACGTATGACTTTAAACTGGCATTTTACTGACACATTATCAATTCAATATTATGGCTCAATATTAATATATTCATATTCATATATATATATATATATATATATATATATATATATATATATATATATACATGTGTGTGTCTATTTACATTTATTAATTTTATCTAAATGGCTGACATTTTGTATATATTTATTTTAAATGACAAATGTTTTGTAGGTAGTAATTCAATAAAATGCTGTGTGTGTGTGTGTGTGTGTGTGTGTGTGTGTGTGTGTGTGTGTGTGTGTGTGTGTGTGTGTGTGTGTGTGTGTGTGTGTGTGTGTAGGTGTTCAGGTAAACCCGTAGTTGTATTATTCATATTATAAATTAAGAATTCTAAATGAGTAAAACAACCTAGAGCTTAATAAAACATTTTGTATAAATCTTAAACTTAAATTTAAACATATATTTCTATCTATATCTATCTCTATATCTATATCTATCTATATATATATATATATATATATATATATATATATGAATATGAATCACATAAACTAAATGGTCCATTCCCTTGTTCCATTTAGATTTAAACAAAATGTTTTATTAAGCTCTAGTTTTTTAACTCATTTAAAATTCTTAATTCATAATATGAACAATATGTCAGGAATCAGGATTATCCAATTCAATTTGATGGAATTTTACTTTTAATTGAATTGTGTAAATCTTTTTTTGAGTGCAGTTTGTGCAGTATAACAAATGTTATGTTTATGGGAAGTCCCCATAAAATACGGAAACCATGTGTGTGTGTGTGTGTGTGTGTGTGTGTGTGTGTGTGTGTGTGTGTGTGTGTGTGTGTGTGTGTGTGTGTGTGGTAGGCAGAATGTGAAGCTATAAGTTTAACAGCAATAGCTGCTCGAAAAGAACTCATAAACATGTCACTAGGACCTTGACCTTGCAGTAAACAGCTCCACTCCCCATGGTACCTCTCTTTCACTCCTTCCTATTTCTTTCTATCTCACTTCCTCTGCTTTTTTCAACTTACCTCACCCTGTCCGTCCCCTTCTAACCCTTTGACCCAAATTTGTCCTCAATATTTTTTTTTTAATTCATAAAATCTTTGTTTGGTTAAATGAATTATATAAAATTGTGCTAAAGCCTTTACTTCAATCCCTCATTCTCTCTCAGGACATCTGCCCCGCTCCTCTTGAGCCCGACTCTGCTTTCAAACAATCCCTGTCGTTTAACATTAGCCAGAGAACTGCCATAAAACATCTCAAAAGAATAATTACCAAGCATTTAACCCTTGTGTTTTGGACCGACTGTCATAATTCACTTCCCGCCGAGCAGATGATGCTCAACACGTGGTGGTGGTGATGATGTCGTTCTCCAAAACAAACAAACAGATAAATTCATTTTGTCGGTCAGTTTTATGACGAGATGATATTTATTGCCTAGCAATTCTACAACCGAACAACCTGCGAATCACATTTGTTGTTCTATTTATTTTATATCTTTATGTAGCGTTTGAAGCTCAAGTTTCAGTCTGACTACTCAAACACCTGGCGAAAGTGTTACGCTATCAATATTTTTTCAAAGAAAAGCCGAACACAATGATGAAAACGTAGTGATTATGAGTCTTTCTGAAAAGGCATAATACTCCAGCAAACAGGTCTCTCAGAAGTGGAGCTGTTGCCAGCAGACTCATTGTCATATAGAGCGCTGTGTAACCACACCCTTTAAATAATTGCTCAGGAGGTGTGGTTACAGGTGTGGCCCTTGGCATTCTTCACTTATCACCAGCTTGACTAAGAGATAATTGCCTTTACAACCTGTAATATACAGTCCTGGCAGAGTGTTTCGATAAGACGCACATGAAAGGTCACGTCCACCGTAACATGGGCTTTCATCTTGATCAAAACTAAGAGCTGGCACAGAATAAAATGCTGATACATATACTCAGCTGCTGATTGAAGCTCTCTTTAGTTAAACCACTACATCTTACACTACCTATTCACTATATATCCTTCAAATGTTTGTGGTCGGTAAATCTTTTAAATGTTTTTGAAAGAAGTTTTGCCAAAGTTGCAGTTATTTGATCATAAATAATAAAAATAAAAAAAATTGATATTGAAACATTATTACAACTGAACTGTTTTCTATTTTAATATGTAATTTATTACTGTGACATCAAAGCTGAATTTTCAGCATCATTACTCCAATCTTCAGTGTCACATGATCCTTCAGAAATCATTCTATGCTGATTTTCTGCTCAATAAATATTTCTTATTATTATCATCATTGTTGAAAACAGTTGTGCTGCTTAATATTTTTTTTGTGAAAACCGTGATGCAGTTTTTTTTTCAGGATTTTTTGATGAAAGAATTTATTTGAAATATAAATCTTTTGTGACAATATACATGTCCTTACTTTTTATCAATATAATGCACTCTTGCTATACATATATACGTATATATACACACACACACACACATATATATCTGATCTCTGATCATGATATACAAAATAAATCTTATTTTTTCTTTTATAATTTATATAATATTTTTATAAATATATATTCAGAGTTATAGCTATAGTCAGATTTACATTTATATATTCAGAGTTATAACTATATATTCAGGATTTACATTTTATATTTTCGGATTTACATGTAGGCTATATATTCAGAGTTATAACTATATATTCAGACTTATAACTATATATATTCAGATCAGACTTATAACTATATATATTCAGATTTACATTTATATATTCAGGCTTATAACTATGTATTCAGATTTATATCTATGCATTCAGATTCACATGTAATTATATATATATATATGTATGTATGTATGTGTGTGTATATATATATATATATATATATATATATATATATATATATATATACAGTATATGTTTGTCTCCAAATATATTATACATATATAAACAAGAAAACAAAAATACTTACATGTATTTGTAATTCATAATACATGGCTTAGTCAATTTCCATGTTATTAAACTCTTGGTAAACTGTCTCAAATGTATTGAAAGTTCAAAACAACAACAACAAAAAAGTTCAAAAAAGCCCAAAAGGAAGCGCTGGGAACATCAATGCCGGCGCTTTTCAGTGGCAGCGTAGCAAAGACACAGACTGCTCTTCTTTCAGTGCTGTAATCCAGGGCTCTGCACTCACAATACACACACATTATATCTCTGCAGGAGGCCTCAGGCTACGGCTGCCAAATCAGGGTGTGTGTCACAGTTTAAAAAGAAGAGAAGAAAAAAGATAAGAGGCTTCTCGGGCCAGGAGCCAATTCTGTCTGTGAAATCCATTATTAGTCTTCGGCATGCACGCAACCTTTACCGTTTCTTTCTTTCTTTCTGATTCTCACCTTTGTTTTGATTCCTGCCTCACTTCAAATTCATTAGAGGACATTTTCAGACTTTTTGGCAGTGATAAAATGTGTCTGCATCTACAAAGACACAGTATCGCCAAATCTTCACAATATCCTGATTGAAAAACATCCTGACTCGAAATCCATGTGAGATCAAGTTTTTTTTATATATATATAGAGATAAAATACCATATTTTTAACATCATTATCATCATATGATAAAGTAGTATTTGTGTAATCTCACCTATATTGATTTCTACAGTTCCACAGTCAAAATTAAACAAAATAAAGATTAATCCACAATCACTTCGACAGTCCTGTGACCTGTGCATAAATGTTTAGTCCAGGGATCATCAAAAGTCAGATAGACCTATAGATAGATAGATAGATAGATAGATAGATAGATAGGTAGGTAGGTAGGTAGGTAGGTAGGTAGGTACTAGGTAGGTAGGTAGGTAGGTAGATAGATAGATAGATAGATAGATAGATAGATAGATAGATAGATAGATAGATAGATAGATAGATAGATAGATAGGTAGGTAGGTAGGTAGGTAGGTAGGTAGATAGATAGATAGATAGATAGATAGATAGATAGATAGATAGATAGATAGATAGATAGATAGATAGATAGATAGATAGATAGATAGATAGATAGATAGATAGATAGATAGATAGATAGATAAAAGGATAGATAGGCAGACAGTGAGACATTTGCATTATAAACATAATCTTGACATTTGTGTAAATGTTTAGACATGAGAGTTAGTTGGGAACATCGTTCCGGTTTGTGTGTTTGTGAACTTCAAAGCTTGTCTCCCGGCTCTTTGAGTTGTTCAAATATTTAGGTTCTGTGTCCAGTACACGGACTCTCGACAGAGGACTGTCACTTGAGTTTCCATGCCATGAGGTTTCTTCCAAATCCTGCCTGCATAAATAAGGATTGTGGGATGACATGTTGTGTTTGTTTGTTGGGAGTGGCCTGGTTTATTTCATTGGTAGAACTAATAAATAATCAGCCGAGGTAAGGAGAAGATCTGTTGTTATTTTTAGAATTACAGATTGGGCTGGAATTTAACATTTTTAAAAGGCGAACAGTATATACAAATTTTTATATATACACATAATGTATGTACGTTTGACTGATGTGCTGGATGTACTTAAATGAACTTGAGACTATTAACTTGATTGGCTAATCACACACGTCACAATCAGACTGTTAATAATAATGGCCCGGCCTTGAGGCCACAGAATGATTTAAATGTTTTAATTTGAATAAATCTATCTAAAGGAACTATGCCCAGAGGCTACATGGGGAGGGGGCTCAATAAAGCTGCACTCCTGAATAGGAGGAGAGCAATGGTAGTTTGAAGTCAATTCAAAACAAATTAAGCTTGTAAAGGAGGCTCAGCCGGTGCCCTTGTTAAATTTGCATGTCAATACAAACGGCCATACTGACTACTGCCACAGCAATGAGTGATGCAAACACACCTCATGCTGCTTTTACACAGACCAGTGAGACCAGTGTTTTTTATTTTATGACAACACTCATTGCAGCATCTCATTCAAAACTCTCTTTATTCATTGATTGTTCATTTACTGAAATGTAAATAAAAAGATATTATACCAGAGTGGCCAGTTGGCTGCAAGATGGGGACGAAAAGTAAATAAAACTTATTTGGAGACACATTTGAGTTAAGCACATTAGTCTCAGAAACAGGTGATTGGCCATAGTTAAGCTGAGAACCCAATGAGATCATTAGCTCGTCCAAACTATCAGGCTTTTGTTATCATTAACCAAGCGCTAATAGTCCAGGGGGAGGCTAAACTCACTAATGCTAGCGTCTGTTAAGTGGACCGCCAGCTAATGGCGTCTTCCTGGGGTCTTGACATACAGTAAGGTCAGCTGAGAGAGAGAGAGAGAGAGAGAGAGAGACAGAGAGAGAGGGAGACAGAGAGAGAGAGAGAGAGAGAGAGAGAGACAGGAAGCTGCAGACAGGACAGTTAGTCTTTAGCCCGAGACAGAGTAATACTGGAAATATTTCAAGTTCGAGGTATTATATAATCATGTCTTTATGACTTTGTTATAGAGCTTTTAGAAGGAATTTGAAATGGTATTAATACTACACTTAAGCTTTCTATAACAATATAACTTTCGGTAAAGCTGCTTTGAAACTTGCTTGTGAAAAAGACTATAAATAAACATGACTCGACATATTTTAAATCGAAATCTTCAAAATCGAGTTCTGATGTTCATCCGATCATTTTTAACACACAAATTTAGAGCTATTCACATACAGTGGCCTAAAAAAAGTATTTAAATGTGCTTTAGGAAAGTGTAAATGTATGAAACTCATTGAATGAAATATCTACAAACAAATGATGCTAAAGCTTTTCTCAGAACTAACTTCACTTTCTACGCCAATTTTGCAGTGACTTTTAACCAAGTGTTTATTTATTTCTATTGATGTATGAACCCAGCTAACAGGGAATGTTCTCAGAAATTCTGGCAAGGTTCTCTCAAAGTTATGAATAAAAATATTGTTTACAAACATTAAATAAATGTTCGTGTAAAGTTATCTGGTCTTTAATAAGGCTCTCAAAACATTAGCACAAAAACATGATATATGCATTGTTCGTGGAACCTTTTTCCTGAAACAATTTAATGTTTTTTAAATGTTACTACTTGTTTCAGAATGTTCAGAGAACATACAAAAGTAACATTCCCATAATGTTCACAAAAAGATCAGATAGAATGTTCCCTTGCCGTTCGTATAACCAAGAAATCATTTGAAGAAATGATTTTTTTTTATGTTCTCAGAACATTACGAAATAACATTTTCATTCCTTAAGGCTTATGAAAACAGTAGCAAAACACTCTTAGAACATATTGTGTTAGCTGGGAAGTCTTTTTTTTTAAGTTCACACAGGCATCATTAATCACATTAACTATGTATGTACATGTTACAACCAGAAAGTGTCTCATACACTTTGTCTTAGTTTTAACCGCTATATTGTTTTATTTAAAAACTTTTTTTGCTTAAAGTGCTTGTAAAAAGGGTTTAATATTTTCTAATCTAGCGCAGTCATTTTTAAGTGTGCTTTATTTTTTTTCTTAACTTAACATACTTTTTTTGTGGCCACTGTATATAAACCTAATGCTTTTTTGCCCTCCTCAAAAGTATCTTATAATATAAAGCACTATAATATTTCAGTATGTTGTATGCTCTTTTTCCATCTCAAGGAGTCTGGAGTCCATGCCGTTCACATCCACTGCAATGAACTATATCACAGAGGAATGTTAGCACTTGCTGCTGTTCTTAAGGACTTTTAGTGTGTGAAACTGCAAGCATATATTTTCAAAGTAGTTCAAAAAAAAAGTTGCACAGTTCTCAAATCTGTCCGTGATTTGTGGATTATAAAGTCAAGCCAGAGTGCATACAAGGGAATTACTGTGTTCAGCGAGTGCAGGCGAAGGACTCTGAACTCACAGCTTACCGACATTCCCTCACTTACTAAATAAATACTCGCTCTACCTCCAGTATTAATCCCAAGAGAGCAGCCCGAGAAAGCCAGAGAGATGTAATGTGTCCCTTTTGGAGGGGTTTCAGAGATGACGCAGTCAGATGAAGGGCACTACTTTAGAACAAGGCCTCTGTGTCAGTTTCCCTGCTACTGACTGAGCTTCATCACTCAAACACACACACACACACACAGTTGAATAGAGCTAAAAAACACAACTACACAAATCGTTTTGATTAATGAAATCATAAGCAGAGGCTCGTGATTTGTTACAGTCAAGATTGGATCCTTTATTCATACAATTTGACTACAACAAACCTTATTTGTACCCTGGTGTCAGTGTAAAATTCTTCAACAACAAAAAAAAGCCGCTTCGATTGCAACTTTCCACCCATCCGATAGTCATCTTGTCCGTTTTATACAAATGTGCAAAATAAGACCGTCTTTACGAATCCTTCAGTCTTCAGTGTCATTCCAGGATCCACAGGACACGGCTTGTTGGGTAAAGGGCGGGGTTTGCAGTCCTTAGCCCCGCCCTTTTTCATATTTACCACAACCCCACAGTGACCGGCCATTCTAATTCAAGTAAAGTGCTCTTTTGAGAAAACACAAAAAGTTGCGTCCTTGAAATTTCTTCACTCTCTATGGAGACAATAAAATAACGCACCAAGCGGGACGATAATAAAATTACGACAGCAAACTAGTTACCCTTTTGTGCCCGAACAAAGAATTTCCGAGTAGTCATACGAACTCCAGCTTTCCGTGCCCCGAGTACATCCCCCAGTGCACCAGAGATAGTAGGCGTTCGCCTCCGCTTCCTCCTCCCGCGCACAACTCCGTCTGCCGCAGTTTATCGCAGCCCAGACAACAGTTCTCATGTCCCGTTACCGGCACCATGCACTCCAAGTCCAACTTGGCCACGTGGCCTTTCTTGGCATGGTGGTGTCCATGAAAACTGTAATGCAGGCGAGACAGCATCTGTTGGCGCTGGGCCTGTAGACGCTTGTTTTCGCTCCGGAGCATTCGCAACGCCAGCATAATCAGCAGGACCAGGATAAGGCCACCTGCGATGGGAACCGCTATCACTGCCGCCCGGAACCACACCTCTTTAGCGGACGTCAACTCTTGTACTCTTGTGATCAGGTTCTGATTGGAGCTGTGGTATCGGTCTAGACAGAGACAAAGCATAGTGAGAACAAAGTGAGATTTGGATTGGGGGGGGGAAACAGCATGAGATTTAACGCTAACGTGTGTTACGTTACTTGTTCCACTCTCTTTAATATCTCAGCGCACCTTTTTCATTAAACGGGATTACATTTATGTGATTCGAGCCGTCTGTCAAAGGACGCTGTGAGAAGCACATTCCAGCACAGTGGGAACGTTTCATGATCCACGTGAAATAAAAAGTATGTGATCTGAATCCAAGTGCTAAAAGGTAAACTGCCAGCTACCCGCAAACTCGCGCTGCACTGGAAACCATTAAATATCAGCCTGCAGTTTGGAGCCGTGAGAACCGTAAAAGTCAATGTGTGCGCACATGTCTGATACT
Source organism: Leuciscus leuciscus (assembly GCF_965113295.1). NCBI lineage: Eukaryota > Metazoa > Chordata > Actinopteri > Cypriniformes > Leuciscidae > Leuciscus > Leuciscus leuciscus. The sequence continues at coordinate 22,427,230 of NC_138745.1, read as the reverse complement.
AAAATATCTGTCACAAGGGTCCATGTTTGCACAGGATTGACGTCAAACATCAGTAAAGATAATAGCCTACTTCGATTAGATAAAAAACACAACTATCTACTCATCAGGGAATCACTGTGTCCTATTGGCCTATTCACTGCCAGACATTCTGTACCAAGGCAGGAAAACTTAGTTAGGTTTACAGAACAATTCACCCAGAAATTAAAATCCTGTCATCATTTACTCACCCTAATGTTGTTCCAAACCTGTATGGCTTTTTTCTTTCTTCTCTGGAATAAAATATTTAATTGTATGGACAAAAATACATTTTTCAAAATATCTTTTATGTTCCACAGAAGAAAGAAAGGCATACAGGTTTGTAACCTTGACATGAGGATGAGCAAAATGATGAGAATTTTTCATTTTTGGGTGATCTATCCCTTTAAAACGTGAAACAAACATATGATACAATCTAAATTTTTGTCACATTTGTGTATCTCACCTGTTGAGTCACCTCGAGGGTGTGTGAGGTCATGCAGACCCCTGTAGTTACACATATCATCATGGCAACACTCTACGGGAGAAGAGCTTCCGCCGGAAACATCCACGTTTTTGCTGGAGCACACATCCGCAGAGTTTAAAAGCGAATCTACACAGCCGTGCGTTAGAGGTGAGTTCGTGTTAAGTGGGTCCAGGACCTTAGTGAAGCACGCGTTGAGCTCAGATTTACACATGTATCCAGTGGCAACGCAGTGCGGTGCGTCACAGTAACACCTGATCTCTCCTGCAAAACAGAGAAGTCGTGTTAGTTCAAATTTTTTGAAGAAAACTGATAATCATCTGTGGTAATAGATAACACTGACATTAATGCACCATCTTGGATGTATTAAATCATAAAACACATAAATATTGTGTATATATTAAAGTACAAAACTGTTCAGATGTTTTTACAGTAAACTAAACTTTCCAAAGAATTTTAACTAATTTGAACATTTTAGACTAGCACCAATAAATGAAAGTGAAAATTTGCCTGATAGAGCGTGGGAATGCTGAAATTCCCTTCACATCCATTCCAAAAGAAATTGAGCATTTTACTGGGAAATTAAACTGTGCAGTCTTTCTTACATTACTAAGATGCTGAAACTGGTTAACTTTATCACCAGGAAGGCATTCTTCATTTCGCCAAATAGGATGTGAGGAAAAATAAGCAACTAAAGCTAAACTACTCAGTTCTCATGCCAGAAAAAGCCAAAAAGAGACAGGGTTAACACAGTGCTATGACTAAGTGTTTGTGTCAGAACACTAATATATGGCAATTCTGTTTAACACTGTAACTATGTCATGGCTTTTCATGCAAGGGATCATTTTAGTCTGTCTTATAAAACAGGAACCGTGTAGCTTATAATTAGTGGTTTGTTTGCCAAAGTCAATTTCTTTCAACCCAAATGGAAACTCGTAAAGGGGGGTGAGAGCAGGACTCCTTTTTCAGTTAGCACGCAAACTCACTTGTGGTCAAACCTGGCATAATGTCGTAGGGTAACTTTAAAGGGACAGTTCCCCGAAAAAATAAGTTCTCAAATTTTTTTCCCACTCGTGTTGTTTCATACCTGTATGACTTTCTTTTTTATGTTGAACACAAAAGGAGATGTTACGAACTGACATTGACGGTCACCATTCACTTTTGTTGAATCTTTTTCCAATACAATGAAAGTGAATGGGGACTGGGACTGTCATTCTGCTTAACATCTTTTAAAATTTTGTCATATAGATTTGGAGCGACATGTGGAGGAATGAATAGTTCCTTTAAGGTTTCCTCCAAAGATTTGGCAATACCGTGGTCAGTTAGAGGACGGCGGATTGTTTCGCGCTTGTATATTTACGGTTAAAACGCTGTTTCAGTCAGCGGTCGGTCAGTCCGTAATTTTTACCTAACGCCGAACTAGCACTGCGCGTGGACGTGAAACAAAACACTAAACACACACCACGACACGAACACAAATAAACACGGCCTTTGTGTTGTTGTAAGCTGCTTGTATACAATGTCCAAGGCTGGAGTTACATGTCATCTCATTAGTGTGAGAAATCACAGTTCTTCTTATCAGTTAGGCTAAATGGGTTTACTATTTATTTTGTGACTGGTTGTGTTGCTTAATCCAATAATGTACAAAAACGAAGCATACTGTTCTTGGTAACTATTGGAAATCGAAATATTTAGCAAAGGCTCAGAAAATGACATAGCTGTGTTTTAGAGCATAATAGCTGGTTTCAAGCTGGTCTAAAGCCATATTATAGCCTACCACTTTAGACCAGCAACAAAATAGCTCAAGATGTGTTTTATTTTTTTACATTTTTTTTGGAACATGTTAGCTGGTCTACCAGTCTTTAGCAGCTAGAAATATTTTATTTCGGCAGAAATGCATATCCAGCATGCTTTAGAGACCAAATTCTTGGTTTCCCCCCTTATTATAGGCTATACATATTAAAGGCTACAATAAATCTACTAGCCTATTCCAAAATAGACGACCAAATCAAAAGTTGTAAAGGCACAGTTGTAAGAGTGAAATTTAAGATGTATAATGAGTTGTTAACATTTAAGTTTAGGCCTATCTTAAAATATTAATTAACATTGTAGCCACGCGTTGAGACGTCAGTTTTGTTTTCGGCAAACAAGGCCATTAGCCGAAACACAAGTGTTGAGAAATGTAAGCTATGATTATTAATATTTTGAAGGACTTTTTGTGTTTGAGCGCTGCAGTTTTACATGCTCTTAAAGTTAGTTTTAGTAGTGTCGTGCGCTTCTAGAAACGACTATATAATCTCAATGTTACCTTTCGTGAGAAGAACAGCCATCGCACAAAGTTCCAGCTGAAACCAAAGAGAAACAAGGCTGGAATGACGATCCATTTACAACTGCTTTTCCTTGTCTTGATACCCAGTGGCAAGACCCTCCGAATGGTTTGAGGACTTGTTACATATGTCCTACATTGATTACTGCATTCCAAGGGATCTGTGATCTACGCTGTATCCAAAAACAAACGGGCACAGAAAGCCTGTGTCTTGTTCCATCAGAGACCAATGCCGAACTACCGCAAGTGCCGAAACATTCCTTGTGCGTAACACTAATCCGTCAGGCGTAAGAAACCCCACTATATACGCAAAAAAATCTGATTCGTTAAATAATAAAAAGAAGGAGCCAAAAGAAATGAGACACGGACAACTATCCTCGATCACGGAGCAGCGGATCACTGGTCGGACAATTTCACTGGATCAGTTTTTGGGGCTCAGTGTAGCCACACCCACTGGTACGTTCATTGGTTGGACATGTTGAGTCATTTGCATACTGCGTCCTATTGGCATTGGTATTGGTTCACACAGCGGTCATACAATTTGTCTTTCCGCCTACAGATGCTGAGACAGAATCGCATGATGAGGCAGGTAGCAAGGATAAGGGAAAAAAAAAAAAGCATAATGGTTATTAAAATGAAAGCTGGTGTGGCAGATTACGATATAGAAACCTAACATATTGTATCATCAAGATTTAAAGACCCTATCAAATCCATTAAGATCTTAATGGCAGTATTCTTTTTTAGAATATGGATTTATTTATTTTTTTGAGAAACGCATTAAAGTCAGAAGTATGTTTCAGAGCTTTGTCAGACATACGACAGTGTTTCCCAGGCTGCTGGAGGTGGAAACTGCAGGTCTGCACTAGAGAGTGGATGTAGGCGGGTCGGTTAGAGAAATTAGCAATCCAAAGAGGCACATGGCGCCAGCGAGACGACACAGACAGACAGTGACACTCAATTACCCCCCAGACAATCCCATGCAAAACACACAGAGCACAACGATCGATATCTCAACTGCCCTGCCCGCCCTAATGTGTTGAGCACTTTGGTCAGGGCATGTGCTTCCCAATTGAAGGCATTTTGGGCAACCTTGAACCATAAATAAACGAATAAATGGAACCCAAGTGCTGCTGTAGACCCACTCATCAAACACACCCTACGATGTTTAAAATTTTAAATAGAACAAAATTTATAATTAGAAAAATTTTAGTATGTTTTGGTTAAAAGGGGGTTCTGTAATTTCATATGTTGTTGGTTTGAAAAATCTGCCTGAGGTTATTTATTTACCTCACATTTGTGCTTTTAACTGTTTTGTTGTATGTATAGGCTACACTAAAAAATGCTGGGTTGTTTTAACACATGTTTGGGTTAAATATGTATGTAGTATATATATGTTTATTTATCATAGCGTGTAGTGGGGCGGTATAAAAATAGAAAATGTCAAACATACAGCTGAAAAAAATTCCTCCCATGTTACACTGCAGAAAAAAGTTTCTGCCTTACATTTTTTAAGAACAATCAACTTGCATGTGTAAGTCATTTCAACTTAAATTACATTAACTTAGTTGAATCTTGTATAACTTGAAAACTGCTTAACTTTGATGAGTTAAAGCAATGTAAAACATATGTTGTCATAACTTAGGCTATTAATCATACCAATTTTTACAGTAGGCCTACTGTAAAAAATATAACTCACAATTGTTACTTTAAAGAGCTATAGGCTATGTGATTTAACGCATAAAACCGTTTTTTTTTTGTCTGCATTAATGTATTCAGTGTATTTTAATATAAACAGAATTTATTTGAATAAAAATTAACTGACTGAGCTTAGTTTAGCTCAGTCTAGCTCAGCACCCAATTGTTTTGCCAATAAACTTTTTTCCTTTAAATACAACCATATGTTTATGAATTTTACTCTTTCTATCAGATTCATAATCAGTATTCACTTCAGAAATCGCCAGATAAGCTACCTTTGTTGGAAAATTAGGATGCAACAGTCTATCTTATTATTTATTTATTAAGGCAAGTTTAATGGATAGCCTAAAATGCTCGTTAACCAAAATTTTTTTTTTTTTTTTTGACTAAACGTAAAAAAGTCTTGATAGTGTGGGGAATGTGCAGATACCGTGGTTTATACTGTGGAAGTGTTTGACGAAGAGAGACAGACTGGGAGACGCTCACATCTGATAGATGGCCATCGATTCAGTGTCAAAGGCTAAAGACAAGCGATTCCGCTTCAGGGGACACATTCAGAGACCTACAGAAATTACCGGATTGACAGCAATTATCCTAATTGTTGGTAATTTAACAGAGGCGCCAGTTCAAAACCAGTCCTCCCTTCAAATGGTGAGATTCACACCTCCACAGACTAATCCAAGCGTCTGTGAAACTGCCCACGGAACATCACTAGCCTACTGATACTTCTAATGCCACACTCAGTGAGTTGTTTGAGGGGGAAATGTTACATTTTTGTGCAGTCATTCTTAATTCGACCCACTTTAGCTCATTCATCATATTGAGTTTAATGTTAAGTAGTTTGACTATGAATAATGACTGTTCGGTATAGCCTATATTTCAGTAATCCACTCTAAAGAACAGTCTAGTCTTACTAATTATGAGGAATCACAAGATAATGAGGAATACAGTAATCAAGGCTTTCATCAGTCTCAAGCACTTTACAATAATTTACCAAATAACACGTTATTCGTAATAGGTAGGCTAGTTTAAGTAGGGCACCAACCTTTGTAGAGACTGTGAAATTAGACTTTTTATAGATAAACACTTCCAACTTCATGTCAAAAGATGTTAATTAACATTTCAAACAACGGCGTTAGACTATTTGCAGTCTTTCAGTTTGAATGATCAGGTGCTTCCCTCTGCTGTCCATGAGTGGAATTATTATTATAATTTTTTTCGCCATGTCCCTTGTTCTGGTTCTAGTTCGATAAAAAAAAAAAAAAGAAACCACTTACCAAAACATTATTTGTTGGCTAATGGCTACGACGAGGAGTAGCCTAGAGAAGAAACTGTAGCTACTGACATTTGCTATAGACTAATTGGATGATTTATCCACATCATCAACCACAAAAAAGGTCATGTAGGGCGAATACAGAGAACACTTTATGCTAATTTGACGGGTGATAAATCTGATCTGATAGAAATGGCTCCAGCCTTCAAACGATATCATTTTAGATAGCTCTACAACAGGGGTTTTCAATTTTTAGATGACACAAGACCCCCAAATATGACAATCCTCGTTTGAGGGATTCCCATCCTTAAATTTAAAATCGAACTTTTATAAACACTCAATTTATACACTGAAAAGTAATAGCTTATTATAAATCTAAAACGAGTTTCTATTAAGTTACATTACATAGTATATTCTTTCCACTCATTAGTAATGTACTGTTAAATGTAGGCTATTATTTAATTTTATTTATCAAATGTCTTATTTAATGTAATTTAATCTAATTGATGGATAAATATTTCTAATCACATTTCTAATAATTTTTAAACTTATTTTAACCATATAATTATTATTATAGTTTTTCCTCTAAACTTTTCCACAGACCCCGTCACTCCCTTTCCCTCTGAGGGTCCCGGGACCCCAGTCTGAAAACCCCTGATCTACATTATACAACTAAACAGAAGGATATAAAATGCTTACTCAAAAGAAATATCTGAAATGAATGCTTTATTATTGTTGTTGTTGCTAAAGCGAATGGGTGTGAATGCTAGTAGATGGTAAACCATCTTAAAGAGCAGTTTCATAAGACTTTCAGCAACCTTGTGTCATGCTTTAATAACGAGTTTATATATGTTGAAACCATTGAGCATTTGATGTTGAGTTACTCAGCATGCCAGCATAACCTACTCTTCTCATCTCAAGACCTCAAGCTGAGGCACATCTGAGTCCTATAGGGAACAGACATCCAGGCTCACCGTTACCCGTTTCTCTCGGCTTTGAACTGGTCTTAAATGATGGGACACATCATGCTGCTGGTGTGCTGTTAGTTGAGAGGCATTCCGTAATTTAAAGTTCATGGTTGTGTTCCAACCTCTGTTGATTCTCTTTGTGTCCACTCAACACAGGCAATATTTTTGTATTTTAAAGTATAATCTGCAGTTGTTTTTATTCCACAGATGGACCTTGTGTTGGAATATCCGGACAAAATGGAAAAACATGGAACATGGGCCAGGTCACATCTGTCCAGATCTGACATAATGCAACTTTTAAAACGGAAAACCTAAGAACTCTGTCTTGTTTCAAGTCACAGCTAGCAAATATTCACTAATCTGTAATATACAACAATGGCTCCTGGTGGACATCAGGACATAAGAAACAGTTTTAAAAGTAGGGATGCAACTATATTCATAAGATTATTAATGGACCATAAACAATAAATGGCCTCTATTAATGGTTTAGATAAATTAAAACATTAAATTCATGCATGTTAAACGCTTTAAGTGAATTTAGACATCACATTATGGACAGTGTGAAAAGTGATGTTTATGTAGTATTCATTAATGTTTTAAATTAGCGTAATTTTATGTGCGTAAAAAATAAAATAAATCAGCTTTTAAAAAATAAATAAAGCCAAACTTATTTCAATTAGTTTCCAAGGTAACATTTCTCACCTTCATAAAGTTTTTCCATCTAATATTTATATAGTATGTCAGCTTTATTTCAATTAGCCTACTGAAAATAAATGTTAATGGTTCTAATTAACAATAACACTTGTATGAACAAATATTCATTTTGACATTTGCTAGTGTTAAATTAGTGTTTTTTAAAATTAACTAGTAGATGGTAAAGTTGAATTAAATGTAGGGTAAAAGAACAAACGAATTAAATTAAATATCCAATATTGACTGAAAACGAACAAGTAAACAAATATCAACTGATACCAATAACTGAATAAGTGCCTTAATGTTCTCCAAACTGTGTATAAACCATCTTTTAAACTTATTCTAGTCTGATTTAATTGTATTTAAACTTGACATGGAAGAAATTATAGCATAATGACCAAATACACCTCGCAAAAAAGCACAACAAAAATGTTAGTTTAGCATGTTTATTACAATACATACATTTCACATTTGACCTTCCGACCCCAGGTGACCCTGCCCTGACCCTGGTATAACAGGGTTGGTGATGTCCAGTCCTTGGCTGACCCTCAGTTTCCTGTTTTCCAGTAGCACCCCCCCCCTCCCTCCCCATCCCATTCCATCCAATCAGGGTGCAAAGGAAAATGTGTGGTAATAATTTATGAATACAACATATCTGATAGACTAGTAATCACTGCAACTTTAATAAAACTTTAACTTCATTATTACTTAGCAACTGTACATAGGAATGAACTCTAGTTTTTAACGCAAGTCGCCACTGCATCTCACATTCATTTTTTCCTTTTTCTTTTTTTAAAGTACAGTTTTTTTTTTTAAACAAAACAAGGGTACAGAAAAGAAATCAAAAGAAAAAAATAACCTGGAAAGATTAAGAGAAAAGAAAAGGGGATTCTGGGTGACAACCAGTCTTCATCTCCTGCCAAGGGAGGTGAGGGAGGGGAACGACATGGGTTGAGCAGCAGGAATGATTCTTTTTCTCCTTTCGTTCTTGCTCACATTCACTCCATCACTTAAGCAGGCACTGGTGTTGACCATGGGCATATCGCTGGGCCATTAGGGGTAGGTAGGAGACCACTGAACCATTGTGGACAAACATGATGTAAACCCCCTCAAAAGGCATGGGGTGAGGGAATGAAACCATTATAGTGCAACCAGAGAAAGAAAGAAACTAACCAAATAACCATGTAGCATTACTACCATTTTTTCTATGTAGCGAAAGAGAAATGAACCGGTGGATACGTGTGCAGAGTCGTGAGAAGACAAAAAAGAGTGCGCGTCATCGTCCTCGTTAAATGTCCCGGTCGACTAGTCCACCTTTTCCATGCAGGTCTGGTACATGCTCAAGGCAAATGGTTCACCGATCGTATAACTGAAGAGCATTTGTTTTTTGTTTTGTTTTTTTTAATCATGTCATTTAAAAATCTGCAGTCAAGAGTTCTACATATGGTGACAATGAGGGCACTTGAGATCCCAGTCTGCCTTGGTGCTGATTAGTTTAACGTTTGGATGTCAAAAGCTTTGATAGGCATGGCTTCATCTACAAAATATATTTACAACATGGAAATAACATCTACAAATAATCTACATGTACAGGGACGGGGCGAGGGCAGCTCCTCTGAAAACCTCTCCGCACCCCTCTCCCCTCCCCCTCTCAGTCCACGCAAGACCTCGCTGCAGTTTGTTTAATGTAAGACTGGGCCCAGAGCAGAACGCAACAGAACTTTGGTTCTCCAGGGTTCCGCGCGCATGAAATGGGTTTTGCCCGCCCATTCACCTACCCCCTTTCTCTCCTCCTGTTTCAAGACCACATCGCAAGCCCAGAGTTCTTCAAACCATGAAGGAATTTTGATTCTTCAACTTTTCAAGTTCTTTAATTTGTTGTCTCAAAAACAGTATCCTGTAGAGAAAGAGAACCAAGTTAGTGCATATGAGCAATAATGGGCGTCACATGAACATGCAATGCTATGCGAGAAGAGAAGAGAAGCGAAATGCACCTCTGCTCGCGCAATGTGGCCTGGATCTCGCACACTCGCACCAGTGAGCGCAGGTTCTTCAGCTCTGTGCAGTTCTCTGACATGTAGATGCTGCCCATGGTGTGAGCCTCTTCACGTAACCGCGAGGCCTGGGCGGGAGAGCCGCATGTGAATAGTTAGCAATGCAACAAAAATATCTACATTTTTGGATCATGTTGTGTGCCATTTTTCGATGAGACAGAATATATAGTGCCAACTAAACTACGCTTTCTTCATTTTCTTTTAGTTTATTTAAATAAGACAGTTTTCATACTACAATTGAAAAATCAGGGGTCGTTAGGATATTCATTTTTTTGGGGGGAAAGAAGTCTCTAATGCTCACCAAGGCTTATTTGATGAATTTCAGTATAAAAAGTAATATTTAAAACAGATTTCTATTTGAATATATTTCAAAATATAATTTATTTCTGTGCTGGAAAATTTGAATTTTCAGCTCCAGTGTCACATGATCCTTCAGAAATCATTCTAATATGGTGATAAAAAAAAAAATCCTGAATAGAATTTTCTGAATAGAAAAGTTCAAAAGAACAGCATTTATTCAAATAGATATCTTATGTAACATTATAAATGTCTTTGCGGTCACCTTTGATCAATTTAATTAAAGGTGCCCTAGAATGTGAAATTGAATTTATCTTGGCATAGTTAAATAACAAGAGTTCAGTACATGGACATGACATACAGTGAGTCTCAAACACCATAGTTTTCTCCTCCTTATTTAAATCTCGTTTTTGAAAAACACCCCTGAAAAACAGGCGAATCTCCACATAACACCGACTGTGACGCAACAGTCGGGATCATTAATATGTACGCCTCCAAAAATTTGCATATGCCAGCCCATGTTCAATGCCAGGCGGAACTGCGCAGCCGAATCATCGGAAGTTCTGCAGGTGAAGAAACAAGCGAAGATCATAGGGAAAATGGCAGATCCATCTATAATCTATCTATCTATAATCGGATACCGCAACAGTTTAATTCGAAGTTGTTAGTTTGCTCTGCCCATTTCACCACGGACTGTTTTTCTAACCTGGAACAATATCAAGCAGCCAGGCTTCTCTCAACGTCTCATACTGATGAAGGGGGCAATTTCAACTAACGTTATATTCCCGCAAGCGGTAAGTAGTGATTTTATTAACGATAATTTACACTGTGTTATCTAGATCCAGTGCGATATTGTTTTTTCCTCTAGAGACATCATGGCTTGCAAACAAGCGAACGAAGCATGGCAGTTGCTCAGTGTTTGGATGTACAAATTAACACAAAAGTATTTTTTTAGTTCCTTCCTCCGAGCCTCTGGAGAACCAGTGGGTTATGTGAATTTCTGATGTGTAATTGTTCAAGTTCAGACAGATAATCTTTCTCTCAAAGTTGTTCAATACTGTTTATGCACCAGTAAATCAAGCCAGTGACTGAACGCTCAACTTCACGTCGTTTCTCGCAGAAACTGCGTTGCAGTGACAAGATCTTCATTCACGCGATCAACAGGCTGTCTGCTCAATGCTCATCACTGCAACCTTTTATGTGATGGGAATAGATCTAAATACTTAAACTTCTCACGATTCGTTAATCTCAATAGCTGTAATAGTAAAAACGTATAAAAGCTGTAATAGTAAAAGTTTTCCAGATAGTTCTACATGTAATGCCACATATTTCATATGCAAGCATGTCAGCCAATCACAGCAGAGGGCGATTACTCTGAAGTCTCTCAGCAGACACGCCCCTTCAAACAGAGTGTTCAAATCAGAGGATGAAATCAGGCTAGGAAATATGCCTTTTATTTCTAAATTATAACAACTTTAGATCTAAAAAACATACTAACATTATAAGGGCACCCCAGGAAACTGGGCACCAGTTCTAGGGCACCTTTAATGCATATAACGCATTAAGAATTTTTTTTATCTTATTGACCCAAATTAAATCCAAATAACAAATAAGGTTGACAGATTCACGTTCCCATACCTGTTTCTCCACGTGCTCCGCGGGCCACCCCTGCACGTGTTTGATGAGGTTCTCATTGAAGTGCGCGGCCAGCGTGGGTGTGAAGGTACATGTTGCTCTGCCTGAGGCTGCGCCAGCAGGTACTGAACCCGGGGGCATCGCTCCGCTGACTACACCTGGTCCCTGACCTCCACCGCTGCCGCCATTATTATTGCTGCTGTTACTGCCCATGTGGTTCGAAGCCGGAGATGGACTTCTCTGACTGCTGCAAATCACAAACAGTGGATGGGTCAATGTCTTTCTACATTTTTATGAAAAGCAAAACTACATTGTCTGCACCAACTCTTTACAAATACATTAATTTTAAATGTGATCCTAGAACACCAAAAGCAGCAATACCACAAACAACCAGAAGATGGCAGTCGAACACCACAAAAGACACTTCAAGCAACAAATATGGCATGCAGTGGGCTGTTAATACCCATAAGCCTTCAATAAACTTCAACAAAGTTCTGATGGATCTGTTTAATCACTTCCAAACGTCTCATGTCACCTCTGTCTCTGCAGCGTCCGTGGAGAATTGCCGTTGTCGTGATGTTTGTCTGTGGGGAGGGACTGCTGGGACGACGGTGGAGGGAGAGAACTGGACTTATTTGTCATAATGTTCATCTGAGAAAGAGAGAGAGTGCATTACAAAGCCATAGTTTCATTTGACATCTGTCATCCTATTTGACCGCTGTATACCTTGGTCTGTGAGGAGACCGGCGTGGTGCTGAGGGGCGGTTTGAGGGAGGCCGAGTTGGTCTGTGGCGTGCTGATTCTGGGAGACACGTACGACCGAGGAGAGGAAGCGTCTGACGTCAGAGACATCGGAGACTGGCTGGACTGCTGGGCTACTCCATATGATGAAAAGAGAGAGGAGAAAGATAAGGTGAAGAGATAGTGCCATATGTAAATCACAACAGGCATGTCATTAGCAACAAATGCAGTTCTGGCTCCGATTCCAATCAAGTTTAACACACTGCACTGTTCTTATTAACTAAGACTATTAAAACAGTTGTTAATTGAAAAAGTATAAATATTAGATGAAAAACCTAAACTACATGAAAATGTTGAAATGTGGCCTTGGCAACTAACTAATAAGTTAAGTTGAAGCACTAAAGTTATATATATATATATATATATATATATATATATATATATATATATATATATATATATATATATATAGAGAGAGAGAGAGAGAGAGAGAGAGAGAGAGAGAGAGAGAGAGAGAGAGAGAGAGAGTTCAGATGCAAAGCCTCTATGCCATCTGAAATTTTCTTCTTGAATTATTTTTATCAAGCTTGTATATTTAAGTTCAGTAATTTCACTTAAATAGCAATGAAAATGACCTATTAATTGTCATTTAAGTGAAACTACTGAACTTAAATATACGAGCTTGATAAAAATGATCATTCTAGAAGAAAATTTCAGATGGCACTTAGAGGCTTTTGTGCATCTGAACTCTTCATATATATATATAAAATAAAAATGTCAAAAGCACAGTTAGAGAATGTTAAACTGAATTTTTTATTTTTTTATTAAAAACACTAAATAAAAGTATATAAATAATACTAAAATAACACTGGCACACTGAAATTATTTCATTAGTATTTTTATTTAATTTATTTGTGCTTCTGTTGTAATTTATTGGTTCTTGGTTTTTTTTGTAAATTCAATTCAAGGTTAAAATTTGTTTTCCTTGTGCCGAGTTAACTCATGAGCAACAAAATTACCCCACTGTAAAAACACAAACAGAGTGAGCAAACAATTTAGGTGAGATAAATGTAATTAAAAAAAAAATACCCCCCCCCGCTCCAACTCCCTCAATTATAAAAAATCCATAAGAGTCACTCAGAGGAAATTCAGGTCGACTAGTCAAGTGTTCTACTCAAATTCAGCAAAATGAAATCCCTTTGTACAATCACCTATTGTAAACAACAACTAAATATACTTTACCAGTGAACTCCTCATATAAGTTTCACAATAACAAACATTTTGTGGACAAGGGGTTTTCAGTAATAGTCATCAATATCACTAGAAGAACCGAAAGTGGTGAATCTTACTTTATTTTTAATGAAATGTGCTACACTATCTGAGGTTATTTACAGCAAACAAGCAAAATTTTACCTATAGTTTCTTTGAATAAAACACTAAACAAAAATGTGACAGCCTTTATAAACGCATCGAGATTTCATGCACATTGGTCTACTTTTTAAAATTGCTTTTTATTTAAGCTCTGTGTGATTTTTTTTTTAAGCCATGATGTTTAAACAAAAATTGTTCATTTAATTTTTCAAAAGAAAAATATAGGTTGAAATTTACTTGTTTTGAAGCCATTATAGAGATGATGTAACTTGAACAAGAAGTCAAGTTTTTTACTGTAAAAAAAAAAGAAGCTTTAAATAAGTACCTGACTAAGAGTAGTTGACTACAAAAATCACAGAAAGTGCCCATAGTAAGATTTAAATTGATTTTTTTTTTTAACACTTTACAGTTTAGAGGTGAAGGGGTGGATTCTGGATACAATGCTACTTCAATGTACATCTAATGAGTGATTTTAATCAAGGTATTAATCAATATTTTTCTTTCTAAATATCAAATGAGTTGAATGACTTCTCTAGGCTTGAGATTTTATTTTGTTATACAAGTTACCAGTGTGATTATTGAAATGTTCTTTTTCATGTATTCTCTAATGTCTGTATTTGATATCTGAATGCAGTAACAGTGCTTGCTTATTTAACTCTGCTTCCAGAAATGAAACATGGACTGGTTTTGTGTTTGAGAAAGGTCTTCAACGCGTGTTAAAACATACAGGGGTCATTGATGTCTATAGTTTAAAGCAGGGGTTCTCAACCTTTTGCAACTCATGGCCCACCAATGGGTGTTTAAAAACATTCCGAGGACCACCTTTCCACATATGATAGTATGAACACAGAATAACAGAAAATTCTAAAAGTACAAAGATATACTCTGCTGTTAATGTGTTATGCCACTGTAGCATACTAGGTCAAGTCAGCTATATAGATGAAAACTTTGCAGGTTTACTCAGTAACCATTCCTGTAACAATAACAGGCTAACATACCTGTAACAACAGGTCAGACACACAAGAGGGGATTCTCTCTATTAGCTGCAACATGATCTCTATACCACGAATGTTATTTCTCGTACCATTTATAAATGTTTTTTGCGAGCATATGCTACGCACTGAAAACACTTGGTTAGGATTAGGGGTGGGGAGTGCGTGCGTATTACACGCCATACATCATATGCGCGCAAAAACTGCGTATCATATGCATGCAAAAACTATTTTTAGCGTATAAATGGCACGAGAAATAACATTCGTGGTATAGATACAAAATATTCAACAAAGTTCATTCACTCCAATTTACATAGCCTACTGTAAGTGTAATTTATCAAATACAGTTAGCGATATGAACATGACTGTTTAAAACAATATTATGTTGGCTTCCCAACAAAGCCCAGTTTTGTTCAAATGTCTCTGCAGCTTTGATGGTTTTAGCACCTCATTTGACAACATTTCTCCACATTCAACACCTGAATCCACATTCAACAACATTTCTCCACATGCGCCTTCGGCTTAAGGGCACACCGGATGAGAAGCGCAGCGGCACATCTTTAAAATTCAAACACATTATTTTCTGAGTGTACACACACCGGCGGCGTCTGTCCGCAGCGCTAGGCCTGTAACGATAACAAGAAATGATTGCGATAAACGATAATATTGTCGTTCTGAGACCATTTTCATCTAATATAATGATAATGGCATAATAATGCAGGTACACCTTTTCAAAGATCTATAAACTTTTATTTCTAAAGAATATTACACATTGAAAACGGAAAACATTTTAAATATCCACAAAAAATGAACAAAACAACCAAAAACAATAAAAGCAATGGACTCTCAGTGTCTGTTAACAAAAAAAAATTCACTTGAATAAATACTAAAAACAATAAATAAAATGGATGTAAACAAAATTGCACTTCAAAAAATATTAAACACTAGGCTCAGACATAAATAGTGATACATTCCATAACAGGCAAAACTGCCGGTTAGGACCTTTGTAAACAAATAAAAAAAAGCCTCAACAGGCCATATCACACCATTTTGCACTGTCCTCCTGTTACTTTGTCGACTAAACGCCCGAGTGATTGTGTAGCCTACTGTCGGGACGATGGAGACGCACTTTATTGCGTGTATATGCTACGCACTGAAAATACTTGGTTAGGATTAGGGGTGAGGAGTGCGTGCGTATTACACGCCATAAAGTGCGTATCATATTCACGCAAAAACTATTTCGTACCAATATAGAAATATCAACAAAGCACAGAAACACTATGGACAGACACTGACCCCTAGTTTCACCACTGTATGAGTTTTATCCATTGACTACATTATGAATATCTGAAAACTAATGCTAGAATAGGTCTGATCCCATTTCATATTAGATTCACACACTGCTGTGGCGATGATGATATAAAGTATGTAAATAAATCCACGCATTACTAAAAGTAACTGACACAGAGTGACAAAGAAAAGAAAAATTAGAGGCAGGCTTGACATTCAAAAGAGTTAATAAAAGAAAGAGGAATAAACTGCAAAAGAGAACTCAATTTGGTACCGGCACACTGACAACAGCTTTCTGTGCACTCGCACCCAAATCACACAGTCAAATTGAGTTTCTTTTGAGGCTTACTGCACTAAAAAGGTCAAATACACACAAAAATGTGTCAAAATGCCCATCTTGGCAAGTATTCACATAAACAATTGGTTATGATATCTATTATTACAGTGAAATAAAATTACTCTTATTGTGAAATAAGATTGTGGTGATATTGCTCACCCCCATCTAACACACACACAATCTATATTCAATATGCAATTAAGACATTGCCAAATAACAGATGCTGCATGACAAATCCATACACAAAGCTACTTGTGTTAAAACCAAAAATCATTTTTGAAGCCCACGTGGCTCATTATCTGCTCAGACAGCAGCAGCCAAAGCCTGTGTGTGATCCTTGTTAAGCTACCAACCCCATCTGCTAACTCAAGGAAGCTGACTCAGAACCCCACAGCTGACATGAGTCGACAACAAGCAACACAATCTCACGCCAACAACCAATCAAAACCATGAGCTCAAGTTATAAACTTCAAGATCAGGTCACAAAACAGAGCTGACCCTAAAACCATGTGATGAAGGAATTTAGTTTGGACTACATTGTAGCACAAATGAAAAACATTGCAAGTTTGAGGGTAAGAGGTAGTAGCAGCAGTGTGTGTTAGGGCTGGGCGATAAATCGATTTTATCGATTAACTCGGATGTGTAGTTTACGTCGACTTGTTTGAATGAAAATCGGTTTTCTCTTTAACATCCGCCGACGCTCCCCTCTAGGCTCCCGTAGTTCTGAACGGGCTCAGCCCTCCCCCCGCGCGTTTGCCATAGAGATACACAAACAACATGGCAAATGAACAAGACCGCGGAAGCACAAGCACACCCGCCAATAACATTTACAAACTGAATCCGCAGAGCTGCAAACTCACAAATGAGACTCGCGCAACTGTCACTTTTTACACGCTCTCACGCCACACACCCATTTTCTCACGCAGAAAATCACGAGGCAAAAGAGGACAATGACACCGACAGACTAGACAGAGAAGGTCAGTGTTTTTTAACCACGGAAAGAGGTCCATAAAACAGCTGGAGAAATATGCGTCACGTAACGTTACATTTACCTCAGGAAAGCCATTTAATGACCAAAGCACATTAGTTGGACTTTTTGCTAAATTGCTATAGAGAGGAGCATTTAGCTAAATATGCTAGCTATATTACATATTTATTATATTTTTACCTACATCATTAAAATATTATAATGTTGTTATAAAAAATGCATTATATTTACAGCATTAGGTGAGATTTTTTTGGGAGAAAAATGAACATGCATCTTCTGTGCCTAATATTTATCCAAAGGAATCAATATTGAATCAAGATCAGAATCAAATCATTGAAATTGTGAAATTTGTGTCAAGCAATAATTAAAACAGTAGCATACCAGTCATTGTACCATGTAAACATTGTGTTGTCACTAAACTTAATAAAATTCTGTTTAGTTACCAAATGTTTTGACAATAACTATACACTTATTGTGATTTTTTTTTTTAGGCCATATCACCTAGCCCCCTAGTGTGTGTGGTGTGTGTGTGTGTGTGTGTGTGTGTGTGTGTACCTTGGCTGGACAGCTGAGTAGCCTGGGAGAGCAGAGTTGTAATGTTGAAGGCAGACGGACCAGCAGTCAGGATCTTATGGAGCATGGACTGCAGCGAAGCCTGAGTTACTGCAGCCGTGAGAACTACAGAGAACACAGAGAATGAAGCAAGAAAGCAAAGACAAAATGTGAAGACAGGAAGCAGTCAAAAGAACAGTACTGAAATCATTCAGAGTGATACAAGGTGTCTACAGTAAAAAGTAATATTGTCAAATATTACAACAATTTAAGATAACTTCTATTTTAATATAATTTTTAAATGTTATTTATTCCTGTGATGGCAAAGCTTAATTTTCAGCATGATTACACCAGTCATAAATCATTCTAATATGCTGATTGGTGCTCAAGAAACATTTCTTATCAATACATTTTTGGCTCAATTTTACTGGGGAAAAAAAAATCTTACTGACTTCAAACTTCTGACCCAGTTTATTTAAGTTTCAATAGCATATACACAAGTATATTTATATATTTTTTTTGTTAGAAAATAGTGAAATTTCACTGATATTGGTATCATGACAACCCTAAGTCAGAAATTATTTCAGTTTCAGTTTCAAGTGGGGTGATCGAGAACTGAACACCTCAAAGCAAAGCACTTTACCACAGCTTGAACCACAGGGACTGCACTGCAACAAATTCCAATATTCATGCATTTTGAGGAAAAGATACAGCAGTCCTGGCACTGGGTCATGCCAATTTCACTGTTTAGACATGTGCAATATGCAGCGATTAGAGAGCAAACTCCAATCCAGACTATTTGGACCAAACTTCTCATTTGCCCTAGCTCTGGCTCGGAGAATCAGCGGGTAATCGAGTATCATAGTTTGCAAATGCGGCCAATGATGGAAAGCAAGAAGCAATGACGTGCTCACAAACGGCAATTCACACAGGCCATGTTCAAGAAGCAGCAAAGCTATGATTCATCCCTGAGATGTTAAGTTAAGAGAGGAAAAGCTGACGCAAGCCCAGCATGCACAAGTACACAAGCAATTCTATACACCTGCTTGAGTGGTACAAGAAACCCAACAAGAATAAAGCTGCAAAACCTATACTTGCAAACACACCACATTGAAGTCATAGTGGCTAAAGCTCAAAGGTTACCGCCATCACCGCAGTACCATAAGCAATAATTTTAACCACAGGTTCCTTAAGTGGGACTGTCCCTTTAAAGTTTTGGATAAAAATGTCTGCTGACAGCTTCAGCGGTCCATATCCTATCCGTTGACAGATGCAGTAAACTTACCTTCATTAATCTTGGCCATGTCTACACTGGCGTTGTTCAACTGCAGGGCCGTTTGTAGAGCTGGGAGGAGCTGGCGTAAGAGGGAGGGGTCTTGGAGAAGAGTGGGCGGGGCCGGCGACTGCATCACCGGAGAAACCGGGACTGTGGAGCCAGAGGCGCCGCTGGCTGAGTTGGCCATGCTTAAGCCAGACACAGCAGCAGAGGAAGAAGAGGGCGTGAGTGAGGAAGGCTTCTCTGTGGCATTCGAAGACTCTGTTTATAGGGGAAAAAGGTTCAAAGAAATCACATAATAGAATTAATGATGTTCAGTAGGGATGGGAATCTTTAGGCACACGATCAGATCCAATTCTGGGAATCACCATCCAATTCGAAAACAGTTCTTGATCTAATTTTTATTTTTTTTACCAACTTTAAATATCAAATTTCAGCATTTTTTTAAATAACTTGTATAAGTACTTTTTAAAATATTACAAACTAATCAATCAAAACAATTGCATGTAAAATTGTAATTTAAGTAACTTCAAGCTAATAAATCAAAACTAAATATAGCTTAAAAACATTAAATTAAAAATAAATAAAGGGGAACAAATAAATGGATTACAAGCAATAAATAAAGTGCTCTCAGTGTCAAAGTTTTCCAGAAAAGGGCAGTGAGGGATTCTCCTCTTTTCTCAGCATTACTGCAGTTTGATTATTACTAATAACATCATAGACACGGCAGGTCTAATGGGCCGCATTCATACTAAAGTCAAAGACCTATTTTAACATATCAGAAGTTTTGTCCTAAGACAACTGGCTGTTTACACATTAATTCACATCATAAAAAAATTAGCGTTTGAAAGCAGACATCTGTCAGTAAGTGGGTTGCATGTGTAAAATTTATTCTGCATTTCAAACGGCATAATTGAGTATTTGGAAGGTAAAACACTGAAATTACGGAGAGTGAAACTGCACATTTTCAGGCAAACTGCTTGTTTCTCACAAAGCAGTGAAGACTGCAATGAATCTCACGACTGCCCTTGTATTTCACGTCAACCATGAAACCTTATGCAAGTTTATGTACTTTTTCAATGGTACACCAAAGACAGAATACATCTGTTTTTAGCGTACACAATAGTGATGCACAGATCGTTGTTATATCCGTGGACACTGCGGATATAACACTGGTTGGGCAGGCCAAGGAATAAATAACATCCCAATTAATTGCGGGTGGATTTGATAAATTATTAATGGTAATATTGAAGTGTTTACAGCTTAATTTTTCATCAGGGACTAATTTGGACTCATTAAGCTACGCAATTGCAGGGTCCACTTGTTTAAGCAGCAATGGAGGCAAAACAGATCCAAGAGAAATTTCAAGGAGGAGAATTAAAACAAATATAAGGAAAGAAAAGTAGAGTGTGGGAACATTTCAGAGAAGTACTTAACCAAGACAAATCAAGAGCTGGGTATGTGATATGTAACAGCTGTGAAGCACTATGACAAACTAATAAAGTCTATACAGGGAACTACACTGCGACCAAAATGGTCGCATATGCGACCTTTTGAAATGCCATTGCGACCCTAATCTTTAATGGGTCGTAAATGTATCACTGATTATTTTTGTACCTATGTTTTAGGCAATATGCTATGATTTACTATGAGCATTTATTAAAACAGAAATGTGTATTTTAAGAATACGTTTTATAACGTGCTCTGAGCATTCAACACATCAAGTTGGCTTCAGCCCCGCGACCGTTACTTAGATTAAAACGTACCATTGTATCAGTGCTGCGCGAGCTCTCTCTCTCTCACAAACACGGACGCGCGCAGCCGCGCACACAGAGAGAGAAGATAATTGTAAAATGAAAATTGACGGGCTAGTTTAAATTTTGTTCTTGCTTGTTTTTTTTCTCTCAAAATGTCAGGAAGCATTTTGTATTATCCATCCGTGTTTTTAAAATTCGTTAAATGACGGACGTTTTACTGTTAACACAGCCCTCATTATATGTCGGATTTGTCTAACTTATACTTGATATTATTTTTAGAATAAGTGATTCGTTATGCTATTATTGGACTCCTGTCTATTCATTGTCAACTGTTTTCTATAAATATGTTTGTATTGGCTAACATTTATTCAGCTAATGCATGTCCTGTTTAAAATGTGCAATGTTCAAATGCAAAGACAGCACGACACAAATAGAAGCCCTTTTCCCTGTGCTATTTAGTATCATATTTGGATATTGGAATAATAAATTAAGTAGCCTATCTTAATTGTACACAATGTTCCTGTTTTTTTTTTTTTACTGTTTTCTAGGGGTTTCTTAATTTTAGACCAGCCTCTTAAAGTTGACCAGCACACATTATATGCAACGCAATGCAATATAATGCATGTGTGTCCTATGTGTGACATATTTTGCACACAGGTAAAGGTGATCAGTCATTTAAAAAAAAAAAAAAAAAGAAGTGTTGGAGAATATCTCTTTATTTGATTATCAGTAAATTTGTTTTCTATACAGAGATATCGATATCGGCCATAACAGCAATATTAATATCGGTTATCGGTATCGGCCACAATTTTCACATCGGTGCATCACTACTTAAGAGTTCAGGAGTCTGCCCATCTGTGCAAACCATAGCATGTTGAAATCCATTTTGCACTTTATTGTGTACTGTATTTTCTATTGCAGTAAATCTATCCCAACCAATGTTAAAGAAAACAAAAACAAGGCGGCATGTGGTTTAAAAGATGGCAAGTAAAATAAAAAGCACATCTGTATGCAATACAGTTTCATTATTGTTCATTATTATCCAGAGCGGCGTACTATAAATAATTTGTGCGACCAAATCATGTTTTGCGCCAGTAACTGAAAAAGTTAGTAGCGCAAGTGCCACCATTGGAAAAGGTTAGTGTAGTTCCCTGCTATACCTAGCCTTTGCTTAATGTTACCATATCATCACGCTTAATACTGTGAATTAGAATCATTGTAATGTGACAATCAGGTGCAGGGTCGGGTGTGGATATCTAAATCAGAGAAAATCATAGGTTCTGGATGGTTGATTTATTTTGAACAGAATCAGGTGACGTTAGAGCTGATCGCGCATCTCTAGTACACAAGTGCCATCACACACACACACAGAAAAAAACTAAGCTCAGAATTGATTCTTAAGTTTTCTTAAGAAATAGTTGAAGAAAGAATCGTGATGCATCGGATAATCATTTTTTTCCCCACCCGTAACGTTTAGCTAGCCTTGTCTGAAGTTTAAAATCATTGGTTACCCGTAAGCCAATCACATAACGTTTGGTTATGACGTGTGTTATGCGCTGGCTCAGCCGCATCTAACTTCCACTGTAAACACATGTATGATGCAAAAACAAAACCAGAGCGAAATACCGGAGAGAACATGGCTGTGAACGACTTTTGCAGATTATGTGAAGTAAATCTACGCATCCACGGTACAATCAGCGTCTACGTCACGGCTCTCAGCCCGCCCTCTGTTCGTTGATTGGCCGGCTGTTTTTAGGCCGGAGGAAAACTGATAGACAGGTTGCTATCTCAGACTGAGTACTGAAGCGAACTGAAATTGAACGGAAGTACAAAGTCTGACGTAGTCAGGCTAACGTTTAGCGGCTGCAGTAAAAAAAAAAAAAAAAAAAAAAAATCCCTCTAAACTTTCTAAATTAGACTGTGGTTGTGTGGCCTTCATAAAATCTCAATCTGACACCAAGCAGATCAACAAAATGAACCCTGAAACAGCTTATTGAAAGTTTCTCAGTAGCTATTTCAGGTTTTGCCTAAGGATACTCTAAACATCTACAGTCAGGATGTCACCTGAAAACATCTAATAGACAGTTGATTCAAAAACTGGAAATGAGAGCATGTCCATCTGTGGTGCATTCAGCTTAAGCTGAGGTCCACTGAAGTACTGAGGGCACCTGAAGTTAAACTGAATTTTCATTGTTTAATAACTGCTGCATATGTCAGGATCTAAAAATAGCCCACGATTCCCAATGCTGGAAACATGGCGATACGCTACTGAACATTTCTTAACAGGTGCCCTCAGAACAAGCGCTCTGAGCTGCTTAAAAAAACAATTAAGAGACAGCGCACACAGCTTCTCATCATAAAAAACACAGCAAGCTTTGGACAAAGATATAAAAATCATTATAGGCAAATCATCTCTGCAAATCTACCTGTTAGGCTTGCTGTGGTAGTCTGTGTTCAGCCGCAACAGCGGTATCATCACTTGCCCACCGCCGTTTTGCTTTTTTATAGTAATAAAAATCATTTAGTTCAGTTAGAGAACAGACTCTGCAATTAAATTCAATGCAGCGTGAGCCGAACGAGAGTCGTAACAGCAGTCAGATTTCACCTCACTTCGCCCATTACCCCTCACTCTTGACTGACAAGACGACGGGGGAAGATTTGGTTTCAATGCAAAATATAAAAGCACCTTTTTAAGCAAGTTTGTCATTGTACTGTTTTTTTGTTGTCGTGTTTTTAATGTGTTTTAGAATAATAATAAACCCACCATTTGAGCAATTGCCGGACCCGAATTTGCCCTAATTGTTTGTTTTATTCATTTATTTTTTACGAAGACTAATTTCAAAATACTGTCAAGTTAATGTTACATTTAGGGATGTCACTAACGATTATTTCGGTAATCTGTCAATTATTCACCAAAAACTAAGCTCAGAATTGATTGGAGAGAGAATTGCGATGCATACCGAAAATCACAGCAATCGTTAAGCAACTATTTATTGTCCCAGCCCTAGAATTCAGTTTGATTCATAGATTAAGTAGGCCATTTCAAATAGATCGCTTAGTTTTTTGACGTTCTTATGGGCGTTTGTTAGACTACTCGGTTACAAAATTTCCATTTAAACATTAATGAAATTAGTTGTGGGGTAAATCCTTAAGAACTAGTAAAATCTCTTCTTAAGGCACTTTTCCCTGTTCACAATGCTATGTCCATTAAATGTTAAGCGATTACAATTCCTGACAGAAGACCAACAAAAAGAGACCGCCTTCAGGGTTCCCACACTATCTGACAAATTAATTACTTTCCAATCATTTGTGTCATTTGATAAGGACTTAAATTAAATCAAATTCAGTATGATTCATTAATGAATCATTTAGAATAATGTGTGTTCTGGCTTGGCTGACTCATAAGGGAAAAAAAGATGATTCATACAAAATCGAAGATTGCTACGCTTATAAGCAATTTTACTCTACCCAAGAGCAATATCTAATTGAAGAAATACTTTAGAACAGAGCACAACAAAAATGTATTATTCATTACAGAAATTTCCATGACTCAAGTCAAGGAAGTTAACATCCTTTCCAGGCCTGGAAAACTATTTTAAAATTCCCTGATATTCTCAGGTTTCCCATGACAGTGGAAACTCTGCCTTAAACCTACTGCTTAGCACCTGCTTCTCTCCAGCTGCTTTGAAGTAGCCAAGAATTGAAAACTAAACTCAAAGAGAAGTATTTCCGCGATGACTGACAAATAAATAAGAAAAATAGCAGCATGTAGCACAGGCGTGTTTAAAGAGCATTATCACGTCATGCTGGATAGGGATGCACCGATACCATTTTTTTCAGAACTGATACCAAAAATTCGGAGTATCAACCGATACCAATACCGATCCGATACCAGTGCAGTTTTTATTTTAATTTTTTTAAGTTGAATTTCTATAACTCTGTGTTGAACTGATAATCACTCTTTGGTGTGTTGAACAATCTATTTAATTCAGACAACTTCATTATAAAGAAAAACAAATCAAAAAAATATATGATTATAATCTATGATCTATAGATCTATATCTATAATCTATCAGTGGATAAATCAGCAGTAAAATTGACTCTAGAAAAATCACGAGTGCACAATTTTATAAAATCTGAAAATTTTGTGGGAAAAAAAACACATTTACTGGGGAACAAAGAGACAATAATAGTACTAAATCTGGTAAAACGTTACACATTGCTCGTTGTATTGTTGTACATGAAAATACATTCATGAAAAACAAGAAAAAATCTAAAATATTTTTTTTTGCTATAAATACTATAAGATTAAGACATTTTAAAATGTATAGCGCAGCTGTTTAATGAGGCAGCAACATATGATAGATAGGACAGAACAAGATAGGCCATTAATAATCTTTCATTGCACAAAAGTATTATGATTTGAAAGGCTTCAATACAGTGCGGCAGAAAGCGCGTATGAACATCCAGAGCGCAGAATGATGCGCTTGAAGCAACATGGAGTCACAGTGCTAGGGTTGGGCCGATAGACGATGCCATCGTCCATCGCGATGGCTGACAGACATCACGATGTTGAGACGTCAAGCGCTGAAAGCACAGTTTGAATCTGGCAGTTGTCACGTCACTGTACATTCGCTCCTTAGTGGATAGCTGCTGCAGTGTGCCAAAATCGAAATTGCTGATGACATATTCATGGGTTTCATCAGGTCCCTTTCCACAGGTGTATAAAATCAAGCACCTAGATTATGAATGCAGACTGCATTGTGCTTGATTAATACACCTGTGGAAAGGGACCTGATGAAACCCATGAATAGAGGAAAATATTTAGTGGAAAATGAGAATGTTACGTTACCCCCGACCCCCATCGTCCATCGCAATGTTTCACTGTAGACATCGTCTTGATGCCAAATTGGTAGACATCGCCCAACCCTATACAGCGCGTCGAGTCCGCATTGAAAAGTTCAAAGCACAAAGGAAAGACATATTGATGCGTAGTGTATTATACAGTATCTATCTATGCAATAGTTTATTCAGCATTTTCTTTTAACAGTTTTAAATTTCAGTAACTGCACGCGTGAAGAACAATTATAGTGCTCTCTACTCCAGTGTTGTGATCTAACAGACACTCGGTAGAAAGTAACATGATTAAGGTACAGCAATACAGTCATTTTATGCAAAACCATAGACCGTTATCTACAGATAGAGTATGATGATAGTAACACTGAATCATCTTGGAGATAGTTCCATCGTGTTGACTGTCGTAACTGAACGCGACACGCTGTTTGGATGCTGAATGGAGAATGACTGACAGCCGCAGTGAAGGGAAGAGTTTACGTGAACTTGAATTTAACGACTTAAATATTCATTTCTACCTCACATTATACTACAGAATGGCTTCTGAACACTTATAATATAGTGCACGAAAACTTTATGGTGCTTTATAATGTTTGTGTGCCTTTTGTGGGGCTTAACAATAACACAGAATAATATACGAACAATATCGGATTTGGATCGGCCTCGTCTGAACGATACCCGTTCCGGCAAAGAATGGCAGTATCGGAGACGATAGAGATGCTGAGTATCGGATCGGTGCATCCCTACCAGCATGGACAAGGAGACCCTGACACTGCTTACGTGGGTGGTGCGGATAAGCAGAAGTTAGAGACATAAACACATTGCAAAATCTCAGAATTTTGTCATTCTATAAATACAAAACCAATCTGTGATCGTTTGTGGAAAAAAAGTAAAAGAGTATCTCAGTAATGACTCTGCAACAAAACACAAACAAAAGGACATTATATATTTAACCTCCACACCACAAATGTATCCAGCATCATCTGCTACCTACATTGTGTATCCTCTCTATCTCTCTGTATGTCTACCCAACGAAACATATGAAAAGTAACAAAACTAGGGATGTGCCAATCTGATACTCAGTATCGGCTCAGATACCGCCATTCTTTGCCGGATCGGGTATCGGTCAGACGAGACCGGACAAAATCCGATGCGCGTATACTATTCGGTGTTATTGTTAAACCTCACAAAAGGCACAAAAACATAAGGCACCATACATTTTTTGTGCACTATATTATATGTGTTCTAAAGCCATTATATATGTTAATGTGACAGAAATGAATATCAAAGTTGTTAAATTCAAGTTCACGTAAACTCTTCCCTCCACTGTGCTGTCAGTCATTCTCCATTCAGCATTCAAACAGCGTGTCACGTTCAGTTATGACAGTCAACATGATGAAACTCTCTCAAAGATGATTCAATGTTCCTATTATTATACTTGATCTGTAGATAAAGGTCTATGGTTTCACATAAAATGACTTTATCTTGCTGGAGTTTATTGCTGTTCATGTAACTTTCTCCCGGGTGTCTTTCAGATCACAACACTGGAGTAGAGAGCACTGTGAATAGTTCCTCATGAGCACAGTAACTGAAATTTAAAACTGTTAAAAGAAAAGGCTCAAACTATTGCATTGATATAATATACAACGCATCAATATCTCTTCCCTTTTTGCTTTTAACTTTAAGTAAATTAAACTTTTTCAATTAAATCAGGATGATCCCGTTGCAAGTGGCTTTGCATCTTTGTGGTATTACCCGAGCACTTTACTTTTACCAGGCAGTTCTTGCATATAGTGTTGATTTTGTTTGCCCATCAATGGTATAAAAGCTAAAGTGGGTCCAGATTTTGGACTTAAACGTGGCTGGGGCATCTATTATTTTACTCACACTGCTGTCCGCCATCCCGTTAAAAAACTATTTTTCTTGGGCTAGTTAGCTAATGTTCATGTTTCCCTCATTCATGTGTTGAGCGCCAGCTCGAGGAGCCATTAAGTAGCGACACTGGGAGCAGGGGAATCTATTTAGAGCACCTTATGGCGCTTTTCCACTACACAGTACCAGCTCGCCTCGGCTCGGCTCGACTCGCCTTTGTCTGGTTTTCCACTGTGTAAAAGTTGTACCTGTACCTGCTTCCAGGTACTTTTTTTCGTACCACCTCCGGCGAGGTTCTGAGCGAGCTGAGGCGATACTAAAATGTGATGTGAAAGCACGGCAGACTGCCGATTGGTCAGAGAGAATCGTCACTATTCACTGCGTCATGATTGCACGCGCCAGATGGAGTATCCTGAATAAAAAACAGCAAAAACAAAAACAAAACCATCCAAAAACAACATACACTCGATTTCCTCCATTGTCCTGTGTGTGTGTGGGTAGCGGGTGTGTGTCGCGTAGAAGAAGTCACGGCAGTTTCCTGCGGCGTCGCTATGACGACCAGGTACTATTGTGGAGGTACTATCTGTAATGGAAACGGAGCGAAAAGCGAGCCGAGCTGAGCTGGTACTGGTAATGGAAAAGCGCCATTAGTTTATTGATATTTGGCACCAGAAAAAACTGAGACAGACTTAAAACCAGAAGAACTGTGGCAACGTCTCCAAAACACTAGAAACCTACCTGCAAAGCTACAGTACTGTGAAAAGTGTTAGGCACTTTTACTAACAGTAAAAATGCTGTAATGTGAGGATGCTTTCAAAAATAATGTCATAAACAGATTTTATTTATCAATGAACTTCTATTACCCAAACCAAATCACTATTTCTTCAAGCGTTTGAGACGTCGCCGCAGTTCTTCTGGATTTAGTCTGTCTCAGTTTTTTATGTTTCTTGATGTGATCACAGGGCATTGAGACTCGAGGATTGTGAGATCAGATCTCTGTGTGCATCAAAGATATAAATAACTGGCTTAAACCCATTTTTTTTGTGAAATACTAACGTGCCTAAGACTTGCACAGTACTGTATAATCATTCCCTTCTGAAACGCTAGGATTTGAAATCACCCCATTCGTGGCATCACAATTTCTCTCTACATGACCCTTAACATGCATGTATTATCAAGGTGTGCTCTTAAAAAAACTTAGTCTGTCCAATCACAAATGTGAAAAACTGTAGAGTAAGATCGTCCGATGTTATTCTGTCCCTGAATGTAAACAAACTGCAACCCCAAAAACTGCATGGCTGAAGTTTATTTAAATTATGTGCCTGACTGATTGAAAGAATGTTTCTATTTGTTTGTATCATTTTACAACAGATTCTTAATTGTTGTCAAAATATTGCAGTTTTTTCTAAATATCTTGTACTGAAAACTACAGCACTGCCAAGAATTTTGACCTCAGAGGAAAATTATGTGGTTGCATTTGATCATTTTAATCGGACTCAGGCTCAAACACATACAACTCTCGACCGGAAAAACACAAGTCACACATGCTGTGGGGAAGAGCATGGACACAGTACGAGTTAACCAAGTTTACCAATCACAGCAGTGGGCCATTTACTGTAACGTCCCTTGAAATTTTGACAGTGTTTCCAATTAGGATGTAAAATTATAATTTTTACAAATATAGATTTAGTGAAAAAAAAATAATAAAATGCTCCATAAGCTGACCTCAAGAAACATATGCATTTTATGACCCCTTTAAGAACACAGTCTGAAGCCTAAACAACCGATTCTGGCCTTTGATTCAGAACTAGGGATGTCAACGATTAATCGACGATCGATTAATTGTCGATAATACATTTAATCGATACAACTTATCGATCATCGATTAAGCAGGTCTTCATGCGCGTGCGCGCTGCTCAACCGCGAAACTTGTAAAGCGAGCGAGCCGGAGTTATGTTTGGGACCATTTTACACCTTCATCATGACTATAAGTTTGCGTGTGCATTCGCAGCCTTTTGTTTTGTGCAAATGTAAGTTGTAATACTGTTTATTTTCTGTAGGCCTATCTATATCTGACTGATCTCATATTGGATGCATTTGGTTAAGAATGAACTCTGTAGTAAAGCGTCAGCTTCAGCGCGCGCAGCTCAAACGGCAGTGCACGACTAATAATGACTATTGGGACTGTAATATCACATAACATTATAAAGAGAACAATATTGTAATAAAACATTGTGAATTATTTGGGTTTAGTTGCCGTGTCGCGTTGCTCCAGGAAGAGCGCGTCCACAACATGAGTAGTTCTGAATGAATGGCACGTAACTTAGTTCAAGTTCACTTGTGCATGAATTTGCGTCATTTTGTGCAGATATAATTTGTAATATTATGTTTATTTTGAATATATCTGAATAATCTCATATAGGATGCGTTTCTTTTAGATAAATAACGTGCTAGCAAAGTGCTCCAGTTTAACGGTAGCAGATTCATTCAGCGCGTGCAGTTGTTCCAGGAAGAGCGCGTCCACAACAGTCACACATTCTAAGCGCATATGAGGCGGCGTTGGCGACAAAAATAATTAATTTAATTATCAATCACATCGAAACATTTTACAATCCTACTAGCCCTTTATTTATATTTAAAACCATTCTAATTGATTTGGTGAGGAACATAGCGTTTTGAGCAGCATTTGCAGACCCTGTCATGCTGTCATAGCCACTGCAGTGGACACATATCGCAGTATTAAGGCTAACGATTAATCGATTAATTGATCGTTAGTTTAAACGACGATCGATCATGGGAATTTGTGAAAATTGACATCCCTATTCAGAACACAAAGTTTTTCCATGGTTTCCATGATCATGACATTCCTGGTTATAGAGATGCTGCATCACTTTTGAGATTACCCCAATAAACTGGACTGCACTCACTTAAACAACCTTTACAGCCACATTACACAGCTGAATGATGTGGGTTTTCAGACTTACTAGAGATGGAGAAGCTGGCGGGAGTAGCCTGCATGGCTTCACGCCTGTAGTCCCTGTCTTTAGGGAAACTGTTGACCACTGCAGCCGTCTTGGTTGCCTCCTTCTGCCTGTGCTCTCTGAAACAGGAAGACATTCACAAATTATACAAAACCAATATCGCGATATGGCTTAGCGCGATTATCAAATCCCAAAGGCTGTGATTTAATTACATATGTGCTATTATATATTGTTTCAAAGTGAAGCGCAGCACTGTGTACTTTAACACATGACCAGCATCTAGTTTTCAGTGTCTCAGAGCATCTCTACGTGTGCAGTGAGTCTGAGGTCACTTAAAATGCATTTTGAAACACATGATCTTTCCTAAATTGTAATGCAACGTACTTATAAACCGGCTGTTGTCAACAAAAGAAGCTTTAAGGGCTCCTTGCGGTTTTCTGGCAAACTAAAAGTTGATGTTTTTTTATAAAATGAAGAAATTAAGTCCGATTTCCCCCCCAAATCATGCAGAACCTAGTGCACACAGATGGTTCAATACAACAGAAGCAGTGAGTTGCAGCCCTGAGCTTATTTTTGCTGCATACTGGGTTGTGGGGTATTTTGACTATTTATCATCACAATCTTTTGCAAAACATTTTATGAAGCATCGCCAATTAATGAAGGTCATAAACGATCTGTGTGAAAGCTCAGTCGCACTTATTGTCAGTTTGAAAGCTCAATGCGTGATGCTGTTGCCATTACACCGCTTCTTTGCTGATGTGCTACAGATGCAAGATATGTGAAACAGGCCTAAGTCTAGGGCTGGGCGATTAACGATATCATATCGAGATCCGTCGATAACGATGTTAAGCTCTGGACATTTTTACTTGATATGGATTAATCGAACAGCCTATCACCCAGCAGAAATAAACACGACAACAGACAGTCAGTGCATGTCGCTAATAAGTGATTTCTGCGTCTCTTGTGAACGAACAACGTAGTTTCACCCGATACACAAATTCACACATATATGACGCTCGCAGTGTTTCCAGTGTCTGCCATCTCAATATACGAACTACATGAATTTAATCTCCAGAGCTGCTTTGAGAGTCACTTCACAAGCTTTTTACAGTTTCATTTGAGAAAAACTACCATCAAATACACACTGAAACTAAAAGATCTTCGGAACAAAATAAATGTTCAGTTTAACTTCAAGAAATTATGACGGAAATAAATCACTACTGTACACTAAAATGACATTCTTAAAGTAATAATAATAATAATAATAATAATAATATTGTTGTTGTTTCTAATTATCATACAAATATTTTTTCAACCATGTTTTAAATTTATCTTATTTGACACAAAATAAAAATGCAATGTTTTGTTGTAAGTTAATTGTTATATTTTCATTTGATTACAATGAATCAACACTTGATTACATTTTTAAAGTTTACATGAATTTGTATTAAATAATAAAAAATCTAAATGAAAACAAAATAGACTTAATGGGGCCCTAAATTAAAAAGGTAGCTTACTCTGTGGAGTTTAATTGTGAACAAACAAGTTTACATTTATTCTCAAGGTCTAACAAATATGTGGAAAGCAAAAATATATATAAAATATTTTATACATAAAATATGTATCGCCCAGCCCTACCTATGACTGCATAATGCGAAAGCAAAGAGCTGCTAAAAAGCATTTTCCATATGATTGCTGGAAACCTTCTGCAGAAACATACTAGTTTAAACATTTTCTACTTGCATCGATCACCTGATGTTTCACGGGCAAGGTGCATGGATTAGAGTATTAGTGTATAATTAAGCACAATTTGTGTTTGAGAAGAGGGTTGAAAGAGTGCATGCTTAATACCTCTCCAGCCACTCTTTGGGTTTCTCCCACTGAGACACCTCTGTCCTGCAGTTGTAGTAGTACTTCTTCCCTGAAGAACTGATGTGTTCAGACCAATCATCTGCTGGCTCATACGGCTGAATAGAAGGAAAAACAACAGGTGTGAGGACTGGGAACATTGAGATTGTTTAAAGCGACAGGAGGTGTTAAAGACAAAAGAGCGGTAAAGGAAGGAAGATGTAAAGGAAGGGAGGGGAAGAGAACAAAGGCAAAAACAAAAGGAAAGACCTGAAAGGGAGGGAAAAAAGAGAAGACAATCTAGGTGTTTGTTGTTTTTCCTCTGACTTAAGGAAAGGCCAAACAGAGCAACAGTATGAGGAAGTTTAAAATAAAGTATACGTCTGGGAAGAAAAGAGGGAATGGGAGCATTAGAGAGACAGACAGATGGAGCGTGCAAGCGAGAGAGAGCGAGCGCATGCAAGCTGAATCCTGATGCAAGCATGTGTAATATTTGATGAGGTGGATCTCTGCGCATCGCCCCTGCAGGATGCCTCTTTAATCTGCCTGAATACACCTTCCACTTACTAGCAGTCTGACTGTAAAAGCCTCACACCACCACCACACAGTCTCAATTATTGAAGCTAAAGTGTACAATTTATGTGCCACTAGCATCACCAACCGGAATTAAAATAACGACAAGTTTCCCCGTTGGCCTATGGGTCATGGATAGGTTGTTTATCATGACCCAGTTAGCTGTAGTCAAAAAGCATCTTTCTGCCTGGATGGTCATTCAAAATAAGACATGTATTCTGACTATATTTTTAATAGCAATGCATTTATTGGGGTCCTGTGAAATAGTTCTCTCGTAGAGAGTTCCTTTGAAAAACTCTTACTGACCCCAAACTTTTGAATGGTAGTTTTTTTCTCAAAATGTAACTCAGAATACAATGATGTTCCATGCAGAACTATGATTAACACTGTTAATTTCATTGCACACTAAACTCTGTCTCTGCCCTTGAAAGAAACCCCAATTAAGTAGTATATATTTCAAACCATGAAAAAAATAATTCACCTCTGTATGCCTGCCCAAAGCTAGTTCTTCTCACCTTCATAACATAATTACAAGGTTTAATACAAAACATAAAATCTTGGGAAAGGTAATTGAGCAGATGAAGAGGATTTGATGAGTGAGTTCATAAAGTAGGTGGAGCATCTCACCATCTTCAGAGAGTGGAGGAGATTTTATGCAGCATATCAAAAGTGGCCCCATAACATATAATCAAAGACCATTTTATACCAACAGTGGCACAAGCAAAGAGATAACATGTCAATACTAAAGGATTCAAATTTTATGCTGGCTAATCAAAACAATCTTGGATTCATAGAGAGCTTATGCCACAAATATTAGATCCATTCATCGAGTTTGTTGAAATTACCTTGGTTCGTTCTAACATTTTTCACAAAACAACCCCTCAATATTACCATGGCTTGGCAGTCTGTTTTTAGACTTAAGACACTGAATGCGGTCCAATTTGGCTTCATCCATGACCAAAATAGCCTTTTAACAAATGATCTGCTTGACTGCAATTATTTTTTTAAATGTCAATTTAACAAATCAAACCACATGATTTCAATGTGTATCGTAATTTACCAAGTTTCAAAACCTTAAATGAATGATGTAATGCTGAAAAGCATTAAATCTCCTTTCTCTACTCTGGTAAAAGTACGCTGTGCCTTGCATCTCCCAGAAGAGCTCATATTATCTACAGAAAGGGGACAGATGGTCTGCACACAGGAGGTTTGACACACAACCAGACAACACATTTAACAGTGCTGACGAATTTACGCCAGATCCAAATAATGGCCCATAAAATAACATACCACTTATTAGAAGTCTGAAATATTTGATCAGATCTGCCAGGATAAATGTTTTCAATTTTGCCTTGGAACTAAATTAATGCATCCTAATTGCGACTATTAGTAAGACAGTTATTCAATATGATTTATGCAAAACTAACAACACAAAATGGCAATTAGGGTATCATAAAATGTTCTGATTTATTCAATAAACATTCATTCTATAACAGGATGATTGTGCCAAAGCGTGAACATGGCCTTGTTATGCACGCTGATTCAGACAAGTTAGAAAACATTAAGAATGTAGGTCTTACCGTGTCTGATGATTTGTTGGGATTTGAATGAGAGTTGGAGCTGTGCAGAGAGCTGTGGTTATGAGAGTTCTCTTGAGGGGAGATACTGGTCCCTAAAAGAAGAAGAATATTGCCTGTAATCATATGACAAACCAGTTTAAGTTCTTTCTAAAAACTAGTGAAGGACAATGCAAATCTAAGAGTTATTACCACTTCCGGTTGGTTAAAACAACTCACCTAAAACATTCTACCGTCATCTACACAACTATAAAGCTTCACAGACAATATCCCATAATTCATTGCCGTTGTTCCACTTACAGCGAAATCAAGCATCTATATCAATGACTCTTATAGCACTTGAGCTTTTCATAGCTCGATGCCGAGACAAACACTTCGATGCCATCCTATCAATTCCTGTTTATTTTGATTCATTAGAGTAATTTCAACTTGAACTGCACCAACACGTTTACACTGCTAAGAAATACAAGCTCTCTAAGACGCATCTAGCAAGTGTTCATGCAGCATGATTTCAATGCTAAAAATAAAGAGATACAGAAAGAGTCACATTGTAAAGCGATGAACAAATCAAATGATTTTTAATACTGATTTGTATGCGTGTTCATCACATGAGTGTTAAAGCACTGTTTAAATATCTAATAAGGCCGTTCTTTACAATATGCCCATAACCCAAAGGGAAAACTAAAAGGTCTTTCCACAAATTGAGGTAACAAACCAGTGAAATAGAAGCATCTTCAGACAAATTACAAGTGTTCAGTGAGATTACTCATTCTGACAAAAAACTAATAATCAGTAGAGCTGGGAAGAGATGAAGAACAGCATAATGATTTTATAACACACCAGACTCAACACTCTTAATGAAAAATCTGGCACACAATCAGTAACTACACAAAAAAAGATTACTGATGGTAAACAAACACATACTGGGATTAAACTGATGACCAATTCAATGAGCAGATAGTCTGCAATAGCATTTTGGCATAACAGACAAACCATTGCTAGGCTACCTGATTACTGTAGGAGTTATACGTCTTAGTGAGCTATTAAAGAGCAAGAATATTCAGACAAGTTTCATAAACTGGGTAATTAACTCGCTTCAGGTGGAAAAGATAATGTTTCATGGTAGGGCTGTGCAATTAATTGAATTTCGATTTTTGCTCCCAACGATCACCAAAATAGTATAATCGAGTAAAAAACGATTATTTTGCCATGTTCTGTTTTGAAAGAACGCTCTTATTTTGTCTTGTGTTCTGAATGACGCGCGCACGCGCACATCCGCCCCTCCCGATGCCATAAACTCTCTCAGCTTGAATGTTTAAACTGATAAAACTTAAAACGAAGTAAAAATGATCAACTTTAGTTACGATGCAATGCTGGCCCGATTGTACAAGTGACAATTCCATCATGTCCCGACTCCTGAACGCGAATGTGTAGTTTCGACGCTTGCCTTGTCCAGCGCATTTTGAGAGACGGAGAGAGAGAAGACGCAGCGCCGCTGAACACTCACGCGGTTTGTGAAATTGCGTCTTGGAGAAAGTTTTTAAATTATTGATTTGATTTTATAATCTGTGTGGATTCATTTAGGCTACTCATACAATATACATGCTAAAGTGAATCAATGTTTGCGGGGGAATTTCCCGCATTAGGCTATAAGTGGTAGACCTGCGGGAATATATTAAAATACTATATTATTTATTAAAGCAACAACATGGAACTTTTCCTCTGCGGTCGCCCAGCGCTCAAAGCGGTTGGAAGCGGAATTGTCCATTACCGCTGTCGTAAAATGATTTACGGTTACTGTATATGAAGCATGCAGGTTTTTTTCATATGGGCAATGATAATATTAATCTTCCCCCTTTCATAATTTATACATGTTTATTAGACTAAACATTTTAACTCAAACATTTGCGATTTGCATGTCGATTGCAATGCTCAAATCTGAACGAGAATGATAGCGATAGCATCCTAACCATCTAAAACTACCATGTTAGTGTTTACTAGCTACCAGATTGATAATTCGCTCATCTACTAGCTGATTCATGAAGATAAATAAATGGAGGACCAGATAGTTTCCGTAACGTTGCCAGGCAGACAACAGATTAGAAAAACTATAGATAGTATGCAAGCAATTTACAGTTACTTACTAGTTCAACAGCATGACGGCCAAGTCAGCATCGGTCTGGTAACTCTCCTCCTCCATAAGCTCACGCCAGCGAGCAAACGCTCGACCAATATTGATCCTCGTCCTGCCTTTCAGTTTATCACTCTCCCTTTTCCTCTTCCGACTCTACTCCGACAAAACCTTTGGCTTCTTACGTTTCGCTGCTGGTTCAGCCATGACGAAAACAGACGTACGAAAACAAACGCGCTGGTTGGCCACATTTGAGGAAGTGGTGGGCGAAGTGACGTATGCCGTAAAGCAGTCGAATTTTGTAGTTCTTTTTGAGCGCTGGTTACTACCCGCACCCCGAAGTTACATAGTGCCAGTAAAAGCGATACAGACCCCGTCAGGCTCTGGCAGACGTCTCATTCAACCTATTGTAAGTCGATGTACTATCACAAGGGTCTTGGAAATATATTATGAAGGTTGAAAAGTTACATGTTGTTACTTTAATAGTTCAAAAAGTACAATCAATGTTCAAATTTCGATTTTTTAAGAATTGTTGAAAGGTGTCTTTGGTAACACTTTACAATAAGGTTCATTAATTAGCATTAGTTAACAATAATGAACAATACTTCTACAGTATTTACTAATCTTAGTTAATATTAATTTCACCACTTACTAATACGTTATTAAAATGAAAGGTTGTATTTGTTAACATTAGTTAATGCACTGTAAACTTAACATAAACAAACAATGAACAGCTGTATTTTGATTAACTAACATTAAAAAAGATTAATAAATACTGTAACAAATGTATTTCTCATTGTTAGTTCATGTTAGTTAATACATTAACTAATGTTAACGAATTAACATTATTGTAAAGTGTTACCGTGTCTTTTTAATAAATGCAACACGTTCCCAAAGTCATGTGAAATAATCGTGTTACATAATCGTGATTTCAATACTGACCAAAATAATCGTGATTATGATTTTTTCCATAATCGAGCAGCCCTATTTCATGGTACAAGAAAGTCACACAGAAAGCCCTAAGTGACCTGCAGCCAACTG
This sequence comes from Leuciscus leuciscus, assembly GCF_965113295.1. Classification (NCBI taxonomy): domain Eukaryota; kingdom Metazoa; phylum Chordata; class Actinopteri; order Cypriniformes; family Leuciscidae; genus Leuciscus; species Leuciscus leuciscus. The sequence goes on along the minus strand of NC_138745.1, from coordinate 22,389,609 downwards.
CCAAACCCTCACTGGGGCATTTCAGCTGCAGACATCCCTTAGGGTACAGACAGTCTTCACCACCTCAGAGAAGATGTGTCAGAAGTGTGCCAGTAACAAGAATATAAAGCCACTTTGAGTGAGGAAAAGATTAGACTGAACAGACATACTGTGCCTCAATATCTATGAAATCAAAATTTGAGCTTTGTGGCTTTTGGTCCATGCATGTCAGCTTTGAAGTGATCTAGATGCACTCCTTAATGTTGACATAGTACACCTTTAGAAGATATACAGACAATTTACAGTCTCTCTGATCAGGGAACATAGACAAAAATATCGATGACTCATCCTGCACTACACAGATTTTTGTCCAATCAGATGCTCTTTAGAATAAGACTGTCTTTAGTCTAAATACCACATGCAGTTGATGATCATGTAGTATTTTAGCAATTAAGAAAAATGGAAGGAAGAGCCCTTTCATATGTCCCAGTCCCACCCAAACTTCATGTGAAAACGAAATACTTCAACACGAAAAAGAAAACTGCACTTGTCAAGCCATTTAATGAGTCTTTCTTTTTTATCTAAAATGGGAAAAAATTGTGTCAGAAGCAACTTTTTGACATGCACATACGCGCACACACAAAACAAAAATTTGGAGTGGTAGAACAAGTTAGCAACTATTTACTTTACCCTACATGTGAACATGGAGTCAAGGAAATGCACTTTATTAATTCAAGTCTGTATGGTGAAGTTCAGCTAGAATTTTTTTAATGAAGAGTACTGGTTAGAAAAGCAAGCACACAGCCTTATAAATGTTTTAGGAGTCACTGTGATGGTTCCAGAAAACCTCTTTGTGTTTGCTTTAGGCATATGACAAGTTTCCTCATATTGGTTTTGATCAAATTCATCAGAATGCAATAATATGGTCAATGAAGTAATTTATTTTAAAAAGGCCAAAGTGAGACGTGATAGGTAACAAACTGTCCCAACTTCCATCAAGACTTCATATTCTCCTTAAACTCCATTTCATCCACTAGGGCTAGGCTGGAAATATAGATCTCATTTTTAATCGATATTTCTTTAACAAACCAAAATTGTTTTGAATATGTCAAGATCAATCTTTTATGCTTTTTTGTGTTTTTAGTTGTTGCATAAATAACACATTATTTGTAGAGAAAAAAAAAACAGTATCAGCTTTCATATTCTGTCAATTTTATCACAAAATTCTGATAAACAAATAAAAATTCGGACACTCTTCAATGTCACGTGAGAGAAGATATACTGAAAGATAGGGAACTCACTGAAAACAATTTCTCATATTTCAACTGCAGAAAGACATCAATAAAGTTTGTGAACATAATGCTGCATTTTCCTCAGGAAAGTCATTCAATGTTCATAAAAAAAGAACTAAATATATATATATACACAAAATTGTATTTAATCATATTTTTACCTGATAGTGATGTCTTAGTGTTCAGAGATTTATTTAAACATACATTAATCATGAAAACTAGTTATGACAGCCACCCCTTCAATGATAATTTTTCAACAAGGAATTGGAGTAGAAACTAAGGCTATGTTCACACTGTCGATCCAAATCCAATTACTTGTGTATCCGATTGGAATCTGATCTAAATTACTGACCGTCCACACTGTGTACCGCAACTGTTCAGATCTTATTTGTGATTCCCGTGGCACTCTTTCGTGTTCCGGAATATCTGCATTGGTTTCTATGGGCCAAAAACAACAACAGAAGCAAACTGGAGGGGTTTGCAATACAGGTGTTGTCTTATTAACAACATGACAATGTGTAGCGACCGCACTGGACTACTACGTCTTCAGGGGCGGCGTCAGAAATGTATGCGCAGCTTTATTCCGTGCGGTCATGTACGCCAGTCTTAAAATTCAACGTCTCCATTATATTGTCATTTTCTACTCAACCGGCACTTTGTAACAACACAACCTTGTTTCTGCATCGACTTTCAGCATGCTTCCTATAACAACGTCTGACATGTTTATGTTTTACGTGGCGTGAGAAAGTGACAAACCACGAGAAATCCGATTAGTGTGGTCAGACAGAAACAGATTTCCAGAAATGCAATTTGTATACGATTTCAAACCACACATGAAAGCTCACATATGAACTGCCTAATCAGCTATTTAAAAGACTGAATGAAACTTTAAGTGGTGATTATTTTATCTAAATAAAATTCAATCATTTGGGCTTTTAATCCATTTTGTCAACTTTAACCTTTAATATTATAGTAATGGACCAAATTAATGGTTTCCGTTTAGTTAACAACATTAGATTTTTTCCTTAAAAAAAACTGAAATCCTGAAATATTTCCAAATGAATCGATATTGAATAAAATCGAGAGCTTGTGAATCGAAATCTAATCAAATTGTGAAATCTGTCATGATCCATTCACTAAAGCACAATATAATTGGGTATATGACATCCAGCACGATGTGACATGGGTTAGCTGCTTTTAGCATTTATGGTTATTACAAATGCATAAATATTACAGCCCACAAATTATGTTGTTAACATTTTTAAATAATGGTTATACTTTTTACTGCTTCGAGGGGATCTACAAGATGCCAATCTTGACCTATGCAGCAGATCTGGTAAATATGAATGATAGATGCAAAGATTTTACACCACCAATACTCATAAGATGCAGCACTAACAATAATGAAAACATCCAACGGCACACAACCAGGCAGAAAATTAAGTAGATTTATCACTTTTGTCCACGACTGAACACGCAATACGCATCACCGCTTTCAAAAATTTGTGTTTTTTTAGTTTAGACGATAATGGCATCATTTAAAAATAAAATGCATTTTGAAACCAGTTTTCAAAAGTTTACATTTTAAGGCCTCCAAAACACCTTTCTCCTCTAAATGAACGGCCAAAACATGGTATAAAGTTTTCAATTTTTTGTTAAAATAAAAACGGTGTCATGTAAACTGTCCCTCACTATCTAAAAGATGATCATTTGAAATATTGAAGCCAATGGTCACCAAAACTGTTTGGTTCCCAACATTTTTCAGAATATCATCTTGTGTGCTCTACAGAAAGTCATACAGGCATTGAACGACATGAGTAAGCAAATCATGAGAGAACTTTCATTTTTGGGTGGACTTTCGTAAATATGTAAATGTTACATTGATTCTGCTTATTTTAACCAACTGAACGAAATCATTCTAGCAAAACTGAAAAGTTATTTCCAAAGAATGTTTACCATACCAATAAATTCATGTGGATCTTTCTAGAGAAGAAAAAATAATTCAGCATGATAATTTCATTGGTGATTTGAGACCAATTTTGATCTATCACAAGTTAGTCAAACCGGGTCTTTCAAGCCAGCTTATCTTTTTTCATGTAGATAGCAAAATAAAGTGTCTTGTTGAAAACTCAGGGGAAAAATTATCATGTTAATACCTGATCTGAAGAGAAAACACTCTGTATAGACCTTGAACATGAAGAAAAAGCACATAGTGCTCAGTCAAAGCCTTATATTCTCCTATCTGAAACGGCATCATTCATAAAGTGAATGCAGGGTGCTTGTAAACAATAGAAGCAGGTCCCACTTCAGGTACTGTGATTTCATTTACTGTCTGTTTACCACAAAGACAGCAATCTGTTCAACTTTTGAACTAGCAAGATGTCTGACTAGTGTTTACATAGAAACAATTATGCACTAATTAAGATTTACAACATGGATCTAGGCACCTGTATCAGCCTCAGATCTGTGCCTCTTATTGAATTATAAATATGACTCCCTGTCTCCCCTCTTACCTCCTTCTCTGTCTCTCCCCCGGTGTGGATGGATGGCTTTTGCTCTGCCATGGCCGGTGCTGTCCATGTGCTTATTTTCTGGACTGTCTGACCGCCGCAACATCTTGCACGGTGGAGTGGCATCGTTGTTGTCACGCATCTTCTCATGTCTGTGATCGGGGTGACTTTTGGATGAGTACTTAAGAGTCTGTCAAAACATGATATTTCTACATTGAACTCTGCTGCACAATTGCTCTCTGACATCCAAAGTACATTAGAGCTGGATTATAGTTGGTCATTAGCTAGCTGACCAGCTTGTCTAGAATGGTCTACCAGCTATTGACCATCATCTAAAATGTTCCAAAACACCAAAATACTTAATAGGAGCATGTTTGTGTCATAACATACTTTGCACGTCATTGCAAGACTTAACTGAGCACAGAAAAGCCTTTAAGCCTATATCTTTCTCTCAGTATTACATACAATTAAGCACCTCTTGATGGTCTACACAATAATAACACTCGTTTTATTGGGATTTTGTTGCATTTACTCGCTCGCGACTATCAAGACTATTTGTAAACAACCTCGTACCCTTAAATTCGTGTTTACGTATACAACCGTTTCTCTAAAGTAACATAATTTAGAACCTTGAATCAATGATAATAAACGTTACCATATTGATAATTTAGAAGTAAATCGCTGTGGCATACAGGCCCAATGTAGCCGCTAGCGAGCTAACGTTAGCCTGTTAAAAGTCGCTAGCGCCCTGAGCGCATTTAAAACATGATAAATTCGACGGGCATGCGACTAATGACAGCACAAAAAAATGTTTGCAGTGTAATGTAAATGTGTGTGTAATTTTAAGCCGAACCCGGGGAGAATAAGGCACTTTTTGCTGTGTTTTACGTACAGAGGCCTAAACTGCTTCAAAAGCCTGCACTAGATTTACTCCATTTTAATCTTATTTGTTTCAGATCTACCTGGTAGGGCTGAGAATCCCTTCGGTCGGTGCACCTACAAAATAAACAAGAAAAAGAGACAAGAGGAATAGTTAATAAAAACATCTTCACAAACAGTGGCAGAAATTGCAACAGCTGAATCGGCTTCCTTAAGTTTCTACTTATTTTGGTTTGGCTAAAAATGGCGGATTGTCAAAGCGGAGAAGGAAAATCGGAGTATAAAACAGAGCTCTTTACCCATCGCCGAGTCTTGGTTGTTTCCTTGCATACATTACCATCAATGCCGTGTTAGTGTGTGTGAAGTAGATGTGAAAGATTGGCGACTTATTTTGATTTTGGAGTGGCCTATCGACGACCCGATCGCGTATATAATTTTAATAGTTCTATTGGAGTCGCTCTTCGCCTCTGCTAGTCAGTAGAGCGCCCTCGGTCCATCTCCCA
>NC_138745.1:22361946-22379446 GCF_965113295.1 Leuciscus leuciscus | reverse complement strand
GTTTTATACTATAAGTTACTGCTAGAACTATACTATGCTTTGTTGTTGTTGTTGTTGTTGTTGTTGTTGTGATGCATGCTAGATAGAGATCAACTATTATTGGTAGCACTTTACAATAAGGTTTCGTTTGTAAACATTTGTTACTAGGCTAACGTTACATGAGGTAACATGAGCTTATTAATTTGTTTATTCATCATACACATTTATTAACGTAAACCCTAAAGTAAAAGTTACATATGTATGATCAAGTTAATATAAATGTTTTATACACACACAATGACTATGTTCCAGCCCTATACAAATACACTTTATACTCAAATAGAAGCTAATCAAATGGCATAGTCTAGGTTGTATATTTTGCAATTCCTGATCATCATGTGCATCTATCATATCTAAGGCCACTTGGACAATTCGCAAAACTGAGAAGAAATTCAAAACCAAACAAGCTGTACTATCCATTTCTTTGATAGGTTCAGCCCTCTGGGATCTTCCTTGGCAACAGACCATTTATATGGAAAAGCAGAAAAAGCAGTGTGATAGTTTATTCTGTGACCATGAGCAATTGCGATCTAGTGAAAATGGTTAATATTCAAGTAATGAAATGACTGAATGCACTCTAACCTTTGTTCAAATAGGTACTAAGAGGTTTTCAGTCCTGCTGCCCTGTGGGAAACGCTGGAGACAGTGGTTTGTTTGAGACTTGCTATCTGCTGTGTCAGATATCACTGCTCAGAAGTGCCCTGTCTGCACTCCCTCTGATTCCCCTCTTCTTGACCTCTTTACACACACTCACTCGTCGTATCGTAGTGTCAGTTGACAGGCTGACGTTACAGTCCATGTCCTGATCACTCCCTCTTTTGACGGTTGTAACCTTTTAGAATGCAAGTAATTAAACACAAGAGAGGGAATACAATGCCTTATGTGTGTGAGTGACTTTAGTTAAAGTCATTAGAGGTCAGTTAGCATAACTTTTTTCTGAGACTAGAATGCAGAGAATCCCCTACATCGCTTTGAATTCCATGTGTGTTGTGTACCGAAAGGAGGGAATGTGTTCTTTGGCGGTCCTGCAGGATTAGTGAAATATGAAGGACTGAAAATACACACTTGAAGTGGAGAAGAAATCACTGATGAGTTAAACTGAGGTGATATGCATAGACCATTTCAGGTCATCACCTGTTTTTGAACCTGAAACAAAGCTAATGTGTCTTGTAAACACATGTACTGGGGTCTAACTGCGATCATCAAACTGTGATTTCAAATTGGGACATGGCTTTTAATGCGAACAGGGAGTATTTACAGTTGGTCATTTAATGCACTTTTACTGTTTGGACGGCTACCATGACCATGTTAACGCTCTCCAAGATTCAATCATCAGTTGATGGATGCATCTGGCTGTTCAGGCTACATAAGCCACTTTTATGCACCGTCGGTCCGAACGGTTCTAGGAACCACAAGGTACGTTTCCAGTTGTTTCCACTTGAGCCTGGTACGGTACGGCACAGCACGATTAAAAATCGTTCTCGGCCCGGAATTCTCAGCACAGTGCTGAACCGTGAAGGTAGAATGTGTGTAGTGACGTTGCCATTCATGATTGGTCATAGGGATGTCACGATACCAAAATTCCAGTAATCGGTACCGATACCATTCAAATTTTACGGTTCTCGGTACCAATTTTGGTACCACAGCAAAATCTGTTGGAACTATTTTTCTATTTTAACTATTTGAAAAAAATATAAAATTCAATTCAATGACTTTAATTATGATGGTAATCATAAGTAAATAATACATATAAGCATTAAAGGCTACATGCTGTTTAAACGTAAATATTGCTTATAAAAAAATTCCATGGAGCTAAATCTACTGTACAGTAGCCTAATATAATTATTTCTGTCAATTTCTTCAAGTTAAACCGAACTTTTATTTTGACGGATTGACGTGAAGACCTTTCAGTTTCTGTGGTTGATATGACGATAGTTTTTTCTCAAATTAAACGGTAAAATGCTCATGTAGTGACTCTCAGAGTGGCTCTGGAGTTGAATTTCATCATGTCATCATATCGTGAGGCAGCAGAGACTCATAACAGCACGAGCGTCACTCGTGCTTCAGTGTGTGTGTGTGAGGTAAATGAAACCCTGCGTCTGCACCATTCATTCACACAGAGACAAGCAGAACATGCAGGGTTAATATTTAAATAGTCTTTTTGCAGTTTAATATACACAGGCACTATATTATATCGTGGTATATATCGGCTACAGACAGTGCTCCAAGTAAAAAAGTTAGTCTGGAGTCCCGCGCTTTGATAAAAACACTGAAGCGACTTAAAGCAGATGCCTATTAGTGGGAACCGAATATACCCGGTACTACAGAAATGTTGTTATCGTCACATTTTCAGTACCGACTTGGTACCGAAGTACCGGTACTTTGACAACACTAATTGGTCACTTGTCTGTTGCTTGGCTGGCTACCAGTTTCTCTGATAGCTGACTAATTGCGGTATTTGAGTGGCGTAAACACAAAGTAATAATACAATTTAAAAGAAATATCTGATCATCTCATGATATCAGTAAACCGTTGCGTGGCAATGACTGACGCATCAGTATTACATTCCAAATAGGTCCATTATCAGCCCCACAAGTGGAAAATGAAACCGTACTGGCTGGCCTGGATCGACACGGTTACGCAATGAGAACCGTTCAGCCAGACGGTGGATAAGCGGCTATGCTTTAACCTTACTTCTCCCAAACAGAATTATGTCAGCATACGGAAGTTTAGGAACCCCACAAGTGAGCGAGCAGAAGAGCGCGTTCAGCAGAAGATTTAGCTGCATTTCATTGGCATCATCATGACCGATGTGGACTCCAATATGATATAAGCATAAAAATAGTGGGTTTGATTTATATTCTTTTTTGCAGAGATGTATTTTAGTGACTATAAATGCGCTGTACAGAGATTGCAATCCGACTGTTCAAGACACAGGAAGCGACCTCCTTACTGTTCTATACTGTGTATGCGCAAAAGAGCTGTTCTGATGTTTACATGGTAAAGAAACACTGAGGGAATAAGGAAAACATTTTCTATGAGAAAGACTTCAACATGGTACTACACCCTTAAGCACAGATTGATGTAACCATGTGACTCTTCAGAGAGGCAGAATATGAACTAGAGCGCTATCTAATTCGTTGTCAGCTCACCTAGTCTGTGAAGTGGCACTGTGGCAGAACAGGTGTCTAATGGCTTTGTGTTAGCTGGCCCTGTGTGTGGCCCAGCATTACTGGGATTCCTGTGCTGTTGTTTCTGTAGTGGTGAGGTCGAAGCTGAGGGAGAGAGAGAAGTCTTGGAATGTGGGATGTGAGAGGTTTTGAGCTGCAGCAGAGGTTTAGTGTCTTTAAACAAAAGATTATATATAATAAATCCATATTTTATATGCATGTATACCTTGTGCTTTTATTCATTCCACTGACCTGCATCTTGTTTTTGTTTTGTTTTTTTTTCCTTGTTTTTTTTACAGCAAAAATGCATTCTTTGTGAACCGGCCTTAACACATGCGTTTTATTTCTCAGCTGTTTACATTCACTTTTTACGAGGATACTTGCCAATATGGGCATTTTTGACATCATTGTGTGTGAATATGTCCGTTCAAACACAAGAACAAGGGAAAGAGGACTCAATTCAGCAGTGCAACATATGAAAAGACAATGCAGAAAAGCAGAGCGCATGTGGCGGAAGACAAAACTTGTAGTCCATTATAACATCTACAAAGACAGCCTGCATGCTTTCAATATGGAACTAGGCAAAGCTAGACAGACTTTCTTCTCAAATATTATAAACAGCAATTTAAACAACACACGCAATCTTTTTGCTACTGTAGAGAGACTGACAAACCCCCCAAGCCAGATTCCTAGTGAAATGCTCTCAAACAGCAAGTGCAGTGAGTTTGCTTCTTTCTTCTCTGAGAAAATCAATAATATCAGAAAGGTGATCAGCACATCCTTGAGTTGCACTGGGGTCAGACAGATCAGACCACCTGAGAAAGTAGTTACTATGTCTGACTTCAAAGAAATTGATGGCAAAATTTTGGAAGAAACCGTACAACACCTTAAAACATCAACATGCGCCCTTGACACACTTCCCACATCTTTTTTCAAAAGTGTGCTAAACAGTTTAGAAGCAGATCTTCTAGAAGTGGTAAATGCCTCACTTCTCTCTGGGAGTTTTCCAAACTCCCTGAAAACTGCAGTTGTCAAGCCCCTCCTGAAAAAGAGCAATCTGGATAAGACCATATTAAGCAACTATAGACCGATCTCAAATCTTCCTTTCATAGGCAAGCTCATTGAAAAAGTTATCTTCAATCAGCTGAACAAATTCTTAAGCTCGAATGGATACTTTGACAATTTTCAATCTGGTTTCCGACCGCACCACAGCACAGAGACAGCGCTCATAAAGATAATAAATGATATTCGCTTAAATACCGATTAGGGATGGCTCGATACCACAATTTTGGTTTCGGTACGATACCAGAACCTAATACCTCGGTATCGATACTAAATCGATACCACAGGTGACAAATAACCGGCCTCAAAATTTAAGTGAATTGAAACAATTTTATTAAAAAAACACTGCTTGAAACTCAGCAGTACCGAATGTGCAAACAAAAAGTATCAAAATGTAAAAAAAATAAAAAAAAGTCAGGGAACAGGGAACATGTATATAGTATTATACATGTTATAATACTGTTAGGTCAGGTTACCTATGAATGTTGACAAATGTAGCTTAATTGTAAAGTGTTATTCTAACATTCATATTAGTAATATCCATATTACTACTATTACTCTTTCTCTCTCGGCTGATTCCTAGGGGTCGCCACAGCGGCAGTGATATGCCATTCATTTTACTATCACTAATACTAAAATTAATATTACTAATCTCTTTATTCATTCAAATTCAATTAATATATGATTGTTTGAAAGTGCAAAAATTATGAGACCTAAACTTCATTGGTTCTAGCGTGTCATGCAAGCACATTTGAGCTTTCGTGTTTACCGTATCATATTTAATTGATAAGCTTTTATGTATGTGCGCTGATAAGCGTTGTGAATAGAAGTCTAAATTAAATCAGTTGAATGATGCTCACCTGTCGATCTCTGAACTCTTTGAACAAGTCAGGATGAGCAAGTGACAAGTGATTAGCTAGATTGTGTTGCCTCCCGTGGCTAATTTAAAGCAGCGTTTGTAGAGTGGTGCATTGAGGTCTGTTGCTTTACCTTTCTCATTACTTTTGTAGGCAAAGTAATGCCATTTCACTCCTACTGCTCTCTTTATTTATTAATTTCGGGAATGTAGAATGAGCTTCATCTGTTTGATCCATCGTGTTCCTCCGTTGTCACCGTTTGCCGGTTTTGCGTGACCCGCGTCAGTTTGGGTAGCGCACTGCCGCCTAGCGGTGAACTTCAAAACAGCAGCACATCAAATACCGAATTGAGCAAAATCATGATATTGTACCGTTTGAAATATAATATATACCGGTATTTTTGCAGTACCGGTATACCGCGCATCCCTAATACTGATTCAGGAAAATTATCAGTGCTGGTACTACTCGACCTCAGTGCTGCATTTGACACTGTCGATCATAACATACTTCTTGACAGGCTGGAAAACTGGGTGGGGCTTTCTGGGATAGTCCTAAAATGGTTCAGGTCATACTTAGATGGGAGAGGTTATTATGTGAGTATAGGAGACCATAAGTCTGAGTGGGCATCCATGACATGCGGAGTCCCTCAAGGCTCAATTCTTGCGCCACTCCTGTTCAACCTGTATATGCTCCCAATGAGCCAAATAATGAGAAATAACCAAATTGCTTACCACAGCTATGCAGACGACACACAGCTGTACTCAGCCCTATCGCCTAACGATTACAGCCCCATTGACTCCCTGTGCCGATGCATTGACGAAGTCAACAGTTGGATGTGTCAAAACTTTCTTCAATTAAACAAAGACAAAACTGAAGTTATTGCGTTTGGAAACAAAGATGAAGTTCTCAAAGTGAACGCATACCTTCACTCTAGGGGTCAAACAACTAAACATCAAGTCAGGAATCTTGGTGTGACACTAGAGTCAGACCTTAGTTTCAGTAGTCATGTCAAAGCAATAACTAAATCAGCATACTATCATCTGAAAAATATTGCAAGAATTAGATGCTTTGTTTCCAGACAAGACTTAGAGAAACTTGTGCATGCTTTCATCACCAGCAGGGTGGATTATTGTAATGGACTCCTCACTGGCCTTCCCAAAAAGACCATAAGACAGTTGCAGCTCATACAGAACGCTGCCGCCAGGATTCTGAGCAGAACCAGAAAATATGAACATATCACACCAGTCCTCAGGTCTTTACACTGGCTCCCAGTTAGATTTAGGATTGATTTTAAAGTATTATTACTGGTATATAAATCATTCAATGGCCTAGGACCTCAATACATTGCAGATATGCTCACTGAATATAAACCCAACAGATCACTCAGATCATTAGGATCATATCAGCTAGAAATACCAAGGGTTCATTCTAAACATGGTGAGTCTGCTTTTAGCTATTATGCCAGCCACAGCTGGAACCAGCTTCCAGAAGAGATCAGATGTGCTCCTACAGTGGTCACATTCAAATCCAGACTCAAAACACTTCTGTTTAGCTGTGCATTTACTGAATGAGCACTGTGCCGCTGTTCGTCCGACTGTTTGTACTGTACTGTATTTTACTCTATTTTTCTAAACTGTTTTAATTATTCTTATTTCTTTTAATTATTTTAATTTCTCCTATGTCAGCAGGGCATTTAGCCCGTAACTGTAAATGCCCACTCAGAAGGTGATAATGTGAAAGTGACGTGTATTAATGTGGGTTTGAAAGTAGAACAGTATTTAAATAACGATATTAAAGTTTTCGTCTGAGAAAGAATGCGAACGCAGTGCTAAAGTGCTAAAGAAAGTGAAAAGAACGTGTGAGTAAATGAGGGAGAAAAGAAAGTTAAAGGAAAGTTGATAGATGGAAGTCGTAAGAAGATTGAAGGTTAAAAGAAGGTTGAAAGATTTAAGTCTTAAGGGAATCCTTTGAAAGAAAGATCTATAATAATATTCTTTTTAAATTTTTTTTAAAAGTACTGTATTTTATTTTATTTTTCTAAACTGTTTTAATTATTCTTATTTCTTTTCATTATTTTAATTTCTTCTATGTAAAGCACTTTGAATTGCCATTGTGTATGAAATGTGCTATATAAATAAACTTGCCTTGCCTTGCCTTGCCTATTTGCACGCTGTCTGTCGGCTTTCTGGGTGCACACTTTGAATGTGTGTTGCGCACACTTTGAATGTGTGTTGCGCACACACAACTTCTCAGTTATCTTTTCTTCTTGCACTTGAATATTTCAATTGGGGAAGCTTAAAAACGTGTGAAAATGATCAACTTTAGTGACAATGCAGCAAGAGACACTTCCATCTACTTTCCTGAGCGTCATTCGTGCCCCGGGCCATCGAACAGTCCTTATTGTCAAACCATGGGTCTCATTCTCTGGATTTTGGTGTTTTATTAAGGGAAGTTTTAAATATGAGCTGTGCGTTGGCCTTGGTTCCTCATCATTAACTGAGGGGGAAGTAAGTGAGCAGTTCAGTTGTTTAAAAGAATGTGGTGTAAAGGTCATACCCTGCAGAGTTAGCAGTAATACATTTGTCATCACTATATCTTGCAGTGTGTCAGAGCTCAGGTGTTCTTTTCAAAGAGCTCTGCTGCTTTTAGACTACACAGCAGCATCTGAATCAGTGGTTCAGTTTTGCTGACATGCACATTATTCCACAGATCTGCTGCGTATTTCCCATCTGGCCAGCCTGTGTCTGTTATTCCTTGTACACTTATACTTATAGATCAGAAAATGTTGCGCTGCCAGTGCTGTTTAATAGCCATTTCAGATCGATCACTGTCAGCTCAAACTCACTTTGGGACCAGGAAAATTGTGGCAGCATACATACAAAATTCACCTCTTATAAGGTCTTCAATTGAACTTGACTTGATATATGTGCTCCTGTTCTGCAGACCAGTCGTGTCTCTGCCTCTTCAGCACTTCATGTGAAAACTGATCCCAAGCAGGCTGTAAAGAAGGTGCTTCTTCAGACATGCAGGAGGCTCGTACAACTCAAAGCCCATAAACTCTTGAAAAGGAAAGCAGTATGATGTGAAGCCTCCTGTAATGCATCGTTCTACTTATCAAGTTCAAGACTTGTGGAGAGTCAAGCGTGTTAGGATGAGCTTGTAACATTGATGGAGATGTCGCGCGTGGTTGTATCCCAGTGTGTTTTATTTATGAGAGTTTTCCCATGGACTACTTCATGCATCATAACTTCACTCTGCTCAGCACTGCTTTTAATAATTTAGTGATACCATAGTGAAGAACGGAGGAACAAGAAGACTAAAATAATCCATCCACTGTTACTTTGTAAACCTGCATTTAAAAAAAAAGGACCTAAAGGAATCATTTACTCACCTTCATGTCATTCCAAAACCTTCTTGTGTGGAACATAAATGAGGATGTTTTGAGAAATGTCTAACTGTTTTTGTGCACATGTTGGAAGACAATGGGCTCCAATGTTGTTTGTTTTCCAGCATTGTTTAAAATATCTTTTGTGTTCTGCAGAAGTCATACAGTTTTGGAATGACATGAGGGTGACTAAATGATAACAGAATTGGAAAAAAAAAAATTTGGGGGGTACATATTATACCTTTACTACCAGATTATTTGCAGCCGATAAAGACAAATTCACAAATGCCTGAAGATTCTGTTAGAAAATGAAGTGTTTCACTGTCTGTAACTTCTATAGTCATGTCTGTACTCTGTTCTTTTACTACATTCTGTCTTCTCCTCTGCAACATTTAGCCCTGCTCTACAAAAGTTTTGTTGGCTTGGCGCTCTGTTCGGAATGCTGCTGATAATACTGACAACATTTGACGTGGCGTCTTATTCTTCTCATCCACGTCTGTGGTCTGCTGGTTCTTTTCGTGTTCTGAGTCTTTAGACATACTGTCAGTGTGTGTGTCTTGGGTCTTTTGAGTATGTTCCTGTATAGAAGTTTGTGCAATTAGTTTGTGGCTTTCTGTCTACCAGTTAGTAATCCTCTCGTTATAGGCAGCTGTCTGAAGTGGTTTTTGGCTGTGGCCTCAGCTCTTTGAGATCTCACTCAAAACACTGGGCCTCACTCCAGACCCCCCACACTAGACCCCAGGTTTGAGTTCAACAGTAGCCAGGCCCCCAGGCCAAAAACTCTGCTACAGACCCTCAGTCTACTGCTGCCAAATATCTTGCTGTTTTCCCAATGCCTAGATTGTGAATTTGTTTGTGAATTAATGAGCATGAAATCGCCAAGAGAAAGTGAAGGATTGTGGATGTGTGGATTAAGCTTTCTGAGGGTGGCCTTGACATGTGACCAGTCAAAGCAAGTCAGCAGGTGATTTCTTACGGTGATTTCTTGCATCACTCCTATGTGTAAATTACTTGTGTAATAATGTGATTGCTCAAATTAAAGAAATCACACACAAGTTTATCTTCCCACTGTGAGATTTTGCGGTATTAAGGTGCAGTCAAATCATTGTAAAGCTTATTTTAATGGTGCTATTGGCAAAGGTTCAAGTTTGTCACATGAATTTGCAGAGTTGACCAATAAAAATTTGCCCAAATTTCCCTAATGTGACTGCACCTTTATTCTGAAAAAACCATTGCCAGTGGAGGATTAGCTTGTTACTCCAGTGTCAGTGGCTCTAAAGCAGATTGGTTTATTTGCTTAATTAGTTAATTGATCTAAGTCAGTTTATCTGATTTGATAAGCTTTTTTTTTGTGTGTTCCAATCTTCTAATAATAAAAGGTGACAAGCAAGCAACACAAATGCTTCAAATGAGCTTGGAGTTGTATCCAAAAGGTGTTGAGAGCCAAAATGTCTCGTCAAGACCACAAATACACCACAGTTTATATTTTCCAGATTTTTTGCGCAAGTTATCATCTGGTCTGAACTCTGAACCATTTTCCACCTTCCCTTCCAAAAATATAAAGAAGAGTAATGCTTTATTTATGTGATATTTGAGCTTCCTTCAGGACTGGGATCACAAATGTCTCCTCTCTGCTCCGAGAGGAAGCTGCAAATATTGAGCCACAGCGTAATTTGAAACTAGCTTTATCCCACCGCCCTGTTTTTAGATGCCGTTTATGGCTTGTTGGCTGAAAACATCCAAAAATCCATAACGTCTCCAGAGTCTCTGGTTAACAGGTGTGTTATATTAATGGCAGAGACATGTGCTAGCCTATAGATTTAGATATTTCTAGAGCCTATAGATTTAGGCTCTCTCCAGTCTTAGACTCTGTTTTTAAGTCTTTTTAAGTAATCTGACACAGAGGCTGTTCCAAAAGGTAGGCAATATAGTTATACTGCTTTCTAAGAGACCCCAAATTATAAAGAAAAGATGCATCTTTATAAAATTTTAACTGTACAGTATGTAGCCTTTGCAGAGAATGTCATCCCACAATGCACTACAAGCTCAGAGAAACATACATCCTACAGATGCTATAGTCATTACTTTTTTTATATTTCTTGGTACTGAATATCTAATTAAAATGCACAATTTTGTACCATTTTATTTTTACTTACTGTGCACTGTTTTATGCTTATCAGTTATATGCTTTCTAGAGAGATGAATCTTCTCTTCCCTCATGATTTAAATCAATTACAATTCAGAAGGTAACGATTCTTGATGTGTAACGAATCACGATGCATTTCCTCCATTATTATCCGTTATTTTATAAATAATAATTATATTGATAATCACAATAATCAATTCTTATTTTGCTTTAATGCATAATTGTTCACATCAGCAATGCATTGTTAAAGGGGTCATGAACTGGCTTTTTATTTGTTATTGTTGTCTGAGGTCAATTTATGACGTTCGCTTGGTTTTTACATTGAAAAACATCAAAATGAATAAGTAATAGGCTCCTCCGCTCCTGAAACGCTCGGTTTTTATGGGCTAAGCCGCATTGAAGACTGGGGAAGTAAACGCCCACTGCTATGATTGGATAACAGTTTTGCCTATTATAATGAGTTTCATGTAATGCGTGAATCGGTGGGCGGGGCTAAACAGGCAGTGTTGAAATAGGCGTTGATCTTCTGCGGAGGTGGTGTTTGATACCCTTTGATGTCATAGATCCCCACTTCGTTCGCTGTGCCTGCCTGGTATCAATAAGTTTTCAGCTTTCCAAGGAAGTTTTCAGTTCTGAAACTTACAGGATTTTCTTATTGTATGATGACCTCTTATGTCAAAAGCTCAAGGAAAATTTTATTTCTCAGTTCATCACCCCTTTAAAACAAATGTATTCCTCTGTACTAATACTAAGTATCACTTTGTTAGCTTAACTACATGCTGATGACGACACATTATTGAAATCAATTGTAGGTTTATTTTCCTGTGCACTTTGAAATGCAGACCGGTATTTACATGGAACACAGAGTAGCTGCCTATAGGTAGGGTGTTCCAAATTGGCCCCTTATTAGGTTCCAATTCAGTTAGGATGCTTCTTTAGAAACTAGCTGTTTATACAGTTGACGACAGTTCATCTCACTAGGTCCTTAGTATAAATCATGCTTTCAACCCTTTATGCACACATTGGCAATAGAATCACCATTGGTTAGTAATTTTTTGTTTTGTTTTCAGACTTTTGATGGTCACAGAAACATTCATTCCAAATCAGCTCTTCACAAAATTACACTGATTTTCTTGAAGATATACCATTCGAAAGCATCAGATAATCTAGTGTTTTAGTATATAACTTAAAGGCAGGGTAGGCAGGATTTTTCTAAAAAACTTTTTCTCAAATTCAGGGTTTTTCCTGGCTCAAAATGAGGCGGAGGTGGTAAAATCCTAATAATGTAATAATAAGGTAATAAAATTTTTATTTTTCGTAAATCATAATATAGCCTAATGTGTTTCCCACATTATTTTTGTGGGTGGAGCTTGGTACCTCTAGGGGGGTCCGGGGGCATGCTCCCCCTGAAGAAAATTTTGTACATTTTAAAGATAAATTCATTAATCTGGTGCACTTTGAGTCACCCCAATCCACTGTTAAAAATAAATAATCCACCTGCAAACCGCCCATAATCTTTGATTTAGATATCTGCATCTGATCATCATATTACAATTATTCATATTCTCAGTGTTAAGCATGAATGCAAATGCATGAATTAGTCCTTGATGGTAACATATCACACTGAATTTGGCTAATTAAAAATGAATATTTATTTAAAATAAAAGTTCTCCTTTTGGCAAAATTACATTTCCTTAATAGCCTAAACAGAGGCTTTACTCCCTTTAAACTTAAATTGTCAATGTTTCATTACATCACGGTTTGAAAACACTCAGAATAATTTTTTGTACCTTTTATAAAGGGCATTTTTTCCATAAATGTTTGCTCCATTTCTCATTTCAAATTCTTAAATTTGATCAATATACATTCAATTAAAATAATAAGACACTAGGCTGTTACCAATCAAATTAAATACTTTACATTTAAAAATTATAACTGTATTAAATGAGATTATTTTAAATATTTTTGAATATACAAAAAAGGAATGTTGAAAATAATGATACTTTGAAACTAAACCGCCAGTAGGAGGCGGCAGGCGACCGTCTTAATGAGCGAGCCATTCAGTCATTAATTCAAACGATTCGTTCAAAAGGCTGATTTATTCAGAACGAGGCAGTTTATGAATAGGTAATTGAATCTTTGACTCAACCCATTCGTTCAAAACGCTGAATCATTCAGTAATGAAACACGGCTGAGTGTTGCTGTGAGATTCGCGACGGTTCTGCGGTGATCTTTGTTTGGAACTATTTTTGCTGCTGAAACAGAACAATAACAGTCATTGCGTCTAAAATGTAAGTGACTTAATTTTAACTATTTGTTTATTGAACTGTTATGAAATCAGTCTCGGTTTCCGTCTTGATGGCATTCAGGAAAACATCACTCAGGTCGTGTGTAGCCTAGGCTATATATTGTTTCTTAACTCTGTTATAAATAACAGCGCAAGCCTCAACAGCGCAACTTTGTTACCGTCAGTAGCCTACTTACATTAAATGAAATAAAACAGAATCATCCTCACGTTTTCGGTGATTCCTTAGTTATTTTTTTATTTTTATATTAAAATTTGTTTTAATCAGGGCATTTGTCCAGATGGGCTACAATTCTCTCTCGCTTTTCCCTTCAAATAAAGAAAAAACACACGTGTCCCGGACACATTCTATGGTCCCGGACAAGTGTTATTGTCGAGTCCTGATATGTTTTCCTTGATTTGTTTTCCCTGAAGAGAATTACGTTGTTGAAAACGAAAGTAGAGTGACGCACGTTCATTGCGTTTCAGCGTGATGAGAGTTCCGTGTCTTTATTAAACTCAACACATTATATCTGTCATCCACCCTCGAATAATTGGAATGGAATGTTTTTTTTATTAGGCTACTTGACCCGCGGACCGCGCAGCACTATACGGTTTGAGAATGGACACAAGCAGTAACCGCAACAGAACCGTCACGGTGGAAAAAGTGTATCTGACCATGACTGTCTGTCCGAGTTTTGTCGAGAGCCGGAGGCGGCACGAAATTTGACGAAGGCGGCCGCCTCATAATTCTCTATGCAGGAAAAACCCTGAAATTTGTTTAAACTGTCTTTATACGTGTATAATTAAAATGTAAGTACTCTGAAAAAGAGAGTATAAAAATCGAGTGTCTGTAGTCCTCTCAGGGCTGCAATAAACACAGCTACTTATTTCCGTTCGGAATGAAATGATTGGCTGGGCGACTGTCATTCTCCCTCGCTACCATGGCTACCACCCCTGCTGCTACAGGAGCTGCCCACATGCGCGCACCCATTTGACTCGAGGAGGGGAAGAGGCATGGAGAGAGGCACGGAAGCTAGGAAGAATCACAATTATGGCAGAGAAAGAGCAGTCAAAATTCCCAGTACCATACAGTCAGTGAAGGCAAACAAGGCAAAAAAAGGAACTAGTAAGGTAGAAAGGTAGGCTACTTGTCTCCGGAGTGTAACGTTAGTCCTCATCAGAGCCAACAGTGCTTTCATCATGGAAGCTCTTGCATGCAAAACACAGTATATGTTATGAATCTTACACGAAATTCACCTTCATCACAGTGTAACTGATGGTAATGGGAAAACGTGCATCAATGCAACCTGTTTTTAGCTTTGCCTTATGTTACTAGCTTGTTACAGAATCAAACTCAATATATTTTAAACTTTACCAGTATCGATATGCTAGCTTGATAGTGAGTACTAACAGCCATGTTAGTTGTTTATATTCATAATGATAAAGTTAGGTAGGCTATGTTATTACATGTGATTCTGACATGATGTCACTACATGCACTGCGCTCCTCTCTGCTCAGCGCTGGCAAACGCGGCCTCCAGCTGAGCGGTCGGCATCGCGCGTTCATCTGTTTTGGGGGCGTGGCTTTGGAAGGAGCCCAGAAGGGAGGGGGTGGGAGTGAATGGAATAAGTAGCTGTGTTTATTGCAGCCCTGAGAGGACTAAAGAGTTTAAACTAATTTTGGAAAAAGTTTTTTAGAAAAATCCTGCCTACCCTGCCTTTAAGTGATTAGAACTAAAATGTGGCAACTATGTGAATGAAATGCATGTTTGTCCTATTAAACAGAATTGAGAGAATTATGGGCTGGTGGTGAGGCTTAGTACCCTGGTAAACCAGAGTTCTCGCGAGAGCACAAGTTGAATTTGCTCAGCGAGTTACTCTGGTGTCGAGCCATGGAGCTCATTAAATATGCCCCTCGATCTGAGCTGCACCAATCACATCGGGTTATCTGATATAGGCGGGCCAGAGGCGAGCTAAACAGATGACGACAGCGTGTGACGTCGAAGTAATCAGTAAACATTGCAAGATGCCTATGGATAAATAGCAGTGGTTTGAAACGGCTTTGGCCGCTACAATGAACGAGTTAGACTTGGCTTTTTCCCAAAAGAGGAACAGAAGACGGCGCTCGAATCGTTCCTTTGCAAGTAGGGTGTTTTTGCTGTTTTGCCGACCGGAAGAGTATAATCTACCAGTTAGCTCCCCTGGTAGCTAAGCGTATGGGGTTTATTGTTGTGATTGGTCGTAGTGTTATCCAATTGTGTGCTGTGAGATTTTCAAATGCATGCCCCTCGAGCTGGCCGATTTTCATTGATCGACACCAGACCATTAATATTTTAGATTTAGGTCTGGATTTCCAGGCTAGAGGCTTAGGGCATTATTATTCAATGTTTAGACTAACAATAATACAAATAAATTATTACTAATAATGATATAAACAGTATTAAGTTCTGACTGGCTGCCTGATGAATAATAATCATGTTGTCTGCGTTCACTCTGATTTGCTGAATCTTAGGATCAAGTTTTTTTTGTGCCCCCAATCCGATCCAAGTCATTTGATATTGAGTGTGCTGATACTGAGCCCTGGGCTGCGTTCAGCCCCGGCAAAACGTTGCACAACGTTTTTTAAACAGAAACGGTGATGCGTTGAACACACTGTTCTGATGACGCAAGAGTTGCAACTATGGCAGCTGAGAAGGCTCATTCTTTGTGTTCTTTGTGAAGAATTTTCTGAGCCTGATGAAGTCGGTATAAATATGTGTTTAATACTACAAAATATGCTCGATGTTACAGTTACTGCACTTGCCGCCCAGAACAAAAGAGAACATCCCAATCGAGTGAAGGGATTGCTGAAACTGAAATGGAAGCACACATCTTACCTAATTCAGACTAAAATACATCTATTTAGCCTCACATACTGACTTTATTTGTAGGTCATACTGTTTTAATACCCTGTATTTTCTTTCTCATTTTTAGGAAAAGCACTTAATTACCATTGTTTATTTCTATACCAAATGTCATACACTTGCAATGAAGCTAAAAATATAAACAACTACATCATTATGTTGATATCCTATATTTTTACAATAAAACTTACGACAAACATGTCTTCTAATATCCTCAGTTGTTGCGTATACCGAGCTGCATCGAACACATTTGTAAATTACTTTCCTTGAACCCATTGTGCAAGTTCACTTTAATACCCCGTGTTTTATATACATGTTGCTGCTGATTGGACTGCAGTTCTGACACACCCACCAAACAAGAGAAAACGTATCTCAAACCCCGTTGCACACCGGTGTACGCCGTTTCCAGGAAACATGACGTTCAACCCGGAAACCGTAGCAAAACGTTGCGCACCGTTTTGAACTTGAACATGCCCCTGGTCCAATACTGGTATTTTCCTAGTGCTAGGTGGACACTTCAAGAACATTAAAGTCATAAAAAGGGGTGCGTGGCAAGGCTAAGGGATAGTGTACAATCAGCAGTAAGGTAGGGATGCTCCGATCCGCCTTTTTTCGATATCGATTCCGATGGCTTCAGTATTGGCTGATACTGAGTACCGATCCAATAAAATTAAATAAAAACGTGCTGAATTACCTAATAAACTGACTGAATGCCTGGGATCATTCTTTTGTCCAAGGCATCAGGCTTGACTTAAAGGGTTGGTTTAATGCCCTTTTCAGAAGATGTAAAATAAGTCTCTGTTGTCCCCAGAGTGAGTATGTGAAGTTTTAGCTCAAAATACCCCACAGATATTCTTATATAGCATGTTAAAATTTTCAATTTTTGAGGGTGAGCAAAAACGCACCGTTTTGTGTCTGTTCCTTTAAATGCAAATGAGCTGCTGCTCCCGGAACAGGGGGCGGCGCTTCAACAGCTTGCACTCACACAGACATGCACTGAAAATTTCAAAAACGTTTAGCCTTTTTGTTCAAACCGGATTCAGACAATGATGGAGAGACTCAAGAAGAGGTGACAACATGTAGAATGCATCAGGACATTTCTGAATGGTTAGTTGATGAATTTATGTAGCTTATGTGTAGTTATCTTCTAGTCATTGATTACAGTCATCAGATTGTTATGCAAAAGAAACCTCTGCAGGGTGATACAACATGTCACTGTGAAGTTGTCCAGCTTATTATGGTGCTGCCACAAGTAAATAATTGAACACAAAATATTAATTCGGTATATTTTATTACCTCAAGATGACTTGCAGTACCCGCTTGAATGGTCTTTTCAGTTGTTGCGGTTGTTGTCATGTTATAATAGACCGTTTGGGTGAACAATTATTAATGACAGAAATTTCCTTTCTGGGTGAACTAACTTAAGGCCATATGATTTTCGTGATGCGAGGAATCCACAATCCAGTCATGAAAATGGAATTTCCAGTATAATACATATGTCACGTAAAATGCACACATGGATGAAGGAATAAATCGAAAGTAGAGCTGTACAATAAATAAAACCGCGACATGGCAATATTAAAGCGTAAAAATATATAATCGGCTTGATCTTTGTGTCTCTGTGAACGAGTGGCACCGTTTCGTCTACTACA
>NC_138745.1:22049446-22356946 GCF_965113295.1 Leuciscus leuciscus | reverse complement strand
CAGGTTTACAATAAAAAGCGACACATTGATCATAATGAATTAATTTGTGTCAAAATTGCACATTAGTCACACAGAAATAAAGTGGTTTACCGTTTATGACGTTTGTGAACGTCTATTTCACAAAAGAAAGAGGACATGCAACTTATTCAGTCACGTCTGTTTCTGTTTATTTGGTAGTAGTTACAGCACATCACATTTAGAAAGAATGATAATTTCTTCAAATATGCCACCAAAAATATTACCTGAGGAGCTTTAGCACTCTCTCCCAGAAGGATACAGTTATATATTCAGTCAGAGATAAAGAGGATAGTCCGGTATAAAGAGACGAGACGTAGGCTACTGACAGATAAAATAAATCAGGATTATGATAACCTATATTTACATTTACATTTATTCATTTAGCTGACGCTTTTATACAAAGCGACTTACAATTGCTATATATGTCAGAGGTCGCACGCCTCTGGAGCAACTAGGGGTTAAGTGTCTTGCTCAGGGACACATTGGTGTCTCACAGTGGATTCGAACCCGGGTCTCTCACACCAAAGGCATGTGTCTTATCCATTGCGCCACCACCACCCCTATATGATTTGTCTGATTTCTTGATTTGTCTGATTTCGCTGATTTCGAAGCGTTCATATTTACCATGTTTACTATGGTAATGGTTAGCCTGCATAGTTTTTTGCATCGGGTCACAAACAGAAGGCATTATGTTAGCTGACAGAATTATCTGGCGCAAAACCAGGCATGCGCACATTGCGCAGAAAGATGTACACAAAGTAATCGGATCAGCTCGTTTACATGGTGTAATCTTTCATTTGATCGGTTCATGAAAAGGTTTATTCCACCCACTTCAATCCGACTGAAATTTCAATCGGTTTGAGCATTTTTATTCCGATTGAGGTGTTGACATGGAGCATTTTCATTCTGATTGGACTTTTAAACTGGTTATAATC
Source organism: Leuciscus leuciscus (assembly GCF_965113295.1). Lineage (NCBI taxonomy): Eukaryota > Metazoa > Chordata > Actinopteri > Cypriniformes > Leuciscidae > Leuciscus > Leuciscus leuciscus. Next base: position 22,355,993 of record NC_138745.1, on the reverse strand, counting down.
GGAATACAATGCTACATGTAAACGGGGCTAATGGTCCAAACTGATAAACGGTCCGTGGAGCACAAAATAATAACGCAGTTTCGTTCCGCTTTCATTCCGCTTGCCATTTGATGTCGGGCGACGTTATGGTGGTCGCGCGTGCATTTGAATGAAAATATTGAGCGCTATATCGAACATTTTTTATATCGTTAGCGACAATGGTGTACCGTCGATAAATACCGATACTGTTTTATTGCCCATATGGGCTGGGCAATAAAACAGTATCGGTATTTATCGACGGTACACCATTGTCGGTAACGATATAAAAAATTTTCGATATAGCGCTCAATATTTTCATTCAAATGCACGCAAATGCGATAATGTATATAATACATTATTTATATATATAATTTTATATATATATATATATATATATATATATATATATATATATATATATATATATATATATATATCAAAAAAAAAATTATTGTGGCTATTACACATTTTTCCCTAGAGTCTGTTTTATTGATTGCATGTTCTGATCTTATTTCTGAGCTTGCAAAATGTTCTTCTATATTGGGAAAGCTTAAACGCAAAAGATAAACTAAGTGTTTCTTTACAGGTAAATGTTTCTTATACCTCAGCTGTTGACAACAGTGATGCCCACTGAAGTTGTGGTATGGGTTTGTCTCTCAGGACAGTTAATTCATTGGTTTCCTGCTAGTTTATTTTGATCAGATTTTGATTTGATTATATTCCAAGCATAATCTGAGCTGTTCTTGTTATGAATCAACCAAGATGAGAGTTTCAAAGCATCAACCATTGATGTCAATTGAGCTGTGAGTAAACTGTGCTTCTAATTTCACAGAGTGATCTCTTAGCTTTGCTTTCCATTGAGGTGTGAAGTCTGGACTCCATGGGAGATGTTGAGCTTTGAATAGCCTATCTCTTTACACTACAACAGGATTAGTGTTCCCCCTCACTCTCTTTGCTTGTTTTGACCATGTAAAGGCATTACAATTGTCACACCTTGCCGTAGGGCTGTGCGATATAGCTAAAAAATTATCACGATACAATGTTTCATATCGTTGGGTATCGATAATTATTGAATTTTTTTTGTATAAAGGTATAACACCGTTTTTATTATTTTATCCACATTATTAAGGCAAACAACAAATTATATTAGTTTTAGCAGTCAAAAACAAAAATAAAATGTAAACAAAAATATAATCTTTAGGCATATGTCTTATATTAAGATAAAGTACATTATGAAAATAACATTTAAATATGATAATGTTCTATTCCTGCCAAACTTCCATGGTTGCTGTTAGTGTTACTACATTAAATCCATGGTGAATGTTGCTGATCTGTGGACTTAAAGCCTATAACTAGTTCATTCATGGCACAATGTTTCTACTGGTTTCCACGGCAGCGCTGTTTGATCCGTTAATATCAGATAACTTGCCTCTCACTAGATCTCGCAGCGATGTTATTACTTCTGTGGCGAATTCAAATGCTTTCTTTACTCTTAGTGCCGTGTAGTAAGTGTCGCTTGATCAAGATCAGCTCAGGCTTTTTTGATTACGTTTTGATTACGTTTCCCATGATTTGGACAACAGATGTTGGGCAACGTTATGGTGGTCGCGCCAGCACGACTGCTAACAAAATTTTGGTCGCACCGGCAGGAAAAATGGTCCAACGATTCATCGTTCGGTTTATAATGTGTACCGAACAGTTCAATACGACTGTGCGTATCGTTACACCCTTAGGACAATACAAACCTCTAAAACTGTAAGAGATATTGGAATGTCAATGCGCTGACGCAACCGAACATGAGAGCAACGCAACCTGGCTGTTTAGATCTTATTGGTTGTTTGCTTGTCAATGGTAACACTGATTTATCAAAACATCTGATTGGCTGTTTAAGATCTACGGGCGATGTGCATGTTTTAATGAAAATATCGAGTGCTATATCGAATATTTTTTATATCGTTAACGAAAATGATGTACCATCGATAATTATGATACCGTTTATAGCCCAGCCCTACCTTGCCGTATTCTTCTGTTAACCCTGTTAAAGGACGTTTTCACACTTTAGTTGTTTGGTCTGAAGCGGAGTTTGACCCCCCCCCCCATACCACTATGAATACTAGAGACAACTGTTCAATGCTGTAACAAGGATATGAGCTACAGCTTTGCTTTATTTATGTTTTTGTTGCTTCAAATTTGCCACAAAATTGACATGCACAGAACAGCACTTGATTTGTCCTAAGGCTGTTTATTTGGAAACTAGAGGAAAGAGAAATGCATAATACTATGTTGAGTGTGACCCGGGAGCATGCAAAGATGTAAATTATAGATCATCTGTTGTGGTTTACTTCATTGATTTGAGACCAATTGTGTTCATTCCAACTGAACCCTGTTAAGTTCACAAGAATCATGTACTCAGATCTGTGTCTGTAGCAAAAAGCTCTAAAGGCCGTGACGCACCAATCCGATGTCTAGTACTAGCGGTGAAGAAGGTGGATTTTGTTGTTGCCTCGTGTCGTGATTTTGTTGTTGTCACTGCGTCCGGGCCAAAAAGCTGCGTTTGAAGCAAAATGCGATAATTCGTTAAATAATGATCAATGTCATAAGAGAATGCTTAAGAAGTGCATAAAATGAATTTAAATTATATTTAAATATTTAAAACCTGAAAATGATATAATCAAAAAATACATGTTTCACATTCTTTTTGTGAGAAGAAAGCATCCTTATAACTCCTGAAAGTGAACAGCAGTGTTTTACTCTAGTATTACATAAAAAGTAAGTGTCATTTAATGTCAGTGGGATTTTAGGGATTCAGGTATGTGTACATTAGGTTTATTTAACAACAGAAATTGAATAATCAAATTTGAAAACAAAACACTTCACACTGTATCAATTAAATGCATACTAATTGTTTTTAAAGCTACAAAAGTTGGTTGATTAACATTAATCACACAGACGGAAACAGGTTTATTCAGTTACTAAGAGCTGCGCGGATATAATATATTGTTACACGTTTGCTTTCTAAGCTTAGTCTACTTAAGTCATAACTGACTCTGTTTGCGTGAATACTCACCAAGACATGCATTTTGACAAATTTTTTGTAAGCTGTGGAAGAGAACTGAATTCGGGATCATGCGCTATCCAAGAGGCAGCTTTCTGTTCGCACGAGTACTTCGCTTATTGCATTTAATTAGGGCTGTCACAATTCCTTGATTTAATTTGAGTACTCCATTTAAAAAAATATATATTCTTGATTGCAATTTATCTGTTAAATAACCAGCAAAATACCGGAAGTGGCACATTAGGCTGCATGATGTATTGAAAACATTTAAAAACCATACTATAGCATAGTGCTTTTGTAAATTCACAAAGGCTGCAATTCAATTAAATAAATGTATGCCCTGCGGGTTTAATATGCGCTTTAATTATTTACATGCATGTAGGTTATGTGCGTCTCAGAGCGGCTCCCTTCACAGTAAATGCTGCTCCACATGAACTGTTATCATTTACATGCGTGTAGCACGTCTTAAACTGCGTCTCAGCATGCTGTGAGTTTGGTTTGCTTATAACATTCATCTGAGAACTCAATGTGCGCCATTTCATCAGATTTGTAAGGTAAATCATTTATAAATCAACGCCGACACAGGAGAATACAACAGTATGCTTCTAAATATATGAAGTATTCATCGCAATTTCAAAATTCAGAGTTTGCATGTTTTGATGTCCACATATTCTTGTTCAAATACAGTGGCTATACCATTTATGTCGTAAAGGGGCCAAACATCAAAGATTAAATTGTTAGTTCACACAAAAAATTCTGTCATTACTCACCCTCATGTCGTTCCAAACCCGTAAGACTTTCGTTCATCTTCGGGAACACAAATGAAGATCTTTTTTTGACTGCGCAACGGAAACTTTGACACTTCAAAAAGTTCATAAAAAGATTGTAAAATGAATCCATAGTGGCTTCATTTTCCGAAGAGACTTGATCGCTTTATGAACAGATTGAATTTAATATTCAATCTGATACGTTTTGCAACCCGACATTGCTTGTTTGTGGTGGTGGATTCCAAAATGCCATGATCACCGTTCACTGTCTTTGATGCGGAAAAGCTAACAGTGAAGCACTGGTTATAGTGGTCATTTCATGTCTTTTTTTTAACATAAGTGTTTGTTTGCCACAAAGTGTTCTACATCTTTAAACTTTTAGTTTTACTTTTAGCATTAAAAATAACATTACAATTGGATAATATAGAGGTTTAAAGTACTGGAAAAAGTGTGAAGTACTTGAAAGCTCTTGAAAAGTGCTTGAATTTAACTCAAAAGGTTGTAATCCTGAGATGAATAATGTATAAAAACAAAAAAACATTTGACTATTTCTGCTAGAATACCATGGTCACAGTTAGCATTGCTAAATTAAATCCATGGTGAATGTTGGTGATTTGTGGACTGAAACGCCTTCTATAACTTCGTTCAGGGCACAGTGTTTATCCTGGTTTCCACATCATAGGCTACCTGTTTGGTCTGATATGTGTGGTTTATAACATAATTCTGCACCGAATTTAAACGCTTCCCACTAGGTCTCGTTGCAATTTTATTAATTTTGTTGCGCATTCAAACACTTTCTCACTGTCGCGTGATCGAGATCGGCCCATGAGTAAAAACCTGTTCTGAGCTCAAGCTGCGCTCATATTGGCAGGGGGCGTTGAATTATTGCAGCAAGCCTAGACTGCAGATATATAAACCTTAAACAATTGGTGATTAATACTGAATTGAATATCAGTCATGCTGATCACGCTTGCTTAGCATTTTGAATATCAATCATGCTGGTCACTTTCACAGGTAAGATGTCAAATTAGAACAGCCTACAGCCTTTGCTTCTTTGTTCCCTTCATTTCTTTTGCTTTTATTCTCATGCACTGACTTCAGCCAATTAGAGTGATCGCTCTCTCTCTCTCTCTCGCTCTCTCTCTCGCTCTCTCTCTCTCTCGCTCTCTCTCTCGCTCTCTCTCTCGCTCTCTCTCTCGCTCTCTCTCTCGCTCTCTCTCTCTCTCTCTCTCTCTCGCTCTCGCTCTCTCTCTCTCGCTCTCGCTCTCTCTCTCGCTCTCTCTCTCGCTCTCTCTCTCGCTCTCTCTCTCGCTCTCTCTCTCGCTCTCTCTCTCGCTCTCTCTCTCGCTCTCTCTCTCGCTCTCTCTCTCGCTCTCTCTCTCGCTCTCTCTCTCGCTCTCTCTCTCGCTCTCTCTCTCGCTCTCTCTCTCGCTCTCTCTCTCGCTCTCTCTCTCTCTCTCTGAAAAGTAAAGTTTACCGACTTTACTTGCTTATTTCCTAGTGAAACGGAATATTATAGAGGGCAGGGATTTACTTTAGTGCACCTTCTCTCCATCCCTCACTCATAGCAGACTGATGGTTGGAGGGGGGTGGATAAAGATATTCAACCCAAGCCATCAAACTGACGTCACCAGGGAAGGAACGCCATTCCAGAGCGGAAGCAAAGTTTCAGATTTTTCCCCCAAAAAATATTCTGTGTATTAACTTGCACGGATTAATTGTTTACCACAAGCCTACTAATGTGCGCTAACAAAGAAGAAACTTTTTTTAAAATATATATATAGGTTTGGTTGAGTGGGATATTAATATTTCCTGTGAACATGTTTCCTGTGAGTGTGTTGAAGTGGTCTAGAGGTGTATTGGCACTAAACCCCACATGCACATGTAGAGAAGAAAGGCATGAGTGTGATGGTGGTGTAATGATAGCATGGGTGTAAGGAAGGCCAGGCCCTCTGATCAGGAGACAAGGATAAATTGCTAGTAGACAATGCTATCCTTGTAAGAGCCTAAAACAGATCAAAATTAATAAAGAGGAGAGAATGTGGAAGTGATGATAGGAGAGGATGGTGAGGGAGGCAAACTAAGTAAAGCTGAAGAGCTCTGATTGTGTTACACTTCCACTCAGATTTGGGTGAGTAGTTCTCATTCAGAAAAAGACACAGCGGCCCTAACTCCCTGCAGCCAGTGCTTGCTTTGTTTAAACCTCTCTGAAACAAAGGAGTCCATTATAGAGAAGAGGGGCACACATCTATCGCTCCCTTTCTGTCTTTCTCATAGTTTTCTCATAGACAATGAGGCTCTCAAATGGTCACCTCAAGAGCACATTACTGTAGGCCGCTGTCCTGGTTTATGTTGTCAGTGAGGTTGTGTAGCGAATCTAGCGATTCATGACTGTTCATGACCTCATTTATGCGTTCTGAACTATTGTGGGCTTTTCCCATGGCACATGAGTGTTGAGTTCCAGTTTAAGCTCTCAGAGGGTCTGAAACTAAATTGAATCCTCTCTTTCTCTGTAGACCAGTGTTCTGTTGAGATCAACTACACTGTTAGACATTCCTATAATTTGTACAGTTATTTACTGTAAAGAGAATTTGCAGTATTATACCTTTGATTCCATCAGCATCATGGAAATTTTCTGTGACGTCAAACACCACATACAGGGATTTACTTTTTTCTTTAAAATTAGCGTAATGGCCTTTTTGGTGACATTCCATCATGGTTTTTTTTATTTTCCTAATTTTTTACATTTGGATTGACAGGATTTGCCTTACACCGCGTCTACAGCGGTGCTGCAGCTTGAGGTGGTCAACACTGGACACATCAAAGTGTCCGTTTGAACTTCAAATTAGAGGTCTACACGGAGCACCCGAGGACCCGGGATCCAACGTGGGACCCGTACGGGTTCGGGTCTATATTTTATATGGTCAGCCGGGTCAGGGTCAGGTCCCAATCTATAACTTCAGGTCCTGAGGTTTTTGTAACTTGCAACTTGTAAAATTAGGCTAAGAATAGTGAGCAGGGATATAAGGTAAAAAAAAAAAAAAAAACACATGGCGCTAAAAAGCTCTTCAGTTTGCTCCAGCTAACGTGAACGTGCATTCTCAAGCACATCATGTTTCTCAACAACCAGAGCTTCTGTGACTCAATAACTTTACCAATTGACAATTGGTTCTTTTACTTAAAAGGTGGGACTTATTCCGTCAAGCCGCGCTTTACACTTTCTCCCATTTTTATAATAATATGAATGAACTGTCTTGTTTAATCTTAAAGTTTTGGTGATCAGACTCTGCACAGAGATGATGGCAAATAAATAATTCTAACGTCTAAGGTAGGGCTGTACTCAACCAAAGAAAATCTTGGTCGACTGAAGTCCTGAAATTTTCGACAAAAAATAGACTAAAATCGACTAAAAATGTACTTGGTAGCCTTGTTGTCCGCCTAAATGAATTATAAATAAACATAAACTAGTAGGCTATTTGCAGTATATTAAATTGTTTTTTGACCTAATTATTTTGCACTGAAATGAGTCTGATACTCGAGTCTGTCGGCTCTGACAGCGTTGCAACACGTGCACCTGCAATATCATAGTACTATTTTCGGAAATCATAAGCTATGTTGTCAACTAGTGATATCATCACAAGAACTGTTGAGGAATATGCAACATAATTTAGACAATTATTTTTGTCATATGTTATAATAATAAGTTATAACTGTCAGACACTATCATTTCACCGTGCATGTCCTCGCACCGAGCGAGGCTGAACATGAGCTGACAGCTTTGCAGCTGAGACACGAATAGACTATTAACTTAAAGCTTTTACTCTTAATAAACACAAAAGGCACGTCCACTTTAATAAAAAAAGAATATTTATTAAACAAACCAGATCAAGAGCAGAAACGAAATAAAGTGCATAACTGAAAAATAAAGCATCCTAGGCTCAAAACTAACACAACCAACAGCACAGCGCAATTGCGCATTAGGCTCCAAATAAAAAATAAAAAGTTAGGTTATAACACTAAAACATTGAAATATGCAAATTCTGATATGTTCATATAGTCTACTCAAGACAGACAGGGCAAGCTAACGCAGACAAGTGAGCTTACCACTTTTAGATGATATATCATGTTTGTCGTCGAGCTGTGGAAAACTGTTGCTTGCAAACTTTGCATTCGACCTTTTTCCTGTTAGCAATTTTAACAAAATGCTGCCACACTGTCGATTTCTTTGTTGTTGACATGTTAGAAGAGGACTGACTAATAAACGCTCTCACAATTAAATAAATAATATTCAGCATCAAACCTTCTATAGTTATCGCTCTCTCTTGGGTTGGGCTAATCCAAAAAAGGTGAAAACAAGGGGGGTGTTCTGAAGACAGACTGTTACAGTGAAACAAGGCTACTCTGAAAACACCCCCATTAGCAGTTAGTGCTTTCCACCTGATGAAATGAGCGCGCCTCAGCGCGGCAAAACTGATTAAATAAACGCGGCAAAACTGATGAAATGAACGCGGCAAAAAATCGACCAATCAGAATTTTGGTCGAACCAGAACGTATCGACCAATTAATCGACTAATCGACTGGGACAGTACAGCCCTAGTCTAAGGGTGTCACGATTTCGATTTTAAATCGAAATGATCGAAATTAATGCTCTATCTCGATTATCGAATAAAAAAATGGAATCGTGGATGCTGCCACGCCCCATATGTCACGTCAGCTTGGCTTGCCTGTAATAGGTAAAACTCCTTTTCTCGAGAATATTGGAGCCTTTATTTTAAAACGCATTGCAGCTGCACAGCGAGAGCATCATAGCTCGTCTGAGCGAGCTGATTGGCTGTGCTGCGGCAACTGCACGAACCTATGGCGAGTAGGAGCGCTTGGCGCCCTGCCAACCTCGACCGCGCCAATTTGGACGCGGCTGAAGTGTATAAATTCAGAGAAAACTCGCCAAAGGACTTTAGGTTTAAATCGACTGAAGCGAAGTACCTGATATGAGCGAAATAGCACGGCAAGGCAACGCAGTACTCGTTCCCTTAAGGGAACCGAGGTTACGCAAGTAACCAAGTACGTTCCCTTACGAGAACGTTCTCTCGTACTGCGTTGCAAACGCTATGGGAACCGAATTTAAAACGCCGTGCTATTCGCCTGTGACTGCTCTGAGGAGTCCAGGGAGCCCCAGGACTATAATTTATTATATATTTACTATATTTATTACTAAATGATATAAATAGACTAAATCACGCAGGGAAAGCGTGCACTCTAAATGCGCACCCGCATTAGTCTAATCTACACTGTAAAAAATCATTGTGATTTTAACGGTCAAAGACTGTAAAAATGCTACAGTGAAAAACTGTTAATTGGTTAAGAGAAAGTTTCCTTACTATATACGGTAAACAACTGTGATAGATCTAACGGTACATTTAATGTAATTTTACTGTAAAATACCATCAAATTTACAGTTTTTGGAAGCGAAAAAGAACAAGTCATTGTATAATTTACAGTGAAAAAACGTAGATTGACATTCCCACAATTCCCTGCGTGACACTTCACATTTGATATATTTTTGTTGAAATAACTGTTTCGTCATAGTTTTCTTAGTTTTTTCTAATCAGTTATGTACATTAGGGTTTTATGTTACATTTAATGTTGTCAAATTAATGCTTATTGCATTTCTAAAATTTCACGCGTGTTACCATAATGGTGTTTAGTGTTTGTATGAATGAGACTACAATATATTGTAGTAAGAAATATTTCTATATATTATAAGAGACTTCTATATATTAGTATTAACTTTCATTTTAAAGAGCTGCTTGTGATGATTTTTAATTCATCATGTGACTCTCATCTCCACTGTGATTGGTGGTTGTCAGTGTATTACTATGGTACAAAACAGAATACTGGTAAATACTTCAATAGGATAGTAAATTAATATTATATCAGATAATTAAATACGGTTTATTACTGTAAATTTAAGTAAAGTCTGTAAATTCAAAAATTTTGCTACCATATTTTGTGCGGTAAATTTCTGGCAACCACAGCTGCCGATATTTTACCGTAAATGTAACAGATTTTTTTTACAGTGTAATCTACAAGACAACATCGCGTCGAGTATGCATGCACTCACTGGGTGTGTGAGAGGGATAGGCTATACTCGATAATGTAAAATCGCACATCTTTAAAACAACAATTCTGATATTATGGCAGACTATATATATCGCACACCCCTAGTCCAGGTCGGTTCCGGGTGGTACATTTCTCGGATCTGCACGGTTCCGGGTCCAGCTTTTGAAATAATAGACGGTTCCGGGTTGGTTCCGTGTAGCACATTACGGGTCTCTCTGGATATGGGTACGAATTTTTCTGACGTATCACTGATTATAATGGGTACTATTGTCTTTTTGTTGCGTGGCGCTGCTCTCGTCCGAGGTAGACGTGGAACTAGTACGGCAGCTCTGCGGGTTTTGCCTGGGGATGCAACTTTGGAGTGGACGAGTTTCGGAGAACATCTGTGCTATAACATTTGCGCTAACGTTTCGTTTTACAAACGACTTTGTTAGCTTATTGAATTACCGAATTAAAATTATTTTAGCGGGCAACGCTCAGTTGTAGTTAATGTTACCCTGTTGAGAAAATAACATTTAGCTAGGTTAAACAAAAGTTTTACCTTTTTAGTGACTAGCCATTAGTTTGTTAGTTTTTTTTAAAGCCCACAAAAAATGCAGTTAATCTTGAATTTCATTAAAGGTAACTGCAACAAAGCATCAAGAAAGAACACATCCTATATAAATCAGGGTGAACAGTACGCATCTGAAGTGTCTCTGGCGAGGGAAAAATCCATTATTTATCAGCTTTAATATACTTATTGTCTTATCGGGCCGATAATAATTAACATATCGGCCAATACAGATGTGTTGGCTGATATATTGTGCATTCCTAATATAGGTGACTAGGTATCTAGTCATCAGACATCTTGTCTGATCTTGCCCAATTATTTGAATCCTGTTGTTGTTTCTGTATTGGACGCTGAGTGGTATATGTCTACACATAGAACACACACACACACACACACTCTCACTCTCACTCTCTCTCTCACACTTGCAACCAGACTCTAGTTTTGGTGTTTCTATAAACAGCTTTTGGCTTTAGTTCAGATGTGCTAATCCTTGTTCCATATGAACTGCTGAAAAGGCCAATTCAAGAGCTCATTAAACTGCTGTTCCCTTAAAAGGTTAGTTCACCCAAAAAATGAAAATTCTGTCAGTAAGTACTCACCCTCATGTTGTTCCAACACCGTAAAACTTTAGTTTATCTTTGGAACACAAATTAAGATATTTTTGATTAAATCTAAGAGCTGTCTCGTAATTTCCTTTTACTCTGAATTACTCTGTCCCACGGTTGACTTTTTTGATTAAAAAAAGTTACACAACAGTTAGCTATAGGACATTTCTCAGTAGCGAGGTGTAGTGGTTGACCGATATGTTGCCATGGCCAATATATTTTCCGATATTTGATTTTAAATTTTTTTTTATATCATTTAAACAAGTCTTTGAATATGTGCATAAATGTATCAGTAATATTCCTTCGGTCGACCACTAGTGAGCTGGTAACGTCTTTTTTTTTTTTTTTTTTTTGCAAGTGAGTGAATGTACCTAAAGATCTTTCTTACCTGTCCACACTTTCTGCTTTTGTTTTTCTTTATCGTTATTAAGTGTCCTCATACTTTCAAAACGGTTGACATATATTAATTTGTATGTACATTTTGTAATTATAATGCAGTTCATATTTCTGTTCATTATCCTGAGAAAGTGCGATGGCCTGAAAGTGAATGTTCTGTCATGTTGAATAGTTGATGGTAAATAAATAATCAACATTCTCTCCTGCTATCTGCTCCTAACAATGTGCCCATTCATAGCTGTGAAAGTTTACTGTAACCTCTCTCTCGAACATAAGCTTCAAATGTGTGCAATATTCAAATGGGATTGAATTGTGAAAAATTACAGTATGTCCTTTTCACTTCCCTCTTTTTAGGACAATAGTTATAGAAAGACCTATATTTGCAGAAATTTAGTTTTGTTAGAGTCAGCTTTGACAGTGGCATTTTTGGTTTTTTTTTATTAGAGCCTTCTCATGGCTAGATGTTTGTCTGTAGGAAGAGAGACACTATATGGTACTATGTATAAAATGAGGCCATTGCTGGTAGAGTTAAATAACCATTTGAATTTCTGTGGTCTATGTGTAATGCAGTGTCTGGATTTCTTTTTGTGTCTGCCAACTACAGTGTTTTTCTGAAAGGGGTGACTTCAGGGGGAGCTTTGTTTGTTTGTTTGTTTGTTTGTTAGTTGTTGTTTTTTTTTTGTAAAAAACATTTTAGCGTTATTTATATATATATATATATATACAATAATATATAAATATGTAAATATTTTAATTTTCTATTACAATATTCAATTCCTAACTGGGTTTCTCACATTTCACAAGAAAATCCAATGAAAGTCCTAGAACACTCCAGATCACTCCCCCTCCCCCCTTACCCAAAACAATATTCAAAGCATATCCATGAGAGAATAAGATCAGCAAAGCAAGGTGTGTGTGTGTGTGTTTGTGTGTGTCTGCATGCGTGCGTGCATGGTCGGTCAGGTTTGTGCAATCCAGTTCAACCTAGGTTAACATTTACTCGTCAACATGGCGGTAACCTAAACTGTACCACTGTAAACTGCATTGTTTCATTTTACAAATTACTTGGTTAGCTTAGTGAATAAGTGAATTTAAAATAATTTGTTAAAACCTTTATAGTTTTAGCATTATTTTACTTTTTATTTTATAGCAACAACCCCCCCCATAAGGGTTAAGATATTTCCGGTATTCCTGCTGTAATTAAGATAAAGCTGCTTGTTTTATACTTTATAATTACTTGTTGCATTAAAATAACCTTTTTTTTTCTTTTTTTTTTGGGTGAATCCAGACGACATTCTTAAGGCCCGTACACACCGGGACGAATTTCGCGCGATATTCGCCGACGTTTAACGCCTCGTGACTAAACAAAGGGCGCCAATGTGAGTGTGCACACCGACGCGAAAAACGGCACGCGTAAAAGCGTAATTTTTTTTTAGATGCCTCTGGTTCGTTTTTTTTGTTTGACGCGCTGCGTCAAAAACTATGAGATTGCCACTTTTGCTCACGTGTCAGGAGCTTCTGAAGTTACAGTAAAACACAACTTGGGGGCGCTCAAACACAAAACGGTCTTGTCGAGCACACATACGTAACAGCGAAGAAGATATACGCCAAGTAGCGTCTACACTGCCCATAGACAGACACTGCCGGGAAGAAATAAGACGAGGAAGATGCAAGGCAAGATGAATGTAGAGCTGCTGGTCTCGTTGGTGTCGGAACATAAAGAACTATATGACAAACGCGACTACAAAAATCCTGTATAAAAGAGAACTGTTATGGAGTGGTATTGCAGAGTATAGACTGTTATGGAGTGGTATTGCAGAGTATATACTGTTATGGAGTGGTATTGCAGAGTATATACTGTTATGGAGTGGTATTGCAGAGTATATACTGTTATGGAGTGGTATTGTATTTCTGTTTTACATTAAGCACCATCTAATGTCAGGGAATTAATTTGCATGTTCACTCGGCTCATCGTCAGCGAAAATCGCTTGGGTGTGATTCACACAAAAAACACGTTGAAAAACGCTGGCGAATAACGCGCGTCGATATTCGTCCCGGTGTGTACGGGCCTTATGTCGTTGTTTGAGCCAAGGCAAAAATGACATGGTTGTTTGTCCGTTTCCATGGCACAACAAAACATTTTAATAGCACTAATAGCAATACAAATACAGATTACTATTATTAATAATACAATTATTACTAAAATTATAAGCCTAATAACAGTCTTTAGTTTCGAACACAGCACAAAAGCATGCAGCTTTAAACAGACTTTAATGATAGTGAACAAATTAGAAGAATCAAAAGTTCTTTTTAAACAATTAATTTTTTCAATGTGTGGTCCTCAAGAGAAATATTAAGCCAATAAAAAAGGGTTAGTTCACCAAAAAAGAAAAATTGTCATTAATTACTCACCCTTGAGTCTTTCCAAACCTGTAAGACCTTTGTTCATCTTCAGAACATACTTTCTGTAATGTGAAATTACTTTATTCATACATTTTTCTTCTTCTGTGTCAGTCCTTGATGCTGTTCACGTTGTAAACACAGTGCAGCGCTTCCGGGTTCTACGTCAAAATGCTGGTTCAGTATTGGCCGGTTACTGCGTCAGCATCACACGCATGCGTCGTGGTGCTCATGTGAACCGCGTCAGAGACTGGCACTGGCATAACTCTCGTGCAAAGTTTGCCAATTTCATGTGTGATAATCCACGGGCTCGCTTTTTAGGTGATTTATTTCTATGAGAGGTTTATCACCAACTCTATCTTTCTTTAGCTCACCAAATGATTCATTCTCATTTCCGGTGATAAAAAAAGTAAATGAGTAAATAATCAGCTAAATGCAAAACCCCCTGTGACTATGGAGCACACCGCTCTGCGACACTCTTAGAGAGCGTCATATATAACAACCAATATTAATAAAAGGGTTCAAAAGTTATGTGGCAGCACTACAGTAGTCACACAACAGCTGTAGAAATCAACTAATTCCATCCGTCCTGCTACTCCCTTGTGCTTCATCCACACATGTCACAGCCATCTGTCTGCCATCAAAATGATGTCCTGCCTCATGTTTTCTGTATTACAGACCACATGTGAGAAGCATGTCAGTGTCTTAACTGCTGCAACCCTGAATCCATTTTAGATTTTTAATCTAAAGCAAATTGAAAAAAAATCTTATACAGGCTATGAAAATAGCCAAGGAAGCTGGCATGGGGTGTTAAAACACAAACCAACCAACCAACCTGTGTGACAGTTTGTGACTTTTCACCCTTTTGTAGTTTTCATATTTTTAGCATGTGAACAATGCATACAGTTGCTGTGGTAAACTCCTCTTTTTAAAAAGTTGCATCAACAAATGAATCCCTTTTAAGCCGTTACAGCCATACACATTCAGACAAGACTGGATGTGCCAACCATTCAAATGTTTGGGGTCAGTAAGATATATATATATTTTTTTTTTTATTAACCCTGGAATTGATACTTTTATTCAGCACAGATGCATTACATTGATCAAAAGTGACAGTAAAGACTTCAAATAGCCTAAATGCTGTTCTTTATGATTTTATTTTTATTGGTTACACTTTATTTTAAGGTGTCTTTGTTACAGTGTAATTGAAGGACTAAGTAATATTAATTATCAACATGTACTTACTATAGGGTCAGGGGTTGGCTTAGGGTTTGGTTTAGGGTTAGTTGCATGTCATTATGCATAATTCACTGTTATTACTAACTACGATAGTGTGGCTTCTAAAAAAAAACCTTTTGTAGTCAGTATTGTACTGTTGTAACTTGACTTGAAAAGGTGCCATTCAAGTGAAAAGCATTACACAGCAGCATGTTTGTGGTGATAATCAGAGAAGGCAGTGTGTGGAGTGTTTTAATAATCAGACAAAAATCAGTTGATTTCCCTCAAGGGAATTATTCTAACTGCTTCATGTGGTGTATCTTCTTGTGTGTCTGTGCCGATCCACAGATGAATGAATAGAGAGAGCGCTGATGTGTGGTAGGGTGGCAGAGTGCCTCTGGAAGCTGTCCTCTAAAAAGAGCCCTAAATAAATCATTCATCTCCTTATGACTCCACACAGCCTCTGAGGGCCCATAGAGACGGTCACACACAATACTCACCCAAACTCTCACTGAAGGAATGGGGTTTTGTTCTCTCACAAACGCCCCCAATCATCACGTTAATGACTCTTACAATGCTCCAAACCTCAAATGCACCTTTGATGGTGCACACACACCCCTCTCATGTGCACAATAAGGCTCAGTACAAATGAACTTTGAGCCAGCTGAAACTATTGAACCATTTCAGTGTTGTGTTGTGGTTTGGATGCAAGACATTCATTAATACATGCCCTCTAGAATGAGGTTATGACCTTTTGTATGACATTTAAAGGTTTTGTGATGAATTAATGAACCCACACTAACTTCTCTTCAACTATCCTCTAGTCTACACTTTTACGTTTGAGTGGATGATTAGTAAATGTTTTATGCTATATCTCCACCTGGTGGTTACAACACGCAAACGTCTTTCCACTACAGGGCTCAAGAATTAGGCATTATTTTGCTACTTTGGTTAAAATAATTAAAATAATACTATAGATTTTTTTTATTTGCCCTACTAATATTTTCACTGGCCCCACAATTTTTTTTTTTTTATGTCATACATACAAAACACATTCTTAGAAATAGTTGAATATTTAGAATTGCATTAAAATGTTGCATTTTATTAGAGGAATTTTTGGTTAAATGGACTGCATTTATATAGCGCTTTCACAGACCTATGGCCACCAAAGCGCTTTACATAGCCTCACATTCACCCATTCACTCACTCATTCATACACCGACGGCGGTGTCAGCCATGCAAGGCGCCATCCAGCTCGTCGGGAGCAGCTGGGGTTAGGTGGCTTGCTCATGGACACCTCGACACTTGGTCAAGTGGAACCGGGGATTGAACCACCAACCTTTCAGTTTGTAGACAATCTACATGAACCACTGAGCCACTGCCGCCCCAAAATGATGTTTTGTAAAATGATTCTACCTTTCCATAATTTTTCATTTCTCTTTGCCTCTCTTTTAATTTGATTAGATTGTTGTTACGACTGAG
The DNA here is from genome assembly GCF_965113295.1 of Leuciscus leuciscus. Lineage (NCBI taxonomy): Eukaryota > Metazoa > Chordata > Actinopteri > Cypriniformes > Leuciscidae > Leuciscus > Leuciscus leuciscus. Next base: position 22,339,382 of record NC_138745.1, on the reverse strand, counting down.
AAAACCTCCTGAAGGAACTCACTCTTCTTGTCGATCAGGTATGTGGTTGTCTATGCGTGGGAATATGTGTGTTGTCAGTAGGCAGGTGTTTAGTTGTGAGCTGATAAGTGCAGCATGTGCAAGCTGCATTAATGTGTGAAAGCATATTTACACACAACTGATGTTACAATTTTAATGTTAAAGCACTTTTCCCTAATCTACCTAGCCTGTTAAAAAAAAGTAATCCAGAAGAGTGTGGCTTCTTGGCATTCTCAAAACATTTACTCTACTGTAATGAAATATTAAAATAGTTGTATATCAGAATAGACAACTACTTTTAAATATCCAATAATAGAGAAAAAAAAAATTCTTAAGGAATGTGTAGTTCTAAAATCAACCAGCAGGGGCTAATATGGCTGTGTTATACAAATCTTGACTACATGCTTGTGAATTCCTTGCAGAAGACAAGCAAAGACATAAATGTGTTTAACATGCAAAAAACAGCCCTGGTTATACATCCACGTTTTGATTTGTGTCAGTAGAGAAACATACTTTTTGCTCTCATATAACAGTGTGAGATCTTCCAGCAAGGGATAACTGCCAAAGATAACCAGCCAATCTCTGAGTCTTTGTGGCCGACACAGCAACAGATAAGCTTATAGCCAAGTGACTTCATTTTTATTATAGTTTTAGCAGACACGCACTGATAGAGTCAGTCTGCCTTATGATTCGTTACTGGCACGTGGCAATTTATTGTGTTCCAATGATTCATTGTATGAAGTCAGGGGAGCGTTTTGTAGTTTCCATAAAAACAGGCATGTGTAGTTTATGGATAAAGTACCAGGCCGTCTTGACCTTCATGGCAGCAGATTTGCTGTATGTGAGCATAGACGAAACAGTGAGAAAGGTTGACTTAGTGTGTGAAAAGCTAGGCTAACTATTTAGGTGTGACTACCAGACAAGATTTAAGATGCATCCTTTTATAGGTGTACATATTAACATTAATCATATATATTAGTCTATTCAGGTGACAATTCAGCAGTTAAAAATGCAACCAATGAGTCAGCACAGTTGAATGTAGCCCCTACCTGCTCTTATTTCAGTACAGATGGTGCACAAGTTTCGGGTAGCCCTTCGTCGTAATTCATTTTTCTAATACACCAGCTTTAGAGGCTCATTCAGTCCCACGTACATGCTGTAATGCCCATGATTTACTGGTCTATAAGACTCTTAATGCACCTGCAGATGATTCAGTGATCTCCTGGGGCCCTTGATTCACAGATTCACATATTCTCTATGAAGCAGTGATGCTAAAGTCTATTAGAGACCGATAATCACTCCAATTTTTTTAATCCATAATGTTTCTTTTGTTGTCTATGGCAGAGAATGGCTCAACTTTGAGCTACTTATATTACTGGCATACTGGCATGCAGCAGTAAAGGCAAAATGGCCATTTTTCTTTTACCATAACCATATGTGTATCCACTTCATCGGTTTGTTCTGTGTTCTTGAGTATCTTGATGCTGTCTGTTTTATTGACTAAGAAACTGCTTCAGGTGATTCGGTGAGTAAGCTGTCTGAGTGAATAGAGGTCTGAACTGATTCAAAATAATGATTATTTACGAATGATTGCAATTGCTGGTTCAGCCAACAGAAATAGCCCAGAACTCATGGTACGCACAGATTGGGCCCCCATTCACTTCTGGGTCAGTGGAGCTTGCAGCTGTACACCTTATTATAATATTCACTGTTTCAATAGTACAGCCACAAGACGTAAACAATATGCATATTAACATGATTTTAGTGTGGGGAAAAAATGCTTCCTAATCTTTTCTGTGTAACGATGTTGCCAATTTTACAACTGTATTCAAATAATACAGAAGTTTTAATGGAAGAATTAATATAAGTGCTGTTATGAAATGATAATCTAAGTTTCTGCTTTAAAATATTCCAAAAAGTGGTCACATTTACTTCTTGAAGTAATCAACATGCTGTATACAAATGCTGTATACTATGTTAACTTGCATTTAACCTAGAATATTCCTTTTAATATAAAAAATATAATGCATCTTAATTCATACCAAGTTTGCTTGCCTAGTTTTGGTTCCTCCTGCGTCCGTCCGTGATAAGACTAAGGCTGCATTCGAAATCGCATACTCTTGAGTAGGCACTTATTCAAAATAAACAATTTCTTTGCTACTGCTAAAAAATAGATTCTAATGTAATCTATTCACCATGTTGTCATCATCATGTGACCAACCAGTGTCAGTTGCATTACTGACACTGCTATTCACAAATTCTCTCCTGTGGCTTCATGTACATCGTATGCACACTTCAGAATTTCGCTGGAAGAAGTAGGTCATCCGGGTACTATTTGAGTACTGTGAATTCGGACATACTACTCTTGAGACATTCTTTTTTGCCTACTATATAGTAGGTAAGTATAAGATTTCAGAAGCAGCCTGAGATATAGTACCTGTTTTGTGCTGCTTCCCCCAATGCTCACCTTTCCCTTGACTTGTGTATGAGTGCAAAAGTGTGTTTGGTTTACTCATTCTTCCAGAAGTTGCTCGGCGCTAATATTAGTCCAAGTGTTTTATTGACTGGATGGAAGACTACATTTTCTCACTGTATGAAGTTTACAGACACATAAACACGCTTGCGTACATTGGAATAGTGCTTGGTGCGTGTGCTCTTAAAACAGCATGTGCACACCAATGACACGCCATGCGTTTAATAACACGACTGCAACGAGTCAGTCACAGGCAGGAGTTACAGGACTAGAGGGAGAGAGGGAGAGATCGACAGAAGGGTCAGCAAAGAGGGGGAATAGGCAGAGGATGATAATGTAACAAAGAAATAGAGGGTGAAATGTGTTAAGCTGTCCTCAAGCTTCATGTGTATTGTCTCTTTGAGGTCTGTCTGATCTTGTGGGCGCTTGTAAAATGTTTAACATACAGTGTTCTTGCCGTGTGCAATTTTAGTGTGTTAAATCGTTTTTACCTATGAAATGCAAGTCTCTTTGCTCCTCTTTCCCCCTGTCTTCTTTCTGGTTCAAATTGCAGATCAACCTGATGGTTGCACTTTGTAAATTGTAATTGGCTGTAATGTCACCACTAGATGGCAGCAGTGCTTTACGATTATCATATAGCGATGTATGATTGAATCTCCAGCATACCTTTCATTGCAATCAGGTTTTTTTTTTTTCTCTTCTTCTTCTTCTTCTTCTCTCCATACAGATTCTTGTTCCACAAACCTGATACTGTGTGATCTATATAGAGGCAGAGCAAGTATGGTTGCCCCCACCTTCCTCTTTCCATCTCTCAGTTTTTCATTTGTTCTTTCAGGCCACTGGTTACAGGTCTTTGGGGTGACATAAAGGTTTCAAGGTGCTTTTGGTGCCGGCGGCAAGGATCCGGACAGGCACAGGCCCCTGGACGGAAAAAGCAGAAATTGGAATTGATTTCAGGAACATTTGGGGGCTAATGTATCTCTGTCTCTTTCATTCTGTCCCTTAATTTCTTCTTCTGTTCCTTTGCCTCACATCTTCCACATTTTGAACTCATTATATATTGCACAGTGCAGTTCAATTTGTAGGGCTTCTCCTGTAATTGTATATGCATGATCAACTAAGATTTTTGGTACTTAATATAATCATATCTATGTTGTTGTTGTCTTTTATAGATTTGCCAATGACATAACCAAGGGTTTGCAGACTCTTCCTGGGGTCGAGTCGCCCAACCCCAACGCTGCTGGATTGTTGTGGAAACGTTGTGAAGTTGAAAGGAAGCTGATTTGCCGCTCACCATGCCAGCCCTCTCCACCAGAACTGGCAGTGAGATAGGTACCTCATCTTACACTCTACACCTCATTGTATGGCAATTAGGTCCTCTAGTAGTTTGACCAGCAAACTTGGCCAATTGTCAACTTCCAGCTTTTAAAACTATTTAATGTTTATTGTTAAAAATAATACACCAACAAACATATGATTCACTGATTACTAGATATATTAATCATCACGGATGTATGAGATCTTCGTGAACGACTCACACGCGTCTGACTTGTACATTCATCGCTTTATTAAAGGGGGGGTGAAACACTCAGTTTCAGTCAATCTCATGTTAATCTTGAGTACCTATAGAGTAGTATTGCATCCTTCATATCTCCAAAAAGTCTTTAGTTTTATTATATTTATAAAAGAAAGATAGGCTGTACGATCACGACCGTGAACCTTTATCGTTGGGACTGCTCCATCCTTAAGCATTAGACGATCTGCAAATCCGGCGTCAAACTGGGCCTTGTTTATAAAACAATCATCGTCGAAATGCAGGGAACAACCAAGAACACTTGCACAACTCCGTTGATGACTTCCCTAAAGCCGAGCACAGCGCTTTGATGGGCGTACTGCTTTCGCACTCTCGCTCTGGTCTACGGGTGCGCGCGCGCGCCCTTCTGGGAGAAGTGCCCTTAGTATAAGGAAATTCCGCCCCATCGGACGTCACACACGCCCATACTCGAAAAAAACTTTCCGAAACTTGTGACAAACCGGAAGGAGTATTTTTGGCACAGAAATACTCTATCAAACGTACAACTTAATTTTTGAAACTTTGTCCATGTTTAGCATGGGAATCCAACTCTTTAATAGTGTAAAAAACTCAGTATGCATGAAATAGCATTTCACCCCCCCTTTAAAAGTTAGGGGTTGGTACTTTTTAATTTATTTTTTAAAGAAGTCTCTAATGCTCACCAATGCTGCATTAATTTGATCAAAACAAAGTAAAACAGTCATATTGTTTCAGTAGTCATTACTCTAGACTTCAGTGTCACTGAATATATTTCCCAAAAATATTTCAATATACTAATTTGGTGCTCAAGAAACATTTCTCATTATCAATGTTGTAAACAGCTGCACTGCTTAATATTTTTGTGGACATTTGACACCTTTTTATCAGTGCTCGAAGTGGGGCGGTACTCACCGGTACGCAGTACCGGCACTTCTGCATTTTACTCCAAAGCGTACCTGCACTTTTTCTTGCGTACCGCTACTTCTCGCATGTAGCCGGTAGGCTACTCTATCACTGACAGAAAAAGCGTCACTGCCCATTTCACATATACTCCGTTTGCATTGCGTATTTTTTTCCCGCACCCATATTAACAGGTTAGAGCTTTCACACTGCATGCGGATGCGGTCCGGCAATGCGTTCCAGGTGCGGTGCTTATACAGCAGTGCAACGATCGTTTCCGCACCGAGTCTATTTTCCCTGTGCTGCACGCGCTGAATTAAAGTGACAGCGCATGGTTCGTGGTCAAAATTAACACAGAATATGACATGGAAAATATAATAATCTCACTATAAATGCATTTAATTAAATAAAATGTAGTAATCTCACCATAAATGTATTTTTGGACTTGCAGACTTGGAGTTCCATTTTCACACACACACACACACACACACACACGCACACGCACGCACACACACACACATACACGACTTGTTTAAATACATTTATGTTGTTAATAAATATCAATAAATTGTTGTTGTACCAGCAATATCTCCAAGTTTTGTTTTTCACTGTAGAAATCTCAAATGTCATGATTACTTGCCAATGCAAGAGAGTACCGGCACCTTTTTCCCCCCACTTCAAGCACTGCTTTTTATGAATTATTTGAGTAGAATGCTTTTTATATATATATTTTTTTTTTAAATAGCATTTATTTTTTCTGTCACTATTGATCAATGGAATGTATCTTTTATGCACAAATGTATAATTTTTTATTTATTTTCTCTCCCCCAAATCCCTTACTCTCGGTCTCATTTCCTTTTATAAAGAAGGGATTACTAAGTGAATGTAATCTATTTGAAAATAATGCCTAGTTGGGATATAAAAGTCTGATTGACGATCGTAAGATTGCTGGGAGACGTGTGGTATGGTTGGGCTACGTCTGTTGTGTGCAATCCTGTCTTGCCCAACAGGTTTTTAATGAACACTTTGAACGCCCAGTAAGCCACTGTGGATCTGATAGATTAGAATCATTACATACCTCATGTCAAGATGTGTGCGAGCACTCCTGTGCCGTTATGCCACTGCTCTTGATGTGTTATTGCCTGCTATGCTGTTGTTGGACACCTGACATAACATCTCTCTCTCTCTCTCTCTCTCTCTCTCTCTCTCTCTCTCTCTCTCTCACACTCACACTCACACTCACACACACACACACACACACACACACACACACACACACACACACACACACACACACACACACACACACACACACACACACACACACACACACACACACACACACACACACACACACACACACACAGTCCCATTCATAAGGCAGGAAATTGAGATTTAATCACCAAAGTCTGCTATAAAATTGATCAAGGATGACTGCCACTAAATTATTAGCTTGTTTCTGGCTCTTATGATCTTTTTTTTCTTTTTTATTATTTCCTCAATGCAGGTCTATTCTTTCTCTCATTAAACCTCTCCATCACACAGTGTCTGTTCTGTTCTAGTCTCATTTCTCTGTATGGACATAAAATCCTGTTCTTTTACTCCATGTATCCTGTTTTTCGTGTGGGTGTTTTGCTTCCTAGTGGCATTTGATTTCACTACCCTTGGGTGTCCTCGTACTGACAGACCCATCCACCCACTACCTGTAAAATGTGTATGTGAGAGAAAGAAACTCTGGTGTTGATGTCATATGATAAATTACTGTAATTCCTCTTGCATCAACTGCAAACTCAATCATCCTGTGCACTTCAGCTCACATTCACAAAATCAGAAGTTATTCTCTCAGACTCCCTAAAAGAAGCCTTAAAAAAGCCTAACCCTGTCCTAATTGCAGTCCAGATCAATTTATTTAAAAAACTAATATTTAAAATGAACAAGTGTTTTTTTTATTGAAAATATTTTATTATACAGTGGGGAGAACAAGTATTTGATACACTGCCGATTTTGCAGGTTTTCCTTCTTACAAAGCATGTAGAGGTCTGTAATTTTTATCATAGGTACACTTCAACTGTGAGAGACAGAATCTAGAAAATCCAGAAAATCACATTGTATAATTTTTAAATAATTAATTAGCATTTTATTGCATGACATAAGTATTTGATCACCTACCAACCAGTAATAATTCCGGCTCTCACAGACCTGTTAGTTTTCTTTAAGAAGCCCTCCTGTTCTTCACTCATTACCTGTATTAACTGCTCCTGTTTGAACTCATTACCTGTATTAAAGACACCTGTCCACACACTCAATCAAACAGACTCCAACCTCTCCACAATGGCCAAGACCAGAGAGCTGTGTAAGGACATCAGGGATAAAATTGTAGACCTGCACAAGGCTGGGATGGGCTACAGGACAATAGGCAAGCAGCTTGGTGAGAAGGCAACAACTGTTTGCACAATTATTAGAAAATGGAAGAAGTTCAAGTTGACGGTCAATCTCCCTTGGTCTGGGGCACCATGCAAGATCTCACCTCGTGGGGCATCAATGATCATGAGGAAGGTGACTGATCAGCCCAGAACTACACGGCAGGACCTGGTCAATGACCTGAAGAGAGCTGGGACCACAGTCTCAAAGAAAACCATTAGTAACACACTACGCCGTCATGGATTAAAATCCTGCAGCGCACGCAAGGTCCCCCTGCTCAAGCCAGCGCATGTCCAGGCCCATCTGAAGTTTGCCAATGACCATCTGGATGATCCAGAGGAGGAATGGGAGAAGGTCATGTGGTCTGATGAGACAAAAATAGAGCTTTTTGGTCTAAACTCCACTGGCCGTGTTTGGAGGAAGAAGGATGAGTACAACCCCAAGAACACCATCCTAACCGTGAAGCATGGAGGTGGAAACATCATTCTTTGGGGATGCTTTTCTGCAAAGGGGACAGGATGACTGCACCGTATTGAGGGGAGGATGGATGGGGCCATGTATCGCGAGATCTTGGCCAACAACCTCCTTCCCTCAGTAATAGCATTGAAGATGGGTCGTGGTTGGGTCTTCCAGCATGACAACGACCCGAAACACACAGCCAGGGCAACTAAGGAGGGGCTCCATAAGAAGCATCTCAAGGTCCTGGAGTGGCCTAGCCAGTCTCCAGACCTGAACCCAAAAGAAAATCTTTGGAGGGAGCTGAAAGTCCATATTGCGCAGCGACAGCCTCGAAAACTTGAAAGGATCTGGAGAAGGTCTGTATGGAGGAGTGGGCCAAAATCCCTGCTGCAGTGTGTGCAAACCTGGTCAAGAACTACAGGAAACGTATGATCTCTGTAATTGCAAACAAAGGTTTCTGTACCAAATATTAAGTTCTGCTTTTCTGATGTATCAAATACTTATATCATGCAATAAAATGCAAATTAATTACTTAAAAATCATACAATGTGATTTTCTGGATTTTTGTTTTAGATTCCGTCACTCACAGTTGAAGACACTCACTTCTACATGCTTTGTAAGTGGGAAAACCTGCAAAATCGGCAGTATATCAAATACTTGTTCTCCCCACTGTATATATGATTTATATTTTTAATAAACAATCAAATATTTATGTATTTGTATAATTGATTTTAAGTATTTAATTTCCTTTTATTTATAAAGTTTTTTTTCATAAATATAAACATCAAAAAGATCATATTATTTCAAAAATGTATTATTACTATTATTATTTTCAGAAACTGTGAAAGGAAAGGTCATTCAGTGAGTGGTTCGGTTGTTTGAGCTGCACTCTCACCTGCCTTCCTCACAGTCTGTTAGCCTGATCATTTTGAATCTGCCCTTTGATTGGAGAATCGTAGCCCCCTACTAGGTTTTTATGAGCCGTATGAAGTTTTACAGTGTTATTCTGGGCCGGCCTGCCTCTCCAATTACTTTAACTCTCCCCAAGGCGTCACTTAAAAGATAAGAGGGCCAGGTAGGCTTGAGAGAGACAAAAGGGGACATGTGGGAAGTTTTTAGGACAGAAGTTCTTTAGCAGATAAACCTCCTCTAATGAAGATGAATGCATGTGTGTGTGACAGGTTTTATGCATGAAACTATCTGTGCAGGTATTCTACTTGAAACTGGAATTGTTTTTTGATTAGTGTGTGTATGTGGAAATAATATTTCCATCAGTCCTGTTCAGAAACAAGTGTATGGTGTAATGATGCCGTTGTCCGTAACGAGATCCATATTGAGCTCCATATTGTTTATCGTTCAGGTGCTGAGTCTCTCTTATGGCTTCAGCAGAGCACCAACTGAATGTGGCTGCAATGAGGGATATGACAGGAATGGCCATATTAAATTTCTTCTCGGCTAACAGTAAATTTTTCCATTCTGATGTCAAGAATGCAGAGCATCTGGGAGCAGAGGACAGAACGAAAGAGAGGGAGGGAGGGAGAGAGAGAGAGAGGAACGTTAGTAGCGGCTGCAGCAAGCACTTTGGGAGCACTTTATCGATTTCCAGCCATTTATCCTCCTCTTTTCCATCTCTCCTCTTTTCTCTCTCTCTACTGCCACAGGGATGCAGAACTGTAACACAAGGATTTGTTGCCACTGGAATAGCTCCCTGTTTCCAATTACATCAGAATGAAAATTTCCACTTCATTTTACCAAATGCAGGAGAAAGGAGAGGTAGAAAAGCGGAGGGAGAAGGAATTTCATTTTTTTTTTTTTTTTTTTTTTTTTTTTTCAGGAAATGGAGATATCTATCGCTGTCAACAAGCAGAACGCATTCAGTTCTGAATATCAGGTGCGGTTGCTCAAGTGTAAAAAGAGTCTGAACATCTTTATACATAAGGTCTAAAATCTACAAACAAGCAATCTACATTTACTTTATTGCATATCCATCACCAACACAATACTAGAGTGTTGCTAAGTGGTTTCTAGGGTGCTCTGGGTGGTGACTTACTAACCCAGTCAAAAGAGCCAACCATTTTGTCTCTGATATTCTGGTCACGCATGGATCTGATCTTTCAGTGTAGTAGCTAGAGTTTCAAAAACCCAACTTAAATTTCAAGCTTGTCCTTTTCCTTTTGCCTTTCCACCCTTTTTGGGGTATAGGCCGTCAACCAGGGCTCAGCAGGCATCTGTATCTTGGGCTTTCCTCTTGCCAGAGCCATAGGTCTTGTCCGATGTAGTCCTCTGTTATTTTTCTGGTGTGGTTGAGCTCTGATATAGACGAAATGTGTCCTGTCACATGGAATCAGAGTGTGATTGGACTGAATCTTTTCTACAGGTGTTGAAATGGCTGCTTCAGGATCACATTTCCTCCTGTGAGATTCTGGGCTCCAGAGATGCTCATTTGAGGGATGGTTTGACCTTGGCTACTGTGCCTCTAGATCAGAATGAAAAAAGCCAACTTTTTTTGGTGATATTTTTCTCTTATGTGTGTCCAGATGTTGACAAGCACCTCATGGCTCCAGCATGTGGAAAAAAACACCAGGGGCCTGATGTATAAACGTTGCATATGTACGTAATTTTTCATGCACACATTGAGATTTATAAATAAATAAAAATCTTAGCGTAAATGTGTGCGTATAGGGATACTCAAACAATAATTTTAACTCTTTTAATCTTTCTGATATACACATTTAGATAACATATGCCACTCTCATTAATAGTTAAGTACTGAAATGTGTGTGCTGTTGGTGTCATACACAGACAGACAGTAGTCTAATGATAACCATTTTGTGATAACCTGTAAGATATGCACGTTTTATTTTTTAAATGTTTTGTCAGTGATGCGCTCTGTCAGACAATTATTTACACTGCAAAAAATAAGTCCTGTCTGTTTCCATTTAAAAATATATAAACATCCTAAAATGTATGTTTACTTTATAGGCAAAATTAATTTGATTTGCTTAAAGCAATTAAAAAAATGCTATTTGGGCAGTGGAAAAAATTGAGAATAACTCTTCTCTGAAAACTTTCTCTGAAATGTATTTTGATTTATTTATTCTAAAACAAGGCAAGCATCCTGAATGACTTTTAGCAATGTAATGTGATGGCACATATCATATTTTCCTAATGTGTTTTTAGTGTAAACCATTGGTATCCTGTGGATGGAAATACGCATGGAAAAAATATGCAGATGACATTAAACTCATAATTGGTCATTCCGGGAGGAGATGCATGTACACAATCTTCTGCTGACTAAGTTTTATAAAGGGAATTTTGCGCAGGTTCTGGCGTACACATGATTTTATAAATCTGAAAACTTTTGTGCGTATGCTAAATCTAGCTTTTGTGTGTACGCACACTTTTAGGTTGAAATCTATGGGAAGTTTTATACATGAGGCCCCAGGAGCTTAAAATGAAAAATTTTAAATAAGTGCATTTTTTGTGTGTGTAAAATTACAGAATCACTCAATATGTTTCTGTTTGAAATAAATGGTGTTCCTTTGAACTTTCTATTCATCAAAGAATCCTGAAAAACTCCATCATGGTTTCCAGAAACATAAGCAGCACAACTGTTTTGTGTCTTGAGCACCAAATCAGCATGATTTCTGAAGGATAATGTGACACTGAAGACTGCAGAAATGGCTGCTGAAAATTCAGCTTTGCCATTACAGGAATAAATTGTTTTAAAATATACATTTATTTTAAATTGTAATAATGTTTCACAATATTTACTGTATTTAACCAATCAAATGTACCTTGGTGAGCATAAAATAAATATTACATACCTCAAACTTCTGAATGCCTCTGTACATGGTACTGTATATTGCCACATAAACGTCCATCAGTGGGTATTTTAATTTAAAGTTACTGCTACAAATTCACATTTGCAACCATTTAAGTTGCAGAATGGAGTACGAATTGTTTATTGCATAAAGCAATTAGTAGGATGACGCAGTGTATAAATGCACTACTGATGTATCGGATTAGACACCATTTAGTGTGTGTATAATTGGAGTAGATGGTCCAGAACATGCTAGTAGGTCTGGGAGATCCTGGGCAAGAGCTCTGATGTGGTGTTGTGGTTAAAGAGGTTGGAGCTGAGAACACTGCGATGAAACCCTACAATGGACTCAGAATGCCAAAAGAGCATGCGTGTTTGTGTGCTTTATGCATATCTGCTGTTTAGACCCAGATCAAAGATCACTACAACTCAGACCTTTGTGTAGCCAGATAATTTTCTCTCTTTCCCCCCTCTACTATATAATGTCAGCTCCGGAGGGCCTCTCTTTCTCTCTGTGGATGTAGCTTTTCTGTTTTAGGAGGTAAATCAAAGGAAAAATGAATGAAAGTATGCAGTGCAGCTGTTCCTGTTTTCATATTTCCATTCACTCGCTCAGTTTTCTCACAGACAGGCATGAACCATGTTCTCAGAGTATCACCTGAAATGCTGACCCCTAAGGTGGTTATATGCATGAGTGTGTATTTGCATGACATTTATATTGCTTCACAGAGTCAGTCTCTCAGCACTTGAAGGAGAGAAGTACGGCCCAGTGTTCATTTTCTGCTGCACAGCTCACTGAGACGAGTGTGTGTGAATCTTTTTGCACTATTGACTCTTGAACCCTTCCAAACAAGACATTCAAAGAAAGCCATTTTACTGTTCCTTTTCGAAATGTGGCCTGTGTTGTAAATCTTTCTGGTCTGGTTTTCTGCCAGTTGTCCTCTTCTTGGCTAGTGTGAGGCCAACAGGAGCCAGACAGGGAGCCAACGGAGCATATTTCCCATGCGGACAGCCTCTATTGTGGCGTGTGTTTGTGTGTTTGTATGCGCTGTCCTTGTTTCTTTTTTCAGGCCCTTATGTGAGCGGCTAAGAATATCTGTGTTCCAGAAAACCATCATGTCTGCATCACTTAAGCGTTTGTGCGTGTCTGTGTGTATTGTGTTTAACTCCAGACAGTTTGGATGACCTTGTTGCCTTCCTAACAGCCTGTGTAATTAAAGTTGCTCTCCATGCCCTGTGCTGCTGACCCATAATGCTGTGAATTTGAGAAGCAGGTCCTTCCGGCCTCTGCTCCGCCCTGTTGTATTCCAGCACTGCCATTGATGTCTGAGGAACGCTGTTATTTTCTGGAGGCCGCTGGGAAGTGTAGGCGTGTGAAAAGGAAACACTGCTTGGCACAGCATTCTTTCACATCCCGTCCGGTATATTTGGCCTAGCGGCCAATAATGTTCAGTTTACACAGATTCTTTTTTAGGCTGCTGGGACATAAGGTTAGATGTTGACTTTTAAACTCTGCCCCTTTTTTTAGATTAAAGGTACGACATTGACACGGTGTGACCGTTACACTGGTTAAAATAGCTGATTTCACTGGATTTAAACATTGTTGGAAACATTTGGGATAATGCAAGTACATGTTAATAAAAGTGTTTTTTTGGATATTTTAATAAAAAAAATCTTACATATTGTGCCTTTAAACTGACCTAGAGCTCTAGGAAAGACTGTCTGGCCATCTTGCACTTTCAGCTCAAGTGCTGATGTATGAATCTGACAGCAGCAAAAATGAAAACTGTAATTTGCTCATGTCATTCCAAACCTGTATGACTTTTTTCTTGTGTGCAACATAAAAGAATTTGAGAAATTGCTTTAGTGTTTATTTGTCCTTTCAATGGATGTAAATGGTCACAAAAACATTCTTCAAAATATATTTTGTGTTCCACAGAAGAAAAAGTCAGTCATACAGGTTTGGAATGACATGCAGGTGAGTAAATGATGAGAATTTTCATTTTTGGGTCAGTTACTTTTCTTAATAATTGTAGTCGTTCATATCTACCTTCCTCTGTGGTATTTGCGTGCGCATAAGCATCTTATAAAGACCTGGGTGGTGTTTGCTTGTTTAAACATCACAGGCATCCTAATGAAACTTTAGGGATTTGATTCACAGTTCCAGTTGTGATTCCTAGAAAAACAGGAAATATCCAGACAAAGGGAGGAAGTAAGGTGCACTCTGGGAGAGGACCTCTTTTTTTTTTTTTTTTTTTACCCTTAGTTTGACCCATTGAGCATGCTAAATTAAACCATAATGTTTTCACTTTTTGTTTTTTGGTGCACTGATGTTTGAAGGCTATACTAATGTCACACCATCTTAGAGGTTATCACTGGAGAGTAATCTTCATAACTGATCTGACATGCTTCAGGTGACTGTTAATGCAGATTTTATGGGACTTGTTTGCATCCGTCTATATTTTCTCTTTGGGTATTGGGAGTGTGCGTGTGTGTCTAGGTGTGTAATGTGTTTCCTGTATTTCCTCTGCAGGTCTGTATGAGCTGTTGTCTGTATTGCCGTCTCAGCTGCAGCCTCATGTTGAGAGCGCAGATGACCGCTCCTTTCTACACACTATGTTTGGGGAGAGGAGTCTATATTCATTGGTCAAGGTGAGTGTGTGTGTGTGTGTGTGTGTGAGAGAAATGTTAGACATAAACTACTCTAAGTTGTGTCATAACACACTAGGTCACTAAATCTCTGTCATTGCATCATTGCAATTTGTTGTTAAAGGGTAGTTTTGTTTTTTGTTTAGTTGGTTGTACAAGTGGTGATCTAAAGGCACATCCAGAAAAAGTAAAATTGTGATTATTATTGAATGTGAACGGTTTCAGACTTGAAATAGGGATGCAGGCTGCAGTTGTTGCTAAATCTAAATCTGGGGTTAAGGCCAGTTTTAATTGTGTTTGTAATTTTAATTTCATCATTCCCTTTTTTACTTGTTCTCTCCGACTCGTCTTTTTGAGTTTTCTCATGCTACTTTTGGGAAGTCAGTTTAATCAGGTTGTGCTGTGCCTGTGCTTATCGGCTTTCACTTGTTTTACCTGCAGTTCCTTAAATTTTTTTCATGGTCAATCACTGCTGTCACTAATGCTCAGATACATGTGATCATTGTTAATACATAGTTCACTGGCTGTATTGGTCCCATTGTACCATGCTGTAGGCTGAGCTGGCCTGTGCTCCAGAAGTCCTCTATATAACAGTCTATCCGCTGAGGCAGAAGAGGTCTGACAGGCAGGACAGCAGACCACAGTCTAAGCCAAAGACCTCTGATCTCTTTTCTCCATGCAATTAAAGCAGGGTTTCACACATGTCCCACTGCACTCTGTTCCTCTGCCAAGGTGCCACTCCAGAGAGCCTTACAGGAAATCTGACACAACCTGTAATTTCCACCTAGGTTAAGTTTGTCTCTGTGTGTGTGTGTCTATATAAGACAAAGGGGAAAACGAAAGGAAGAGAAGGATAATTTGGAAACTTTCCTAGTTTAGAATTTAGAAACTCTTCTAGTGAGAAGTAAATAGTTCGGTAACACTTTACTTAAAGCCTTTATGTATAATATATTATAAAAGTATTTTAATGCATTTATTATGCCTTGTAATGCACCTTATAATGCATTGTATTGTATCATGAATAATTGTAACCGCAGTTATAATATAATACATTGTTACAACTTATAAAGTGCAATACATGAAAACATGACAACCAATTTCAGATGTAACAAGGAATGTAATATTGTAATGCATTTTAACTTTGGCTACAATTTATGAAATGATATAATGCATTACTATGTGCATGATGAATACCTTTATTTAAAGCCTTTATGTATAATGCATTATACGCCCAATTGTTCTTTCCTATAGACTCTATCCTATAAAGTTTGATTCTATTTTTTTTTTTTTGTATGGCTGCAATTACACTAATCCAATATTTCAAATAATTTTTGATTGAAGATTGACCCCCCCCACCACACACACACACACACACACACACACACACACACACACACACACACACACACACACCTACCTAATCTTTAGTTCGTAAGCTTAACACCGCTGTGAGATCAGCTGCCAATGCCTATGGTTTTCACCTCTGTGCATTTCTGTATGTGTTATTACAAGACGAAACCAGATTCAGCACATGTATTCAGCCTTCCAGGGGCTACACTGCACGCACCTGTGGGAGCTGGGGAAAGGTGACCTCCTCTGAGGAGTCTGATGTTTAGACCTGCCATCTCATTAGCTGTGTGGAGCTCAAATGGTTTCTCTTTCTTGCTTTTCCCCGGACAGTGTGCTTGAGGTGCCCAATCTGGCCTCGTTTCAGGGATTTCCACCATGGAAAAAACTGTTTTTGTGAAGTTTAGCTCTAAGTGACCAGGGAGTGGGATAGTGGGTCTCATTCACTAATAATTCTGTCTCGAAATTCTTAATATTGTAATACCACGATGTTGACAAGCAACTGCAATGTTCATCTTTATATATATATATATATATATATATATATATATATATATATATATATATATACACACATACACATATATATATATATATATATATATATATATATATATATATATATATATATATATATACACACACACACACACACACACACACACACACACACACACACACACACACACACACACACACACACACACACACACAAAACAGTGTTTTGTCGTTTTCGGACAAATGATCATGCCGCAGTATATTGTGGATACATGTGTATATATTAATATTGTTTGTTTTCTTGTTTGGTTTATTTTGGAAGCAGTTTGTTTTTGCTTTTATTAATTTCAGTTTATAAACTTGGCAAAACCAGTTATAAAATCACTTCCATTCTCACCATATTAAAGCTTCCCATATGCAGTCAGGAAGTTCAAATCTCTCACTTATCTACTTATCAGTTTATAACACAGATGGAGACGTCTGCCCTACTGTTGAATGTGAGATGCTGAAGATGTATTTGTTGGAGTCCCAGCCGCTGGCAGTTACGGCTATACATTTTCCTACTTAATACCGAGCCACCATATTAATGTTTGTGAAGTCTCTTAAAGAGCAGCTGGTGTCTGATTCTGATTCTTTATAATCTGTATTCTGCATCCAAAATAAATTTCCAGAGTAATACAAGCCTTCTGCATTCAGTGTCTGGACTCTGCATGCTCCAGAGTCAACAAATGCATATCTCATTGCACACATACGCTTGAGTGAGAGTGTGTATTTTTATGTGCGCGCACATGTGCGTTTGTCAGGGTAACTGAATGTGCTTGGGATGGAATGCAGACATATATTATGCAGTATATGTTTAATCCATAAAGCCACTGACGTATTACATTATACTCGCAATTAGAGCATAGTGCTAGGTTACGGACACAAATGGGGTTAAGACCTCATCTGAGGAAAAGTAAAGTAGGTTTCATACAAGCCCATCTGAGATCATATTCTGCCTTTACATGACGGACACCTTTTTTTCAACATCTTTCATAAGGAAAGTATGGGCTCTGTCGGCTATTTTTGGATGATCTCACCGTGTTCACAATGCTGTAGCTGCCATAAATCTGAATTGGCGTATTGCAAGTGCCACACATGCAGTAAATGGGTGTCATTCCTTTGCGTTGTGGATATTAGAAAGTGGATATTAGAAATTGGGAATAAACTGCAAAGATTGATTTCTGCAACGGATATGCTGGTTTAAATGTTTGTTATTGAAGTTTAAGTTCTGACATGTACCTTTTACCCGGAACATTAACCAGTGGATCTTCTGCACTCTGCTTGGTGAAAAAAAGAGTCTTCATAATGAGGAGTTAAATAGGTGTGCGTCACACCCGTCTTGTACGGTGGGGTTTGTGTAAACATCCATCTCTGACAGGCATGTCACAGTCAAGCCCGTCTGTCTGCAGGCCTTTCCTGTCTTTGCTCTCAGAAGGTCTGCGATCAGTTTGAGCGTGAGGTGATGAGGTGCAGTAGGGCCACTGGTGCTGTTCTGGGGCACGCAGGCTTTGGACTGTCAGGGGTTACTCGATCCAGCTGCTCTGGTCACTGCGAGACAAGCGGAAGAGAAGAGGTCAATATCATTTCAACATAATGGGTGTTAGCAGAAGCCCAGAGCAGAAATGCTACACCGTTAATGCATACCATTGCCAGACAATTCACTGTCTCTCAGTCCTATATGCCTACATGAATTCTGTGTTTTCCTTTAAATGTGTGCTGCCTTCCCTTCTATGTTTTCCTTAATTCCTGTTCACTTTATATATTCGAATATGTATATCTACATATCTATTTAGGGTCTCTTCCAAAACATAGTGAGCTGTCTATGCAGGTGGCATGCTCACTTAAAGGTAGACATCTTAATTATGCTGCTTTCTATGAGGCTTTATTTTGGGCTTCATGGGCAGAGAAAGCAATACCAGATTGCACTGCAACAAGCTTAAGGAAAAAAAAACACAATGGCGGACAAAATGTTAATTATAGCAAGGCAAATGGTAAATTGTTTTTAATTCATTTTTAATTAACGTCGTAAGATAACTAAATTTAGTGTTCCCTATATACAGTACCGTTTAAAACTTTGGTCAGCTAAATGTATTTATTATTATTATTATTTATAATTATAATAATAATAATAATAATAATAATAATTTATAATAATATTATTTTGTTATTGTATAATATTTTATCATTTTTAAATGAATACTTTTCAGGAAGGATGTATCAAATTAGGATGAATTAAATTGCTTAGTGACTGTAAAGACGCTTTAGTTTAAGCATTGTACTGTAAAATTGTACTGTTATATCTGTAAAATCTCATTTATTTCAAATAAATGCTTTTCTTTTAAACTTGGTAAAAACATATCATGGTTTCCACAAAATTATTAAGCAGCACAACAGTTTTCAACTTTGATAATATAAAAAAATACTACTTGAGAACCAAATCAGCATATCAAAATGATTTCTGATGGATAATGTGACTATAGTAATGGGCTATTACTAATGGCTGCTGTAAATTCAGCTTTCCCATCAAGGGCATTTTACCCTCAAAGGTATATTAGTTGTTCCAAATTGGTCACACATAATGCCTACGTAGGTAGTACCCAGCAAGACAGCTCGAAACGTAGCCTTTATCTCGGATGCTTTCTATACTCCTCATATTCCTTGAATTCCATATCAAGTTTCCTCTTCTCTGTATCTGTCAGCATTGAGTGTAATTGTGTTTAAAGCTGTGTTTGTTTGGCTACAGAATGTTCTTGGAGGACCCGGAGGCCAGACTGGCTGCAGTTTCTCTCACCTGCTTATGTTCTCCGCTCGTGTTTTGTCAAGGGCCTGTGGGTATTTAACGTCTGGTCCAAGAGGATTTAGACAGCGCTCCATTGTAGCGTGTGATCTGAACCCTGACCGCAAAACATAGTGTGTTTATCGAAGCATTGCTTTGTTTATTCATATGTTTTAATACTCATTACTAAAGTGTAAGTCTGAGATGAGTTAAAAACTGCATCATTTTATGATGACTAGTCAAAGGGGGTGTTCACATAAGACACATTCTTTGTCCAGAAAGAGACAGCATGCTATCGATTGCAAGGGTTTTGATGCGTTTTTAAAAGTTGAACTATTTTAAACTTGACACACCATCTTCTAGCCTCTGGCAACCAGAGTTCGATTCTTTGCTTGAGGTCCTTTGCTGATCTCGTTCCCCTCTCTCCGCCCCAAGCATTCTTGTCTCATCTGTAAACTGGGGGGTGTGATCGGTATTACTGATCCGTATTGGGTCGATACTGGCCCAAAAATCCTGATCAGAGGACCCTTAGCAGAAATTAACATGCACAATTAATTATCCGATATCTACCGATAAATTGTTTTTAAAAAATGACTCTACAAGGGTTGAATGTAGAAAGATGACTTGGTGGTTTCTGTCAGATTGGTAATCTCTTTTAAAAGTTGTCTCAATTCATTCTTTTTAAAGCAAAGTCAATACAAATATTGAAGCAAAAACAAAAGCTAGGAGGGTAAAAACTATATAAACAATTCTACCTCACTAATCGACTCGTCAACTAGCTTTACAGCTGTGACCAATTCACAATGTTCTCTAGTCATAAAAATGAAGCGATTTGTTTATCGGTCTGCAAGGCCTCTGTGATGTAGTGGAATAGTGGTGCACTAATGCTTGATGGTATTACTTTGATTCATTGCACTCATTTCCTGCTCTTTCTTTTCTGTGGAACGTGAGCTATGATCAGTGTAAGGGCTCTGTAATGGATTTTAAATGTCTGCTCTCTGGCGCTCCTGTGTGGACAGGCAGGTATCTGGAGAACGGCTCGAGCTGTAAATAAAGGCATTGAGTCTCACTCAGCCTCTGATGGAATCTAAACTGTACAGAGCAAAACCGCTCCGCCGCGACGCAGAAGGCCTAAACAGATGTCGCTCCCTGGAATGCACAGAGACCCGGACAGTTGCGTTCCATCCTTCACTGGATCCCACATTCCATTCCTCCTCCACCGAGTGTGTGTGAGTCTATGTGTGTGTCTGAGTGGATAAGAAATATTTATGTCTCTTTTCTTTGCCTGCAAGTGTGTTTGCCGGTGTGCGAGAGATTCCACTTCGACACCGCTGCTGTAGTAACAGACAGTGACCCTGCTTGGAGTTCAGTACATTTTGAGTGTTGCAAACGGAGTGACTGAGAAAGCACAGTTTGTTCGTCACAGTCCCTGACTACGGTTCTTACACGGCCAAGCTTCACCACATCACAAACGCCTCTGGAGAAGCAGATCCAGAAAAATTTTATCTTTGGCTCTCTCTCTGCCCTGGTCGATCCAGGCTCATAGCATTCCCTTCCCTCTCCGCTTCACCATGACAACTAGCCCGGTGGCGCAGTCGTTTGTCTTCTCTTGATAAATATTTAGTCCCCTTGGTAGCGGGAGAATTTCTCATTTACTACTGTGTGCCATTACATAATATTTCACAGGACAAATTCCAGTCTAAACGTGCTGGTTGCTTCTGCATGGCTCCCGACCATGATGTTGTTCTGGTAACACAATTTCAACAAGAATGAAATGGTTGAACAGATATTTCAACACACAGCTGTTAAAAACATGTCAGAAGACTTCATTTCTTCCACACATTGTACTTTTAATTTTCATGTTAATCATCAACATGAATTTCTGTTTAAAGTCCGTTTTACTTACAAAATCTGTCGCTTATTTGTACTGCATGCATTTTAATTACTTATTTTCATCTTGTTTTTAAATTGTAAATAAGTCAAGTGATGAACAGTCAATTTATTAAAACTGCTAAATATAATATTTAGCAAATTTCCATTTTCATGCTGTACGTTATAGTGTTGTGCTGCCTAAGTTTACTTGTTGCATTTTAACTTCTTTTAGTTTGTGGCGTTTTATAAATTTTTTAGGCAAAATTATTTATTTTTACTGATATGATTACAAATTGCAATATTATTTCTTGGTTTTTGGTCATAAAATTAAAATAATTATTGGTATTTTAGTATCAGTCTAGCTGTGTAGCTTAAGTGATGTGGAAAGGAAAGTTATTCAAAGGAAAAGAAAGTTGTCAGAATTTGTTATTGGTTGTTTTCCAAAGATAAATAGTTTTCAATAAGACCAGGAACATTAGGAAAGTAAACGGGGTCAATTTAGATTCCACATTGACTTTTAAGTGATCGCTCTCTTTCCGGTTTCTCTTCCTCTGCCTATTAGATCCATGAGAAGTTACAGTGTTATGAAGACCGTGCACCGACTCCAGTACTGGACAGCGCCGGCTCACTGGCTCAAAACGTGAGTGAACCACATGCACACACTTCCTGTTAAAAGTCAAAACACTTTTATGCTCATAAACTTTACACACTTCTGCATGGGTAAACGCGCACACACACACACACATGCACAATGTGTGCCTGTGAAAACACATACACAGACGTCTCACAGCATGTCTAGCTTAAGACTGACTCCAGGAGGAACTTGTCATTTAAAGGAAAGAGAAAAGATGGCTGGATGTCTGGGGTAGAGAACACAAGTAGATGGGCTGCAGATGAGTGTGCGAGATGAGGCGTAGAGCATTGTGTGTGTGTCTGTATAAGACATTAGTCATCAGTATTATAAAACACTCAACATTTCAACTCTCAACGGCTTGCATAATGTAAGCTGACTACTATATCAACATGGCCACATAGACATACACACACACACAAACCTATGTAAACTTGGAGGAGTTTACTCTGGATGTGATCACAGAGAGGAAAGACAGAAGGAAAAAACACAAAGGCGATTCAGAGAAGAGCACCTCAGGTCAGCGCTGACTTTAGATGGACAAAAATGCATTTTTGCATTAAAAGATGCCACATCTGTTCGAACAAAGTGTTGTTTTGTGCACCAATCTGCATCCTCTGCTGATCCAAGAAGAGCTAATCAATCTGTTTCCTGCTCACTCATGTCTCAGTGGGCGGCGGCAACAAGTGCTCCATTAATCCATAAATCTCGACTTCCGTTACAGAACTTTCTCAACCTGCAGCTCAGATCCGCCCCTCAGATTTACACTTTCCTTCGGTGTCCCTAAAGGTCCCACACAGGGATAACCCGATATCTGCATGTGTGTGTGTGCGGATACGGTCCATCAAAGGGTCGAACAGCCAAAGCAACCAAATTACTCAGAGCCCCCTCCTGTGTTTTTTCAGACGTATCATTTTCATCCGTTGCTGTGAGGAATATACGGCGTGCTGCTGTTTTGAACGCTGTAGTGGGTTTGCCGCCACAGCTCATTCGAGTGTTAAGTTTCGCTAATGGAGCTTTAATTTATAGTGTAGCATAAAATGCCATTTTAACCTCCGCCTGGCCTACGATGCTGTCTAGCACTGACACAGCAGGCAAGCTCCTATCATGCACACACACATTTCCATCAAAAGATTTAGCAGAGATGAAATGCACACTATTCTGAACGGCAGTATATCCTATGAAGTTAAGTAGCAGGTGTGCAGTTCTTATTCTGGCCACAGTTAGGCGGTAAAGAGTTTTACTTCCACAAGCAGTTCTCAGTCTGGATAAAAACAATTGCCAGATTACAGTCCTCATTGTGTCCCGGGTGTCTTCCATTAAACTGTGGAAAAATGGAGCGCTCCAGAGCCTGCTGGATGATACTCCACTCCACTCATTCCTCTTAGATGCTGAAGTCTGTTCTGGAGACGTCAGTCAGACAAATGCATAACTATGTCAGATTACACCAGAGCAGCAAAATGATATCCCTTATTGATTAATAGAAACCGCTTGTAGAGTTATTTTAGATGATCATTCTATTGCCAGGCATAATACAGATGTCATAAGCCAGATGTACTGTGATTTTTGCTGTCTGAAACTAAATTCTCAGATCCTAAAAGATTTCTTTTGTAAAACAAAAGGCCACTTAGTGTGACATTCTCACTGATTTGCAATGAATATTAGTCCGATTTTTATTTATTTTATTTTTTGGGCCACATTATCAAAAATCAAGAAACTGTTTTGAAACAAATGAAGTTTCTAGGTTGATTAACCACTGAAATGCACAAATGTCAGTAAATGCTATAGTTTCCTGAATTGTTCAGTTATTGGACACTTAATGTGACACTTAATGACTGAATAGTATTGTTTTGAAGTCAAATATCAGTTACTTTTGTCTTAACTTTGAACAGTATATATGTATGTATAATATGTATGTATGTATGTACATACATGTGTGCTTGCATGCATGTCTGTGTGTGTTTTAAGTCGTAAAGTGAGCAGGATATATACATTTAATTCCGTTAATTTAAAGATAATAATACTTTAGGGCCACTGTATACACTACACTCTAAAAAAAAAACGCAACCATTTGCATAATTTTTTTTGTGTTATGGCAACTTTGAATGAGACTACTTCAAATTTTGACTACTATATATTGAGTTAGAGGAACTTATCTGTAACAAACAATTTTTTTTGTTGATTACTTAAAAAAATGAAGTTGCTCCAACTACTTGTTATACCCTACCAATTAATCTAAACAATATCGGTTAAATTCCAAAGCCATCCATTTTTCCGCTGTTTTTCCTGTTTCTATTAGCTATTCGATTTGCCTAGTCATTAAGCTTCTCCTTTTAGCCACTCCATTTAGCTTTTCCGTGACACTTTGGGCCTTGTGCTGTTAAAACGAGGTAAAACGATGCAAATTAGCTGAAGTGAGATGAATGTAACTAGCTCTCTGATTGGCTATCACCTGACTTGTCATGTGCAGATGTGTAGATTGCCTACCTGATGTTAAATGCGGCATCCTCGCATCCCATCATTGTTATGAGGCTGTTGCATATATTGGAAGAATATCATATTAATGAAAGCTGTATCATGTGTTGCTAAATGGCATGCAGTTAATTTTTAAATATATTATATGGTGGAGAAAATGCGTTATTACTCTTACTACAAATAAAGCTCTTTCTGATTATGCCATGTTAGCCACTTGACAAAATTAGTGTTGTCTCTGAGGTATGGTACAAACATGTTACTTGCGATAAATCAAGAAAACAAGAGATTCAAACAATAAGACTAACCATTAGTGATGTCCGATTCGTGAACGAATTGTTCTTATGAACTGGTTCTTTTTAGTGAACCGGTCGAACCAGTACACTAAATCGGACTGAATCGTTCGAAACAGTTCGCCTCTTGCGTCAGCGCTGATCCACAACTACTCACTTTCGAACATGCCTGACAAGTCCCTCTGACTCGAAATAAACCAATATCCCGGAGTATATGTTACTCCAGTAACTCCAACAGTTCACTGAACTGAGACATGTTGTGCTGAGAGAAGTTGAGCACAAGCAGCTGATACTGAACATGCGCATACTACCGAACGTACAGGTACAGCGGTTCTCGGATCACAGTACAGAACCGAGAGCGGTATGTTTTTTTTCAGAGGGACTTGTTTCTCAAGTATTTTGTTGAACGTCAATAAGTGTAACAAAATAAAACATGTTGGAAACATGTTTATCACATAAATACTGTCTTTTCACTGTATTATTTTGAAGATTTGAAACACAATGAATGGATTGTAA
Source organism: Leuciscus leuciscus (assembly GCF_965113295.1). NCBI lineage: Eukaryota > Metazoa > Chordata > Actinopteri > Cypriniformes > Leuciscidae > Leuciscus > Leuciscus leuciscus. The sequence goes on along the minus strand of NC_138745.1, from coordinate 22,314,640 downwards.
AACTAAACTATTATTATTATTATTATACTAAAACATTATTTTCAGGAACAGCTAATATAATTTCTAAGGTTTTAAGGGTGCAAAGTAAATGTTTATAATGTTAATCAAAACATAACGTATTAAACATACTGGAGACATGCATCGAATTTTTGGTTTTGTCGACTATAGGCAATATATATATATATTCAGGTTTCAGCAGTTCTCAGCTCAGCGCACGTATACTGCTACAGCAGTTCTCTGATCACCAGTACAGAACCGAGAAATGTTTCTTTCGGACATGTTCGATACAGAGAACCGATGAGCTGGAGATGCTGAGCATGCGTGATAGCACCGTCTCTGAACCGAACTTTCTTTCGGCCAACTACATGCTGTGCTGATACATGAGCACAGGTGAACCGAGGACTTGAATGATGGGCTGAATTCGGCGAAATGTAAGTTTATATAATAACAAATAAAATAAAATTGATGAAGACCAGTTTATTCACTTCATAGGCTATCGTTTAGACATGTAAAACATCCGCGTTTGCACATCGCCTGTACAGGGTTCATTTGCAAAGCGTAAATGTAAGAAACGTATCCAAGATGATTATGACGATGATTACTATTATTTAACTGATGTTATGATTAACTGATAAAATGCCTTTATCTGAATTTATTTGTATCCACCGGGATGATAGAATTGACGTCATTAAGTGAAGACGTAAAAGAACTGGTGAACCATTTTTTTTTTTTTTTTTTTTTTTTTTTTTACCGGTTCATTGAAACGAACTGTCCGAAAGAACCGGTTCTTGGAAAAGAACCGGACTTCCCATCACTACCACCATGTTGAGCAGCTATTTAACGATGCTTAGTTTTCTGTCAGTAAACGTATCCAAGCAGTTGCTCATCTGTATATTAAAATGCATAATATATTGAAGCTTCTTTGGTGTTTCCATGGTTTCTATGCAAATTAAACCAGAAATCGAGGGTAAGGCAGATATGACGTCATTGACAGGCAACCCAATGACACGGGCCGTTACGGTTAAAATGACTGATTTCTCTCGATTTATACTTCATTGGAAATGTTTGGGATAATTTAAGTACACAAGTTAACAAAATGTATAACAATATTCTAGTGGTTTTTGGATATAATTAATTTGAACCATTTATTGATGGATTAACATTTCATTTATAAATTCTTTTTATAATTACTCTTTGTTGCCTATTGAATATTAAGTAATTATTTACTATGCAATTAGTCTATTTATAGATTAATGTGTAAACAAATTTATTAATGCCTGTTTTTATTCTACAATTATTTTATTAATTAAATGCTTTATTACTATTTCCAAGACGCTTGTGGCCCTCCATACTGATCCAGTCCTCTGCAAAGCATGCTGGGAACTAGAAATCCACTACCCAATTTACCCATTTACTCAATCTAGACAATTTCATGAAGTTACTACAACTTAAATTTGAGTTTAAATTACACACAATATTAAGTTAATGATCAACATTATTATGTTGACTGAACTAAAAAAAAAGAAGTGTTTTCAACTTAATTTAAGGCAGCACCTTTTACAGTGTAAACCTTTTTTAGTACAGTCAACTTGGATGTTTAAGTCATTTACACTTAAATCACATTAAACTGACTAAAACAAAATGAGTTGAATCTTGTATAACTTATAAAGTTGAAGATTGCTTAACTTTTGTTGAGTTAAAGCAATGTAAAAACATGTCATACTCATAACTTATTGATCATATAATTTCTTACAGTGAAGTTAAATCACTAAATCAGAATTTTAAACTTTCAACCATGCATTTATTTAGGTTGTGATAACAGGTCCCCTGAATTACTGAGTGTACAGTACATGTGTAAAAATCGTCACGAAAGACTGATGCCTGTTCTGTGCATGCTGTTTTTCTCCATATGTGACCTCTGCTTGCTACAACATCAGTTGCAGTTGTTGGTATGTATCTATTGTACACGATGGAGTTTGTGTGTGTGTCACTAAGGGTCACTGTCACCATTACTCAACTGAACGTCACCTCCCATTTGGCTGGTTACTGGAAAAGTCTACTGACATCCCAAGGGAGTGATTCTTTAAACACTGATTACAGCATTTCAACACACACGCACACGCGCACGTACGTACGCACGCACACCTCCACACACACATCCACACACACCCACACACACACATCCAAACACACACACATCCACACACATATCCACATCCAGAGTGAGTGAGGTCAGTAATAAGGTTGTGGCCCAGGAGTAACACTTCAAATGGATCTGGGGAACAAGCCCATCTTTCTGTGTCTTTCTCCTTACTTAGAGAAACAGCAACGTGTCTCTGTGCCTCATTTAGTCTGCACCTGTGCTGCTATAAATCTCTCAATCTCTTAAACATACACACACACTCTCCACCTGCTACCTGCCACAAGGGAGACATTTATTCTCCAATTATTCATAATATACGCGTTCATGTCTGTATGACCAATGCATGTGTTCATGGAAGTTATAGACACTCATTTTCTCTCGTTCTCTTGTTTCTCTTTCTCTCTCACTATCTCTCTTGTCTTTTTCTTCAGTTGACAGAGGAACTTCAAGGAAGAAGTGCAAGTAATGAGATCCGAGAGCTTGTCAAGCTACTGTCCAAACCACATGTAAAGGTAAGAGAGTAAACAAATAAACACATTTTTGTTTGCACTATATGGCTTCAGATATAACACTTAAAGGGATACTTCAGGATTTAGCATTAAGCTTTGTATTAGTAGAAAACCTGTAGTATTTTCAAATTACCCTGCTTTCGTCATTTTGCGTCATCGGAGGATTTTTTGTCCAAAGGCTAAAGACTACAGCCAATAGAAGGCGCTGTTCCGCATGTTTTCAACCCGCCCACATGAGGATGCGATCTCACTCACAGCATGTACACAGTGTACACAGATAGTGTCAGCTATCTTTTATTTGGCAGCTAAGCTAACAGGCTCTTGTTCTGTGGAGAAAGCTGAGTAGTAGGAGAAAGTATTAGGGGTCACCATCCTATTTTTCCCAGACATGTCCGGCCGCCGAGATCGTCCAAAATGTCCGGGATTCAGCTTTTTGCTTTCTGCAGTCGCCATCCATTGTTTACATGCACACCTTTTGTTTCAATCTAACTGAATTCATTCCGATTGGTGAATCTGAATGTAGTGTTTACATGAACGATAAGTTATCGGTTGATGTGCATTGATAAGGAAATTCCCGCTCCTCTGTGAGAGATGCGAGAGCAGTGCGTCTCACAGGTGTTGCTCATCAGTAAACAAGCCACCGGCCTCGCGTCGCTCTCACTCGTCCTGCTCGCCACAGTAAACATAATGAATGGCGACTGTAGAACGCAAAAGCCGAATCCAGGAAATTTTGGGCGCTCTCGAAATCCCTGTCAGACTCATCACGGAGACTCACTAGTACCTTCCCTGATGACGTAGGTTTGATGACTTGGGTTGGGAAACGCTTAACCACTCCCCTCAAATCGTTAGTCTGTAATGAGCGAGAGATGGAGAGGAGGAGCGCTAGAGTAAAACCCTGCCCTCTGTTCAATATTATTTTTCACTGGGAAAATACGTCACAGCACTGGAGAAAAGTCGTTTGCAACTTCCGGTTCACGCGGACTTTAACTGCGCTCTCTTACCGGTAGGCGTGGCTTCCTAGGGCAGTGAAGCAAGTGCATTCTGGGAGTTGTAGTTTTTCATCCAAAAAAGCTATAAATACATTTTCTGGCTTTTCTCAGTCTAGAAGGCTCCAAATTCAAAAATAATTTCACATTTCTACTACATAAATTACCCATTTTAAATACACATTCATCTTTCCAGAGCTGAAGTATCCCTTTAATACTAACAATTAAAATGTTGGACACATTTACTAAGTCTTAAAGTTATAAAAACTATGAAATTACACACATGGAGGATGGGAATTATATTTTAAAAGATTTTACATATTACATGTTTTTATATATATATATATATATATATATATATATATATATATATATATATATATATATATATATATATATATATATAGTTAAATAATAATTTAATATATAATAAATGTTAATATAATTTAAGTCAAAGGAAATTAAGTCACAATTTCAAGACATTCTTCTTATTTCATTTTAACTTTTGAAAAATGAATTGTAATTTATTCCTATGATGGCAAAGCTGAATCAGTCATTACTTCAGTCTCCAGTGTAGCATGATCCTTCAGAAATCCTTCATGAATAGAAAATTCAAAAGAACAGCATTTTTTTTAAATATAAATCTTTTATAACATTATAAATGATACTTTTGATCAGGTTAATAATTTTTGCTTAACATTTTTACATTATTTGACTTGAATGGCAGTGCATATCACCTTTAATCTGTAGTCTGGCTACATTATAGTACTCTCTGCCCTTATATTCCTATAGTCTACATTCCTCTCTTCCTTAGTTTAATTTTCTTTCCCTTATGTCTTTAACCCAATGTCTATTGGTGCTGTGTAAAGCGCTAGCAGATGGCTTCTAGGGACTAGAATGGCGTCTCTGTACGATAGTAACTGTATCACTCTCAATTAGTGTTGAAATGATCCATTCCCTGTGACCAGACATAAATCAGAACCTATTAAATGATCTCCTTCCTCCTCCCTCCTTTATGATTCACACATGAAAAAACACATTTTACTCATATTAGACCCGCTTACTGACTTATATTGACATTGATGAAAGCGGCAATTACGGCAACCCGTGTGTTGTGGAAAGAAAGAGCTGCTCTAGTCTGAGTGAGAATGGAGGAGCGTGAAATAGGGGATGAGCGGCTCACAAGTTTGTGTAGGTAGATAGATAGATAGAACTGTATTGCTTTGCCCTTTTCTCTTGTGCTTGTGTGTGTAGATTTTGTGCAGGCGTGTATATAGGTAGTTAGTTTAGCAGGTTGAATAATGACTGTTCGTATGACAAACTCTTTCCTAATGAGAGCTGCATGCCCAGTTACATTTCCCAGACTTTATTTGAACAAGTTCAGCAATTTGTTATTTTAGGAGGCCCACTATAACTAATTAACATGCGTACATGCATGCACACATACACACATTGCAAGAGTACATGAAGAAATGAGTTACTGCTTTTGAGCCTCAATTCACTCTTTTGCCACCTGGCCTAATGCTGACCCCTTCCCTATAACCTCAGGAGAGCGTTTAGCTCCACAAAACACTGTGTGTGTGTGTGGTTCGTGACAGGATAGTGAATTTAGACTGGGTTGTTGGAAGGTAGACAGACTCTGTGGGAACAGAGTGGTGCTATTACGCTGCCTCACAATTTCACTAATCAAATGTAAGAGGCAGAGAAATGTTAGAATTTTCCTGAAATAATCCTTTCTGTGAATGGATAGAAGTAAAGTCAGATTTCAATATGCAGTCATTTTTCAGAAGCTTTAAAGAATGCCAATCCTATGTTTTTTTCCCCTTTTTTCAGTGTTCCTGAAAATATGATGCTTTGACTCATTGTTTTCACTACTCATGTAGTTATGCACTGAATTTGATAGGGACTAGATTGAGAGGTTTTCTGAAGAAAAAAGTTTCTCTATGGCATCAATGCAGTTACTAAGGTGTTGTGCTGATATAACGTGTGGCTTGGGGTCGGCATGGCAAGCTGCGGCTTTCTTTGGCCACACCATGTTTTAGGAAAACCACATCGATTTTGCCCTCAGAAAACGAAGACAAAGAAAGAGTAATGGGGAAAAAATGTGGTTGCAGATGGTTAATGCCTTGATGCTTTAACAATATTTATACTGTGATATTTTATTCAAGTCTAAGTGTAACACTATCTGGTATAAAGTGTTTTTTTAGATCTTTTATTGATCTGGTCATCTGGAAGAATAAAAGGAATGGCAATTAAAAAATGTCTATTTCAGTTTGCTTAAACAACTGCACCTTTCAGTATAATCTGCATTTTGTGTAGAAGCAATCAACATTGTACCCTACAGAACAATGTGTATGTTCTGCTCTCGTTTTCATTTCACCATCGAAAATGCACAAACACTGGCTTGTGGAAGTTTTCTGTCTCTAGTTGTTTTAAGTTGTTTACATATCATAGTATACTCCCTATCTTTACAAATGGGTGTTGATGTGGTTGATTGGTTGTGGTGTGTAGTCCAATCAGAGATGAGGTTTGCTATAAGAGTAATTTTCTAGTGAATCGGCTCATAACAGTTATTTGTCAAGGAATTGGATCACACTCCTCACACAGTTTTTCCATGCATGTTGTGAGATCTCAATAGAAATAGTTTATTGCCAGAAGTACTATATCTTTTCATCATATTGTATGTGGACCACAAATATGATCAGATTTAGCAGCGGTGGTGTAGACTGAGTATTGATCCAGATTGAGTATTTTACCTGCCTTTATCTGTGAGGATTGAAGTGTTAGTTAATTGGTTAATTATCAGATAATTGCATATAATTGTCATTACCCTGGACTGATGAAATTGACTCACTCCCTAGACACATGCCTCTCTTGCTCTGTTTGTTTCCACCACTCTCGCTCGCTCTCCCATCTGTTCTGCTTTAGCCACATGTTGAGTGTTGTTCTGGAGCTTGATCCCATGTCATAAAACAGACACTTTTCTTCTCCTCTCTGTCTTGTCTCTTCCCTCTTTTTTCAGTTTTTTTCTTCCCTCTCATTTTTTATCTCTGGCACATAACTGGAAGATGGTTTAATGTTGGAAATGCAAGGGAGAAAAGGAGCAATAGAAAGAAAAAAGCTGCAGCTGCATTTGACACAGCATCGTTAAAGCGGCTCGGTAATGAATCTCTGAATGCCGTCATTCTTAAACTATAGCTCGTTCTTTGAGAGCTGAGGTGTGAAATATCTGAAATGGCTGAGAATTTCATTGCCTTCTGTCCATCCATCTGCTGTTAAGTTTCCTCGCCCCTTGGAAACTCACAGCAATGCTGCCGTATTCCCAGCAGGATACTCATAATACTCATAATAATCTAATCAAATTAAAGATGACAATATGATTGGTCTTGGTTTTGATTCAGTTCTTTTTTCATTCTTTTTTTGCTGGCGATGCTATAACAAACAACATTGCCAAAGATGGTTGTAGTGAAATAGTAATGGTAATCAATTCAAAAGCAGCTTTATTTGTCAGTAGGAGGTAGTAATCTAAAGCAGACCTCTAAAGCTCCATGATTTATACTATAGGATTCAAGCAGATGCTTGGAGTATCAAGGCTGGAATGATTAGCCAAAACGAGTAGCTACACAAAATCAGTCAAACGACTACTGTTTTTCTTACTGTGTGTGTTTCTGTGGGTTTTTATGTGAACAACTCTTTCTCGTTGCAGAGTTTGTTGTCTGTTCATGATACTGTGGCCAGGAAGAGTTACGATCCAGAACTTCCTCCTTTGCCAGATGACATTGATGATGAAGAAGACTCTGTCAAGATCATTCGACTGGTCAAGAATAAAGAGCCTTTGGTGAGAGAACTTCCTTCTCACACACACTTACAAACACATGTAATTTTCCACATACTGTCAAAGCCAGACACATATGGGCTGCCATAATTCAAGCACACGTAGTGGAAAACGCTCTTGTGAACATGAAGCACATAAATATATGCACATTCGCGTGATAGTGTTAGTGATGTGTTTGGCTCACACTCCCTGTTCACCCTTATCCTCTAGTTCCTGAGTGACCACATATCCTCTGCCTAAACATGACACAGGCCACATTCCGCATTACATTACATAGAAACCAGCTCTGTGTCCAGTGGTCTCCTGCGGTGTATAGATGTATGTGTCTGATCCACTTTCCCTTACGTGTCATTCACAGCTCTCCCTAAGCCAGATTTCTATCCAGCGTTTGCTCTTCCATTTCATCTAATTTCTCAGTGAGCTGTCAGAATCAGGACCCCTGTTTACTTGTATTGTCAGCAGTTACCCAATCCTGTTTGGCTTAAGGCTGTACTATACTTGAAAGTGACAATGAATGAGCACTGACGTCTATTTGCATTCTCAAGTTTTGAGAATCACAGAATGACATATTAGATCTTCTCGTATTTAGCTGAGCACATTTGTTGGGCTTGTGGGAAGATTTATTGAGGGTGGTAGTGTAGCGTAACACTTCTGGACTGATGTTGACTTTCTAATTCCTTAACCTAAAGTTCTGTCTGTCAGCCTGACAGACCTACCTTATGTCTATAAGTCTATTTTATACCCAGTTTATACTGAAGTGTGAGACACATGAAGGCTAATTTTATTTATTTTTTGGAAAGAAATTGATAGGGTACTACTTTTCAGCAAGGATGCATTAAATTGATAAAGTGATTTATAATGTTACAAAACATTTTGATTTCAAATAAATGCGGTTCTTTTGAACTTTGATAATCAAAGAATTCTGAAAAAATGCATCATGATTTTTACATGACTTTCAAAATTGAAAGTAGTAAGACATATTAACTTTCTTAGGCACTAAATCAGCATATTAGAATGATTTCTGAAGGATCATGTAACACTGAAGACTGAGTAATTGATGCTGAAAATTAACCTTTGCCATCACTGGAATAAATTGCAATTTAAAAAGTATTTGAAATAGAAACGGTTATTTTAAATTGTAATTTTTTCCCACAATATTACTGTTTACTATATTTGATTAAGTAACTGCAGTCTTTGTGAGAATAAGATACTTTTTTCAGAAACATTAACACATTAATTGTGTATGGTAGATAATGAAAATCCATTATTTGTGAATGTCCCTACAGAAGTCCTGAAATGGCTTTCTAGATCAAATGTTACAGAATTCAGATTTAACAGCTGTAGACCAGCATTTGATCTTAGTGAATGCATGTTACTTTCTCCTAAGTGAAATGAAATGCTAAATAAATATCTTTCCTGTAGATAAACAGTCTGACCTGTGGCCCAATCCTCAGCATTTTTACATGATGGCAGCCCTCAGAAAAACATTTTATATTTAGAAAAAAAACTGTTTTTCAGACAAAAAGTCCAATGTGTTTTTTCTCACCAATTCAATCAGCACACTGAGCTTTGCTCTGAATTTCTTTTTGCAATTGTTTCTGATTTGAACTTGAAATTGTATATATCAGGCTCAGACAGCAAATGCAGTCATTGACAAAAGGACTGTAAAGTTTAACTTTAATTTACTTTTTCTTTCCTCTTATGTGTGGTAGTTAGCAGACTTTTGCCTCAGATGATGATTCATCTGTTTGTATAATTGTGATTAGTTGATTGTGAATGGGTAGGATTCGGTAGCTCTGATTAATTGCTATCATTTTTCACCCCATGACATCATGCAGGATTTTAGTGAGGGGAGTAATGAGAAGAAAGTGGAAGGCGGGTGGGGGGTGTTGGGTTCAGGTCCTTGGGACTTTTGGGGGTGGGACCCAAATCCTCAAATGCTCTCCCTTCTGTTTGGTAACTTTAACCTGCTGATTTATTAGCAGCAATGGCAGGATGCTGAAATAATTGGGCTTGGATCAGCGTACATGGCAGCAGCAAAAGTGAGCTCAGTGGTGGATTTTATTGAAAGAATGTGTTGTTTTGGATAAGGTTACTGAAAGGTCTATAGGAAGGCAAAAGAGTGTGTGTATGGGTGTGTGTTTGTTGGATAGATAGTGTATATGCTATATCCAGATCTTCAGACTGAGTAATAGGAGGATAGTAGACAGAACAGACATTTGCCAACAAGATGATTTGGCTGTAGATTGTGTGTGCACTCATTTAATCTCACGACTTGTGTTGGTTGGCGAGCATCGAGGTGCTTATTGCACATTTAAGTTGGAGCGTGACCAACAAAATCTTTAATCCCTAACTATACAGTTTGTCTTGTGATGTAGTAGTCTTCTTCAATCTCCATGTCACTCACCCGGAGAGCTATATTAATCTACCCCCTCACCTATTTCAAAATGAGAACTTTCTCTTGCTTCTTTTAAATTTTATTACAAATTTTCAGTAGTTGTCACAAATTTGGTATACCTTTTGCTGTAATGACAACACCACAAGTGCCTCTTTATTTATTTATCTCACACAAAGATCTGTTGCAAAGCACACATTTATCAGTAAATAGGGTGAGATATTTTATTTATGAATTAAACCTAAAAGTCATTTTGATTCTTTGTATGGTTTAAAAGTATTATCAAATGAAACTCAAGTGTATAAATTTTATTTATACCTATGTTACTTGTCTTGTCACTTTATATTGTATGTGTACTGGAAGCTACTGTCACCAAGACAAATTCCTCGTATGCGCAAGCATACTTGGCAATAAAGCTCTTTCTGATTCTGATTCTGATTCTAAATGCGCAATTCAGCAAGACTACAAGTGCTGAACTCGCTTCACGCCAGTCAGGATGACAATAGTTTGCACGCTATTTATTTATTATGTGCACAATTATTACAGTAGCAGAAATTATAATCAAAATATACAATCAGAGAACACCAAAGCCTAATATTTTCTTAAAGGTGCAGAAAGCGATTTCTGAGAGATGCTGTTGAAAGTGGATCGGGTTGAACACCAAAACACACTTGTAGCCAATCAGCAGTAAGGGGTGTATACACTCATGAGGGGGGGAGGTGCCTGTGCTACATAGCGTCTGCATCTGAAATCGCATACTTCCCTACTATATAGCATAGTAAGCGAAAAACAGAGAATAGGCAACAAAATACCCTGATGACCTACTACTTCTGACGAGATTTTGAAGTGCGCATACAATGGACACTTTACTATCCCATGGAGGTTGCTATTCATGGATTTCATCAGGTCCCTTTCCACAGGTGTATTAATCAAGCACAAGCATACGCGGGTGGTAGTGGCGCAATGGATAAGACACATGCCTTTGGTGTGAGAGACCCGGGTTCGAATCCACTGTGAGACACCAATGTGTCCCTGAGCAAGACACTTAACCCCTAGTTGCTCCAGAGGCGTGCGACCTCTGACATATATAGCAATTGTAAGTCGCTTTGAATAAAAGCGTCAGCTAAATGAATAAATGTAAATGTAAATGTAAGCACAATGCAGTCTGCATTCATAATCTAGGTGCTTGATTTTATACACCTGTGGAAAGGGACCTGATGAAACTATGAATACAGTGCTAAGATAGATGTACGAAAATTATGTGTACAATTTTCGGAAAAAATAACATTATGATGTACAGAATTCAATTTCAATAGTACATTGGGTTTAATTTGTCATTTATTGAGATCTACTAATATATATTGTTAGTGCCGAGAATTTACACATGAATAAAATCATAGATCCGTGAATGTAGCTTATGTACTTTCGTGGTCTAGTGGTTGAACTTTTGCCAAGCGTGTCAGAGGTTTTGGGTTCTAATTTGGACTCGTTTAAAAAAAAAAAAATTTAATCAAAACCGAATATGTTTATCAGTGGTTGTATATCAAGCAGGGAAACGTTTGTGTGCATTTTGTTTTGTGATTTCACCGGAACAAATAGTCTCCGCAATGGCAGCCACAAGAGAACACTGTATCCATGCCACTGACAGCAGCGGCAACGAGCTCAGCAGCTTGATTTAAAAAACAACACATTTCAGCACTAGAATGCCTCTTATTTGACAAACGAACGAAATGAATGCCCTGCTAGTTAACTGGAGATGTTTTATTTATTTGTATTGGGTACATCCGTGGTGCGAGTTGTTTCAAAAAGTGGTGGGGACAATATCGACCCTGGCAAAAACCCATAATGCTCCGCGACGTGTCAACGATGGTGATGGTTGCTTTGGCCAGGTGGTGGTATTTATAGCATAAGGGGCGGGACATTCTACATTCTTTACATTCTAGAGAGCATTTGATTGGACAGAAGATGTGATGAGAAGCTGAAGTCCGCTGTGACATCATCAAAATTTGTGATCCATTTTAGCGTAAGTGAGGGACTGTAAGTTTTGAATGCTTATATCTCCTAAATGCGAATTTTGTCATTGGTAACCTTAAAAGTGCAGTCTGTAAGAATGACAAAATATGTACTGCAGTCCAAATTCTAAATATCAGAGATTGTTGATTCTCCCGCCACCTGCTCCTCAGACTGGATGGCGCTCACACAGGTTGCCAGTTTGAGCTCACGCAATGGACAATGCAAATTGGCAACGTGCAGTATCACAGACCAAAACAAACATTCCAGACTGGAAACATACATTTCAAAGTAAAATAACTGGTTTTTTTCAGAGAAACTAGTACTGTATATGAACTTAGCATGTTTCCTCAATATATGCAAACATATTATGGTACAAAACATATTTTAGTAGAGTGAAAAAGTTACATACAGCACCTTTAAGCCTAACATTCATACTAAAAGCTAAATAACTTGAAATTTTTCAGGGGGCCTTTAAGAACATCTTTTTTTTTTTTTTTTTTTACATTTAGGAACGTTCTTACGAATTTCTTAACTTCGTAGATTTTCTGTGTTCACATCCAGCATAAAGCTGGTCATTTGAGTGTTCTTGTGGAGTTCAGGTTTTGTAAGGCATATGACTACCTGAGTTTGTGTGATTCTCATCGCAGTTTCTGTCTCCCAGGACAATGTCAATGAAGCATGCGGAATGTCCTAGAACACTTTGATTTGGCTTATTTCTTTCTTTTGGCTGATTGCTATTGACTACAATTTTATGGATTTCACTGCCATGAACAAAGGACCAAAACTCAGAAACCGTGCAGCCAAAACAAGACTTGCTACTTTGGAAAAAAATGTTTTTGAATGTCTGTGCTTAGATTTATCATGTTGAGCCTTGGAACGCAAGCACGGCCAGCAGACATTGTGTACTATAAAAGTTCACACTGTTCTCATTTCCTCTGTGATCTCTCATTGGTTGACACAAGGCTTCATTAATGTTCCTCTCAAGTGCCTTCATTAGAAACGTTTTTGTATATTTTGACATCTGTTTGATGTTGGATATTTAATAGTAGTAGTAGTTTTTGATTCTTGATATAGTAGGGTATATAGTTGTACAGTGGGGTATATATTTGTGGTATGGGGACTCCAATGTAAATGAAATAAAAGGGTAAATGTAGACTGCCCTGGATTTATACAGGAAGACAAATGACCAAATATATCTATGGTGTCTATTTCTACCTTAATCTGAATTTAGCTCTTGCTTCTGAAGTTTTTCATCTGTTCTTCCTTTTCTTTTGAAGCAAACAGAAGATTATATGGTTTGGGTTAGCAGTGAAGAACCGAGCACTACGGTAATGTCACTTTCTAGAAATAATGGAGGCACAAATTAGATTATGGAGAAAGACAGGAGCACACATGTTAGCGCTTTTGAGATGCATATGTGTACACAGGAGAAATACATCATGGGCCCTGATGGCTCAGAGTGGAATAAAAAAAGTTCTCTCCAGTGAGACATTGAGGAAAGAGAGACTGATATGCACCGTCAGAGGGTTATGTTGACCAGAGAGCTAATGTGTCACTCATCTCCCATGTTACCTTGGATCAGTGATGGACTGAAATAATGGCCAGGCAAATTTTCCGTTCCATAATCTACAGCTTTGTTAACAGAATAAAAAAAAACTGTGTTCAATGTTGTTATTCGTTTATTTATCAAAAAATGTATTAACATTATTTGAAGCCTTGAGACGAAGAACCATATAAGTCCATATTTTCACATTTTAATACAGTAATAGAACCTTAAAGAAAATATTCTTTCTTACAATTTATTTATTTATTTATTTATTTATTTTTTGCTAACGTAAACCACAGAACAAATACAGACAATACAGTACAGGGACATCAAACGCAGCTAAAACGTTTCGATTAATTTCTCCGTGGTTATGAGGAGTACAGCTTTCATTTCGACCCATTCATGACTTGATCCGTTAAACAGAGTGAGCAATATGAACTGTAGTAGACAACGCCCAGTAGCCTACACGCCCCTCTGACTGTAACCGCTAACGTTAGGTAGATACTTTGTACATGTACGGTTCTAACACTCACCTCTTTCGGTGGACTTTTTCCTCGTTTTAGCTCTCCTCTCCGGTTCACATATGGTTTACCAGCATCCCTAAAAGACTACCTTGCTCTGTCCTTCCATTCGTTCATGTTTGCTCTCTTTTTTTTTGCCGAGGTTTTGCCTATTAATGTCCGCAACCGGCGTCTCCATTTTTCGTTAGTGGACATAAACGTTTTTTCCACGTGAGACTATTTTAAAGTTTAAAATACAGAGTATTGGTCGCGTTAACACACCCCCAAAGTGCTTCTGTATACAAAGTGGCACACGTACATTCATGTCACATGGTTATCTCATTTTTTTGGACTTATACGGTTGTTCGGCGCATGGACTCATTTATATAAGAAAAAAATACATTTTAAATGCAGGATTATTAGGGAGTTTGTCACTGGTCGTTATTTAAGTGTAAGGCCTCTCTCCTCACCTTTTGCTGTTCTTCTAATCTTTCATTCCTTCCTCTGCATAGTGCTCTGATTTTCCCAAGTGTCCATGTTTCTGTGTCTATATCCTGTAACAGAGCGTACGGGAGGTGCTCGAGCACACACTGTGCTCTTTGTGCAGTGAGGTCTGCTCGTCTTGAGAAGGCATTTCCTCATGTAGGTGAAGGAACAAGATCCGACTTCTGAAAGTGATGTTTCCTTAGTGGGGTGATTTACAGTGAACACAGGCAACACTTAAAATGCATCCTATGGAAGATCTGGTGTGTGAAACCACAGACACACAGATTTAAGTATTTTATACTTTTGAATAAACATCTACGTTTCTGGCCAGAGCACCAGCGATCCAGCAGCGATCAAGCAAGCAATTGTGTTGACTTGAGTTGTTGCACTCGGTAGCTCCACTCACCGATGAATCTTATTAGTCCAAAATTCCATATCAAATAATATTACTAATAAAATTGTTTGTGTTTAGCTGCAATTTTTAGTGCAGTATTTTGGTTTCAGCCTGGATGGAAAAATGACTTGATGCTGTAAACCTGCTCAGCAGTGTTTTCTCAAAGGATATAAAATGGCCATGTCTAGCTTTTAGGGTCATACTGCAGGAGACATTTAAGATGGTATCCAGCGTTTTATCCCAGGCCTCAACTTCCCTCTTCCGCTCATTCCCCCTTTACCTCCACACATTCCCATTTACCTTCCTGTCATTCTTTCTTTTTTCCATGCGTTTCAGGCCTGTCCTGTTTTCAGTCTATATGCTGACATTCCTCAGCCTTATTACCTTAATGAGGCCCAATTTTCAGCAAAATACTTGTTAATGATAGAACTGTAATGCAGCAGGTTTAAAGCAACATTTTGAGTGTTTACTGAGCAGGTCATTGAAGGGTTAGTATAACAGTCTATATAGAGGGAGTGGAACATCACACACTTAGCCTAATGTTTGTTTTGAGTCTCACTATGTGTTTGTGTGTGTGTGTTTATAATTGGAAGTTTAATAGCCCTGTTTAACGCATATCTTCTGCCTACTGGTTTACTCGCAGGTGGCATAAATCAGCAGTGATAATTGCGGCTAATTGTGTTTAAATGACCTCGCTGCTGTTCTTTTTGCTGTCTTTTCCTCCCCAGCTTTCTCCACTACCAAATCTGCAGCAAACACAGCCATGTGGTTCTTGGTAATTTGTTAATTTAAGAAGTGACTTGAAGAGTGTATGTATTGTTGTTTGTTTTCACGCCACTTTAAGTGATTTAAGTGTGTCAAACACTCCTTTTGTATTTGTTTTTTCAGGTCTGTCCTGATGGCTAGAGCTTAGATACAGCTAAAATGATTTGAACTTCAGACTTTTATTGTAATGACGTTTGAAAAAGTTATGATGTCATAGTGTGTTCGAGAAAGCTTATTATATTCATACGCACCAAGGAGGTCCATAATACTCGACCCATTCGTTTATTAACCTCAAAATAGCTATGTTTCCATCCACTTATTTTTATGTGCATTTTGGGATATCGCATTAAAAAAAAACGCTGGATGGAAATGGAAAAATGCGCATAAATTCAAAAAATGTGCATACAAAACTCGAGTCTGCGCTCAATTGAGTCTGAAACTTCTTATCCGATAAGAAAATATGCGCATGAACTACGATAAACACATTTACCAAATAAATTCCTCGATGCACATCATAAAAAGACGTGACTTTGCGACGGGATGGCATAACTGGACTAATCAGCTGACCGATCTCGTTGCACAGCATCTGAAATTGCTTCTGTGGCCTCTCCTACTGCAGCAACTTCCATTTTTCTTTGTGATATTGGTCAGTTTATCAGGAAGTGACGATTTTGCTCTACTTCGGCTAACTGGATTGAAACGGAGCTTTATCTGCAAATTCTTTATGCCATATTCCATTTTTGCGCATAAGTGCCCATGCTAATACAATGCTAAATCATAAATCAGATGTAGGCTGTATTAAATGTATGAATGTAGATGTATTAAATCAGATGTAAATCCTATGTAGAATAACATTATGATGTCCAGCAATCGATTTAAATAGTACACTGGGTTTACTTAGACATTTAATGAGATCTACTCCACTATATGTTGTTTTTTCACGTGAATAAATACATAGATCGAATGTACTTTAATGGTCCAGTGGCAGAACTTTTGCCAAGCGTGTCATAGGTTCTGAGTTCTAATCCGCACTCGTATATATTTTTTTTCTTTTTCATCAAAACCGATTATGTTTATCAGTGGTTGTATATCAAGCAGGGACAGATTTGTGTGAATTTTGTTTTGTGATTTTCACCGGAACGAATAGAGAGTCTCCTCAACGGATTGAAGCGCCGCGTCCAAGTGAAGACTGTGTGGCGTGTGCGCAAGCCCCAAGAGAACACTGTATTAGCGCCACTGATCGCAGCGGCAACGAGCACTTTGATCACTTGATTAAAAAAAACACACATTTCAGCGCTAGACTGCTTCTTATTTAACGAATGAAACGAATACTTTGCTAGATAACTGGAGATGTTTTATTTATTTGTATTGGTACATCCGTGCCGCGAGATGTTTCAAAAGTGGTGGGGACAATATCGACCCTGACAAAAAGTGGTGGGGACATGTCCCACCCGCAAATTACGCCTATGATGACGAGACACGAGGAGAAATTGACAAAGAACTGTCCGACACAGCCCACGTAGCTCTCACTACAGATGGGTGGACCTCCAGGGCTACTGAAAGTTTCCTCACGGTGACCGCTCACTCACTATATTGCTTCGGAATGGGATATGAGAAGCTGCGTTTTGCAAACATGCCCCATTTATGAAATAAATTAATTGATAATTAAGCTATATATCATAAGAAAAAATAACAACAAGAACCGTACATAACCGAAAACCGTGACCCTAAAACCGTGATACGAACCGAACCGTGAGTTTTGTGAACCGTGCCACCCCTTAGTAACTAAGAAAAATAACTCTAAGAAAGAAATAACTCTCTTTAGAGTGGACTTTTTGTTTTGTAAATTTGCATACCGTATTCATGCTCAAACAGCAATATTACACATGAAAGACAATTGAAATTGTAAAAAAGCATAATAGGGCCTCTTTAAAAATCTTACCGACCCTAAATTTTTTGAACGGTATTGTATATAACACTAACAATTCAATTATAAAACTATACAACTAATTGTTGTAAAGAAATAAATTGTGTATTTTGGCTGCAGAATGATATAGCTATGCAACCAGGCCATGCTAACCAGGCACACCCCTTAACCCATTGGTATGTAATACACCCACGGCATCTTTTTTTGTGTGTGTATGTCTGTCAAACTGTCAATGGATGAACTATCTTCTAATTACCTTCTTTATAAAGGTAAAAAAAAATGCACCTGTAAATCAATTTAAGGGGGGGAAATATTGTCCCTTAATGGAAAAGGTGTGACTGCAGTCTAAATGGAAGAGTTCTGTATGCAGAAGGATGTTAAATGCCTCAGAGGGTACATCACTGTAAAAAGTTTGGGAACCACTGTCCTAAAGAATGACTCCTGTCCATCTGAGCTCTGCACAGATTAAGCCATCCACTTTTGGCTGGCCTTATAATAACAGTCATAAGCATTTATGTGCTAAGAGTCTCAGCATATGGAGCTGATCACCTCCACAACAGGCAGCCGTGGGTTACGTTACTGATGAGTAATTTAGGGAGCCGCGGCCTCTTATTCTAACTTGCTTAATTTTTCTTCCATCTCAGTTTCTGCTTTCTCTCTCTCTCTCATCGGTCAGAGGAAAATATTTCATTAAAGTCTATTTATAGAGCGTGTTTTAATGGGCAGACCTCAGAAACAGGAGGAAATAAGAAAACCTTGAAAATGCTCAATCAAAGAACCTGCTCATTTCCTCCGGCTGCCTATTACAAGTGACCTTACTGTGAGAATGAAGTTGCACTCGTGAGGATCGTGTGAGCTGTATTGTGAGGATGACTAACAGAGGTGGAGTTCCTGATGGGTAAATTGTGCCTGCGTGATGAGTTTGGTTAGTCAGCCTGGTGAATTATGGCTGTCTCAGCATTATGTGTGATTGGAGGAAGTCCATCATGTCCGAGGCAGAGATATTTGTCTCAGGCTAAACCTGCATCTGAATAATGTCAGCTCATGTTCTCACACCAAGAGAGAAACAAACTTCAGTCCATCATGCAAGCTAAAATGGCACACAAAAAAATATTTGCTTCAATGCGTATCACTCTTGTTTGGTCAATTTTTTTTGTGTTTTTGTTTGACAACTGAACAAAGAGTTTATGTATATTCAAGACTTGCACATTGAGCAATGGTGTTGATTGTTGAGTGTGTTTTGATGTGAAATACAAATTGAGTGAATAATGATCTGTTTCAACACATTGGTTTCCACACTCGATTAAACAGGACAGGTCAGTATGTTCAGTGATATTCTACTGAAGTCATTATCGTTTTGATCTAACAAAAAGGTTTTGGAAAGGTTCTACCATTCACTTTGTCACATTTAACAAAATTAAATGGTACGTCAGTGGTCTAATTCTTCTTTACTCCCTTTCTCTCTGTCTCCCTCATGTGTGTCATTAACACCACTGCTTTATCTCACGCTGAGATGTAACAGCTAAGCTGATCACTGGTTTCTGTCACCTCCCAAAGCTCCGGGCCAATCGCCGCCTTGTTCTTCCAGGTCACCAAAGTGGTCCAATTATTTGATCAACAGGAAATATTCATAGACTTCTGAAAGGAGCGTTGACAAATGGCTGCACTTTCCATCATAGAGGCTGTGTTTAACACATCAGACGACGACCTTGAGCTAATGTATTAGTCATGATAATGACATCGCAAAATCATTACAGGTGACCAAGTTATCAAAATGACTTTGACAGCAGATAATTGGTCTTACTGAGGTAATGCAGATAGAAGAGGATCATGTCTGTGTGAGTGTTTTTTTAATGTGTGTTTTCTTCTTCTTTTTTTTTTTCTTCTTTTTTTGAGAATCTTATTGATATGCCATTGGAACAACTTTAGTCAAGGCTGATATTTCACCTCTTTCAGACAATTGAAATGAGGGGAGGTAAAAACCCTGATAGGTTTTTAAACACACGCACACTAGAGGAACAACTCCACACCTTCATCCACTGTCACGGATGCTTTAGAAATAATAACAGCCTCAGAGACACTGATGCAGAAAACAGAGGGTGAAATAAAAAGGCAGACTAAAGCTCAAACTGTCTGACATGTTTGTCTGTGTGTGAATGGCCCTGCTCCCTGCTAGGAATCTTGCTGTCTTAGTCTCGCTGTCTAATTTCGCTGTGTGTTTGTGTGTGTGGTGACAGCCCATGCTGTGAGTGTCTGGCCATATATGTCTCCGTTACAGTAGCGTATGGGTATGTATGGTGGCAGGAGGACACACAGGACTGGCATATTGTTGGCAGACCAGTGCCTTGGATAGCTAGTGCTTTTGCATTCCTGTTTTGGCAGTCATAGCAGTCCATTTAAGCCATTAAGCTGTTGCGTGTATCTAGCCATACTTCAGTCCACAGTAACGGAGCACTTACTTTCTTGCACATATAGTATACGCACAGAAAATCACATGCACTCAGTGGCCATGTTGTGTACTGCAACTTTCCACTGTTTGTATCATTCTGCTTGTCTGATTTTGTGTGGACAGACTGGGGATTTTTCACAAAGTCTTTCTACACAGTTATGCCAGTAATTGGTGGCAATTGATTGTTTTGGAGTGAGTCATTGAATCATTTGTTCAACTGATGTGTTCAGACACACTGATTCATTCAGGAATGAAGAGTGACTCATTGAATCATTAATTAAACTGATTCATATAAAACACTGATTTATTCAGGAATGAAACACGTGACTGTCTTCATCAGTGACCCATTGAATCATTAATTTAACCAATTTGTTTAAACACTGATTCATTCAGGAATGAAACAAGTGACTTGCTGTGTCCCAAATCATGTACTATCCATCCTAAATAGTATTTGAAATTAGAATTAGTGTGTTTCAAATCGGTATTTTGAAATAAGTATTCCAAAGATACCTGGATATTCTACTATTTCCGATTAGAATTCGAAATGTAGATTTGTGCACTCTCTATTTTTTGGTATTGCCCCAGAACCCATTGAGTGTTCGATGATGATTCGATTAGAACTGCAAACACAAATAAAAAGTGTTTAAAAACTACAAATATGGTGGATGTGTGAGACCTGACGGTTCAGATAAAGGGATTTGAGTGATTAATAGTCAGTATCTAATCTGATGAAAGAATATGCATTCAATGTTTTCCACATTAGATTTCATCTTGCAATGACATTGTGAAGATACATTTCGTCATTAACTTTTAAATATATCATTATCAAACATGGAAGGAGACATGAGGAGAGTTCATGAAGAGAGTTCTCTGCATGAAAAACCCACGACTGGCAGATCAATGTGATATTGATCTCCAATACAGTAGTAAATGAAATGTGGAGGATATCTGTGACAAGATGAATGTCAGGACAGTTTAAACGGTGACAGGATGCACCTAACTAAGTGACAGAGCGGTCCATTAAAGATGCAATTATGACGAAGTAGTATGTCCGAAAGCTTGCCTACACTTCTGCTGCAAACTCAAAAGTATGTACTTTCTTCATAAAGAGTACAAACCTTTAGGGGTGTACCAGTGTAGTATAAGCAGGCAAATTTGGATGCAACTTCACCATTGAGTTATTAAAACAGTAATTTAACTACTTTAATTTTTTCAAAAACACTCATGTATTCAGGAATGAGACAAGTGACTGTCTTTATGAATCTTTGAATATTCTAATAGACATTTATAATCCAATTAAACCAAATTTTGTTTAGACTTTAATGTTTGTATCAACCTGGTCACTGTTAAGCACTGTATGTTTACTCTTTGTATGTGTGTTACAGGGTGCCACCATAAAGAAAGATGAACGCACTGGAGCGATCATAGTGGCACGCATCATGAGGGGCGGGGCAGCCGACAGAAGTGGTGAGCACTAATGCGCCTCTTCTCTCACTTCACAAATGTACCCTAATAATACCCAGATTTTTAGTTTGTTTGCACAAAGCCTGAGATGGTTATTACACTGAATAAACTGTGGTCTCTTCTTAACTTCTCTTGTTATCCACTGCTCTTTGTTGCATCCAGGGCTGATACATGTCGGAGACGAGCTGAAAGAGGTTAATGGTATCCCTGTTGATGACAAAAAACCTGAGGAAATAATCCGCATCCTGGTATGTGCGTGTTTGTGAAGAGACAACTAGAAATGCCATAAATGGCATGTTTAACAGTTTGTAATGTAACAGAATATTGTGAAAAGGTGGTTTTATCCAGTGGGAATTGTTTGGACCGTTAATGTGTGAAACATTATAGGCTAAGAATCTAATGTTATTTTCCTCCTAAAAAATGTTTTGGCAAGAGAAAGTTATTGTGAAATAAAAAGACAAAAGGAATGCACCAGTGCACGTTCTTCATTTCATTTACTAAAAAGGTTGTTAATCGTGTCTTTTTGTTGATTCTGCTCTATTTATAGTCCCAGTCGCAAGGTGCCATCACGTTTAAAGTGGTCCCAGGCATCAAAGAGGAGTCACAAAGCAAGGAGCCGAAGGTACAGTTCATCAGCATTGCTGCTGATCAGACATGACAGTTTAGGAAAAAGAGATGGCCGATATGGGATGTTCTACTCAGATGGTGGGGAGGGGGGGCTTTCTCTGTATATGTACTATGGGCTGCTGGCTTGATAGATGAATTTTTGTTCCCTATCCATCTTCAACACAAATGATTTGCACTAAACCTCTCAGCTCCTGTCTAGCTTACAAACAGCCTATGTCGATCTGTTCCTAAACCAAGTGAGCTACATGAAACCTCAGTAATGACTGATTTACAATCCTCTACACATGCATCTTACTCAAAACTTTAGTCAGAACTGTTGACACTTAAATGATCCTACAGAATTGAGTTCGGACATGAGCTAAGCTAAAGACTTTATACTAATAAACAAAAATACATAAACCACTAACAAAAATATTTGGTGAAATAGCACATTTTAAATTATTTTGGTGATAGTAGGTCTATAGGTTTTAGCAAACCTTTGCAATGGATTTTGGGATTGTGTCCTATCCATGAGGAATAAATCCAATTCTGACTTGACTCAGAACTTAAGCACACGTCATGGTTATAAGTTGCAGAGATTGGGCTCTGTAAATTGTTTTCTGTAATTTGTTTTCTGTAATATGTCTCTTACTCTCATCAAGGCTGCATTTATTTAATAAAAAAAAAAAAAGAAGAAGAGTAAAACAGTAATATTGTGAAATGTTATTACAATATAAAGTAACTTATTTTATTTTAATATATTTCAAAATGTTATTTATTTATGATGTCAAAGTTTATCATTTTTAGCATCATTACTCCAGTCTTTAGTGTCTCATGACCGTTACATTTTTTTCAATACTATTTGTATTATTTTTGTGACAATTATACATTTTCAAGTTTTTTTGATTATATAGAAAGCTGAAAAAACAGCATTGATTTTAAATAAGTAGAAATCTCTCTTTTTTTTTTTTTTTTTTAATTAAAAACGTAATCCTTGCTAAATTAAATTAATGAATTTATTTATTTATTAAATTAAATAGAAAAGGTATTGACCCCAAACTTTTGAGTGTTGTGCTGTAAATGAGGACTGTATCATTTCTTTGCGGGTTTATTCTATTCGTTTTTCTGTGCTGTAATGGTTTAAATATGTTTCAGTTTTAAATTCAGTCATAACCCACATGCGTGTTATCCAGTGACCGTAGTTTACTGTTTTCTGCACATGTAATGAATATGTTGAAGTGATGCTAATTGGCTGCACATGTGTAAGAGGGATAAAAAATGATGGAGTGCAAGACAGAGAGATGAAGTGTTCCCTCAGGATGTATTGGTGTGTTTGTGGGGAACGTTCTCCCTTGTAACATCATTTTTCTGTATGGCACATGCAGCTCTCTAAATCAACACAAGCCACTGCTCTGTGCTTTGGGGACTTTGCTGTCTCCGTTTGCTCTCAGTAACCCTTTATTTTCTTATTTGTCTTTTTTATTGATTTGATACGTCTGCTCAATCACTCCAATCCTCCAAACACCTCATGATCTCCTTTTTTAGAAAAGCGCTAATGAGAATCACATAGCATTTCCAAGAAGATTTTACATGTGTATGTGTGGAAATTAAGCCTGTCTGCTATCCAAAAATGCACCTTGATTTGGTCATTATTTAGAGAGAAGGATGGAGCAGATGTGATTTGAATTTCATCTTTCTCTCATTTCATTTTAATCCATTTAATGTTAGTTAAAGCTGCTTCTCTCTCTCTCTCTTGCTCTTCAGATGTTTGTAAAGGCGCTTTTTGACTTCAATCCAGCTGACGATAAGGCGATCCCTTGCAAGGAGGCAGGCTTGGCGTTCAGGATGGGAGATATCTTGCAGGTTATGAGCCAGGATGATGCCACCTGGTGGCAGGCCAAACTCGAGGGCGATGGCAACCCGCGCGCTGGACTCATCCCTTCCAAACACTTACAGGAGAGGTTAGCCAATGCTTTTCTCTCTTCCCTGCTCATTTCCTCCCACTATCACCAGTTTTAAATTCAACAGCACTCCTTGACTCCATCATCTTGTCCGCCCTCTGTCCAGCCCCCTCATATATCATATTCACCTTTCATGCATCCATCTCTCTGTCTCTCGATCATTCCAGACTTCTTCCACTCCATTACAACCTGACTTTCACTCCCTACTATGAAAGGAATGACTTTTCTGACTTTTTTGTGTTCCTCATCATTTTGTTCCCTTTTTGTGCAAGTCGGCTCGGCCAAAATACTTTGGATTTCCGTGGCTGTCTGGGCTGGAATGAGTAATGACAGACAGTGATAGCACTGGTTCACATCCACTTTGGACGTCCACGCACGGAAAATTGCACATCAGTGGCTTTCTTTTTCATAAAGTGGACTCTGATGTGCATGCATATGTGTGCTGCCTTAGGAAATAGTTTCTTTGCTCTGTTTCTCTTGAAGAAAGTAACTTTCAATAGTAAAACATATTTTTGAACCTGTCAGAGGTACAGTAGCAAGTGCTGTTTCTGGCTGACCATTTTCTCTCTCTCTCTCTCTCTCTCTCTCTCTCTCTCTCTAATGGATGCTTAGGCAGGTAGCTCTGCATTGTAGTTAAGTGTTTAGTAATCTCCATACAGCTGTGAAATCTGATGGTTTTACTGCATGTCAGAATAGGGTTTTCAGTCAGGTTTGGAGTGCTAAATTACCAATCATTAAGTTAGGTTTACACATTTTGGTTGTAAATGAGTGACGTATGATGTTCAAAGACCAAACAGACTCCTTTACACAATGTTGTCGGTTGATTTAGATTTGATGGGTGATTGCTTCTCACTTGCACATATATCAATAAATACAGTTGTCAGTCCCAAACACTGACACTGAATGTGTACTATCTGTTTACTACTATCTATAGATCTTTATCTTTCTCTCTCACTTCCTTCAGGAGGTTTGCAGTCTGGAAACCCACGACCATCACTACTCTTCAGAGGACCCCCAGCAAAAGATTTTGTAAGGACCATACTCCAACAATCATGCAGCAACTAAAACAACCACTGAAACACACACCAGAGCTCAACAATGTTTTTTTTCCACTACTGGCTCAGTCGGGCCATTAGTTGTGGTCCCACTATGAAAGAATTATAATTAGCAAAAAAAAATACGGGTGTACATTTAGTGGAAATGTTTGTATTTTTCCATTTAAATTTAAGTGTACTTAACATTTCACTTTATAAAAGTGTGTTTTTCTTTACAAAACTGGAAATTATATACATATAATGTAACTTTCAAACACTTTTACTGGAAAGCGATAGCATATGATGCAAAACATTACTCTTTGGTTTGTCGTTTCACATTTTTAATGGTACTTTCAAGGTGGTTACAAATAAGTTTAGCAATTTTGACAAACCTCACCCATGTTAGTCAACTAGATAACAGTATCTTGGTGAAAAATCATCATAATTTGTAAACCATTTTGATTAAATCCAGAAACTGAACAGTGGTTCTCAGCCAGGGGGATGGGGATGAAAAAAAACATTATTTTTGAAGAATCTTAAATCTCTGGAATCACTAAATTTAATTACATTTAATACATCTGTTAATTATGACAAAACTGCTTGTTTTCTAACTTTTGTTTTGTTTTATTAAAGCAGAAATATCCAATAATGTGTTGGACAACAGGGACCTTAGAGTCAGACAGGTTGAGAACCACTGGTTTAAAACATGGTTGTACAAGATCACTGAATTTAAAATTTCCAGTGGTAATGCCCAAAACTCTCTCTCACTGACCTCAGGCCAGACAACATATTGTTGAGCCCTGCACACACACATCCTTTTGTTCCTGGACTACAGCAGAAATGATTTTTGAACTGTTGTATGAGAGCGGCCCATGCGATGCAGATGCTGTGACAAGACAGTGGCTTAAAAAAAATGAATAGAAGGAATAGCAACCGGAAAAGATTAGATGAGAGGGTGGGAAGTGCAAGGTGAAGTGAATGCAGACAGGGAGCCCAGACTCCCCTGATTGGTGCCAGGCAGATATGTGCACACATGTGTATTCATGTACATGTGCATTAATGCACGCCTGGACATAAGCTTCCTCTCCTGCTTTCCATTAATCTCTCACATTTGACTATCGTGTGTGTGCGTGTGTTTGTGCGCCACAGCTCTAATCTCTCCCTCCGACTGACATCAGGGGTCTTTATGGAGCTATGCTGGGTTACTCTCTACACATGTGCGCACTTAAGACTCACCACGAGACAGACCCGCAGCAACACTCTCGACATGTTGCCATCATCCGTACAGCTACACGCACACTTGATTGAATAATACAGCCACTCTGGATTCTTATCCCCAATGCCACATGTTTGGCCTCCCACCTTTCCCATTTTTCTCTGTCACTCCGTCGGCTGCTTAAAACAAAGAAAAAGTCAAAGTTGATGTGTGCGTCACTGAATTATCAGTATTGATGCGTTTTCCAGGACCACCCCAGGAGTCGTGAAACTGTCGTCTTCGCAAACTCTTTACGTTTCACTTAACGAACAAGCATAAGTAATATTAAAGTCCTGCTTTTATGCAGCTTTTCATATGTAGAATTTTTCTGGAATCACGTCACGTATTGAAATTTGTCAGAAACGCGCTCAATTCAGAAAAACAGAAAGCTAAATGTGTCCATGTCTGACTTAACCAGAAGCAGACCGTATACAATATCAATCCAAACACAGGTGTTGTAGATGCATATAGGTGAGCTTGGAAAAAATAAATTGTTTGTTTGAAACCACATGATTGTGCACTTTAAGAGTAAGACCATCTGTCCACTGGCCTGCAGTGCGGTGACGTTAGCCCATATTTCAAAGAGCAGCGATGAGGGGCTTTCTCTGGATGACTGAACACACGCTAGTGCTTTGCACTACAGACATGTGCTGTCAAATAAAGCCTTACTTATCAGAACAGCATGACAACTAGCTGAGACTGTATGTCATATCCATTATAAACCCCACACCCCTGGACAGGTACAGAGACTAAAACTTTCAGGGTTTCCACGGTCAAATCATATGAATTTTTTTTATGATTTTAAGCATGGGAATGTCATGGAAATAAATCTTAAAAACAATGGAAAGTCATGGATTTTACTGGTAATTTTTTAAAAAAAAAATTTATTGTTACATATTATGTAACATATTTTTAAATGTATGTAGTTTGAAACATTTTGTAGGCTAGAAATAGTTGTTTATGGATTAAATAGAATAATTTAAGTCAATATCAAGTAAATCCTTATGAAGGACTGGAAAAATTACAGTGCAGACAGTTGAATCGTGCACATATAGGTTGGTCTGGTGACAAAAAGGTTTGCTGGTTCAATCCCCACAAGGTGCGAGCATCATTGTCTTTGAGCAAGGTACTTAAAGTTGGCATGAAGTGTAAGTCCACCCTATCTGTTTTCTAAACACATCTTAATGATCTTATTATGAATAATTACCATGCATATGCTTCTCTTTCATTTTTTTTTTTATTCGTATTTCAAAATGTCATAACTTGATCGTCCAATAAAATGACAGACTTATCTGGTGACGTATGCTGGCCTTCTCTGATCATTTTTGTCCACTTAAACCCTGACTCTTTCTTATAATTGACTTCAAGCTCGCATTTACTGTAGATCTGACTCATCCAGTCCCACCCTACTTTTTTTTTTTTTTTTTCTTGTTTGATAATTCTTTTCACTCGAGTGTACGTCCCAATCTGGGTTCCCCATCTGTTACATCGCAAAACGTTGGGAAGGAGGAGGAATGTTACTTCTCCTTAGCGATTCAGTCTTGTTTACCAAAACGCTTCCTTTCAGTTACTTACTCCCAGCATCCCGTGTCCTCTGCCATCTACTCCTCGCCAAAGGAGGAGCACTGGAGGCCACACTCAGCCTCTGGCCCTAAGTCCTCCAGTCCTAAGGTATTAGGCGAAGGCTTAGACATGCGTGGGATGTATCCCCTGAAAGCTGCTGATCGTGCCCTCGCCTCTAAACCTTCTGGCTACCGTCTCCACAGACGTGCCAAAAAGAGACTTGCACATTAAGAGCGTATTTTTTCTCATTCTCCTTAACCCCCTGAGGTCGGCTATCACGCCGGCTCGATAGGCTCGCTTTTTTTCTTATCAGTGCAAGAGAGACTCAAAATACTTTGTTGACTTTGATCTTGCAAACAAGTTTCAGACATCAATCGATCCTGTTAAGTGTGCTTTTTTTTGTGTGTTTACTCACAATAAAAATAAAGTGTTGTGCTTTTTGCCAAATAAAGAAAAATAAACATGATGCGAGTTCTGCCTACTCTCTGTCAGTGTAGTCCATTCTGAAACGCGTCCGAAAATGAACTATAACTCAGCGGATACTCAGACAAACAGGCATACAGACACACAGGCATGAAGCTTGAATTCTCTTCTTTTAAATGAAGTATTTTTTATAAAAAACAAATATTCTCAGTTTATGTAATATGTATGAAAAGAGAGAGATGTCAGTCGTTCTCATCTCATTAAGTTTTAATGTGACTTCTGCCAAGTTGATCCACAGATGCCTCTCCACGGCCACCATCTCTGCGATTGAACAACCAATGACAGCTGCAGTTTATTTGGTAGCCCGGAGGTCCAAATGCATGGTGTAGAGTGGCTTCGCGACTGCCTCCCAGACAGTCCCTGCCCCTGATCCAAGTCTTTAAGCAGATTCGCCTGGTACGCTTGCAACACTGTTGTCGTGTGCACGGAACCACCAGCCTGACCTGCTGCCGTATATGACCTGCCATTCAAATGCGAGGTAGTCCTCAACGCAAGGCAGGGTCGCAGTGAGGAGGTTATGGCCTGACAGGATTTGCTCGTCAAAAGTGTCACAAGTGACTTCCTGTCTCTCGCTCTCCCAAATCAGATCAAGTCTAGCCGTGGTGTGGGCCATCACCTCCAGAAACTCCTCGTGGAGCTGGCAAGCTTAGAGAGATCACTATAAGCAGTGTCCTGCATAAACCACATCCACCTCCTCTTGGCTGGATGATGCCAACAGAATTTGGTATCTGTTTGTGAACGGCAGAGGGGGTTGATTTATTAATAACATCCGCCTCAACTCTCTCTGCATCTAATTACTCAGAATTAAGGAAGAACAAAGCTTCTTACCAGTCTATTTCAGTCAGTCTCGCGAATTATAATGAGCACATCCAGCTTCCTCAAGCAGACTCCACCACGTGCTCCACCTGTAGCGTTTGTTTTACAAGCGCATGCAAACATGCGTCTCCTGAAGGCAAAAAGATCTGATGACATCTATCACAGATGCCCTCTTATACACGTGCTCCAGTAGTGACATCATGGAATCGTCATTTGTATACACGTGCTTCAGACACCGGCCACACTGATTGATCCAAGACTCAGTGCTGAGTTCCACTCCGAAAGGGAACTCCATGTTACTGGGGGGGATAGTCCTTTCAATTAAAGTACTGTAAGCTTACATGGATAAAAACATCTGTTAAATGACTTCTTACCCCTAAGACTTACACAAGAATCTTTATTAACTGTCACATGACCAAAAATGTTGTTTCTTCTCCACTTTTATGAGATGTCATTGGCACAATGGGGATGTGCTTCAGGCCCTTTTTACACGAGAACGCTCGCGGGTGAAAACATAAAAATATTTTATCAGATGTGCCTTTCGTTTAGACGGCGACGGCGTTTTTGGGGCTTAGAAAACGCAAAAAGTGAAACCACCCTCCAGTATGGAAATCCTAAAAACGCTCCACCGTCGTGTTCCTGTCTGGAGGGTAAAAACGCAAATGTCTGCTAGACAATGAAGTTTGTACACAGGCGCGCGGACTTGGTGTTGTTGTGTGGCAGTGCTTCACATTGCCACCTAGCCGCCTGGTGTGCATACTACATCGAATTTCACACACTTTTGTGTCACCATATGCACGCAGATCCCCCCCCCAATAACGCTTGTCTAAACGCAGAATAAAAAGTGATAACGCAACGCCACTTTTGCATTTTCTCTTCAGATCGTTTCCGTGTAAACATAGCCTCAGACATGTCAAATCAGCAACCTTCCGGTTACCAACCCTGAGCCTTAAAGGGTTAGTTCACCCAAAAATGAAAATTCTGTCAGTAATTACTCACCCTCATGTTGTTCCAACCCCGTAAGACCTTCGTTCATCTTTGGAACACAAATTGAGATATTTTTTATTAAATCTGAGAGCTATCTCACTCCTCCATAGGCTTCTAAGGGACTGAAACTTGCTGGCCCAGAAAAGTTATTAAAGAGATCGTTAATATAGTCCAAGCGACTACAGTGGCTCAATCTTAAGTTTATAAAGCGACGAAAATACTTTTTGTGCGCAAAAAAACACAAAAATAACGACTTTATTCCACTATTCATTTCCTTCTCTCTGGGCCTCGAGTTATTTCACGTAGTGTTTTAACGCAGCGCGTCTGTGTTGTACGCCACACGCATGACACACATGACCAGCATCGGCCAATAGTGAGCCTACGTGGTGACGTGCAACACAGACGCGCTGCGTTAAAACACTACGTGAAATAACTCGAGGCCCAGAGAGAAGGAAATAAATAGTGGAATAAAATCGTTATTTTTGTGTTTTTTTGCGCACAAAAAGTATTTTCGTCGCTTTATAAACTTAAGATTGAGCCACTGTAGTCACTTGGACTATATTAACGATCTCTTTAATAACTTTTCTGGGCCAGCAAGTTTCAGTCCCTTAGAAGCCTATGGAGGAGTGAGATAGCTCTCGGATTTAATAAAAAATATCTTAATTTGTGTTCCGAAGATGAACGAAGGTCTTACGGGGTTGGAACAACATGAGGGTGAGTAATTACTGACAGAATTTTCATTTTTGGGTGAACTAACCCTTTAACCAGTCAGTTAATATCTGTTTATTTTGTTTACAAATAGGTTAGCACATATTGTCTCATTCACCTCTCATGATTATCTTTCTCATGATTAATGTGTCTTCTGGTTACACAAGCTACATTTACATGCAATCTAATGTATGATCATCCTAACTTGTTTAGGACCACTGATCACAAGCTTCTTGTTGTCATCATAATGTTGTCACATTGCATGTGGAGCAGTTTTGTTTGGGATACATGTACAGTAATGCACTTGTAAATAGATATATATTACATTGATTAAAGTAGATATAAACAGAACATGTGGAATCTACAATGGGATTGATGTAAATCTGTGTATATAAACAATGAATCAGTTGGTCTATTCATGCCCGTCCACGTGCTTTGGTTTGTGCCCTTTTAGATGTTTGTTTGACCAGATATAATTTTAATCCAATTGTTCTGTCATAACTGTAGATATGGAAACAATTTAAACACCCCTTTAATCTACACTCACCATCCCTACTTATTTGTAATAATCATCTGTTCTAGATTAATGTATAAATTGTGGGAGGCAAAAGGCATCTGTTATCTTTTTGGAATTATTCTGTCATGTAAAAATTGCATAATTTCAATGAGTTCGCGCAGTCCAGTCTGTGGTAGCTTTTTTTTTTTTTTTTACTCTGTGGCCAAAAGCCATTTTTAAAAAAAGGATCATATATTACTGACAATGGCTAGAAAGACGTGCTAGGTGTAGGAAAGTTTACTGCTTCATGCACTTGCCTTGCACAGGTTCCATTTTTCTGGACAGAGGTGACAGTTATTCATTTTAATTTAGTAAATCTTACCCATTTTTTCTAATCCTAAGCTTAGTAGCTTCACTTCTTGTCCTAAACCTTAAACATCCTTGGATCCCCCTTTTTTTCGTTTGGGTCACACCAACAAGAAAGATGCCTAAGGATTCTCCTGACTGATAGCACACAAAAGATTTTACTGCCCTCCATCCTTCTCTTCATGGTCTTGCTTTCTTGGCAGGACTGTGTGGATGTGTATGGCAGGCTGTGTAGATGCTGCCCTTTGCTCGTGTGTGTTTTGATTTAAGCTTGTTTAGTAGAATTGAGACCACATGAACTGGAGGAAGCTTTTAAAGTGACTCCAAATGTTCCCATGTCTTCAGGCCTGCACATGCACACTCAAATACACACTTTCTCTGCTGTTATGAACTGTTAGTTGTTCTGTAGCTGCAGTTTCCTATGAGGTAAGCAATGGTTTACCACTTAATGGCATACTGAAGACTTTTCATAGAACACAAACATATTTTTACATTTGTTCAACATTTAAAAGCATAGTTCAATTGAAACATTGAAACATTGAATAATCCTGATGTCGTTCCAAATCTTTATAACTGTCCCTTTAATTTTTTATATTTCAAATCATGTTTGTAATGTGTACTTCTAGTCACATGACTTTATCTTTCCTTTTATTTTTTTCCTTTATAAGATGATGAGACAGTCGAATGGGGTAGGTCAGTTTCTTCTTCCTCCATTAATTTGCTTCTCCCATCACTTTCTTGATCTGTTTTTAATCTTTTTTTGTTTATCAAATTCCTTTCTTTGCTTTCCCAGTGGAGGAGATTGAAGGTACACCTTTCAGACTAACTCTGGTTTGCCTATGAAATATCATAGCCATTAGATCATTGGCTGGGGACCCCTGTATGTGGTAATAGAGTACCCGAACAATGAAGATATGGTTGATTAGAATTCATTGGTCCACAACAGCCTAATGGAGCGTAGCAGAGTGTGTAAAGGGGCCAAGAGTTCATCACCCTACTGTATCTCTCTCATACTGTATACTAAAACACACATTCACAAGCACACAATACATCCCTATTTGCCTGACCAACTATGCCTTACACTTTAAATGAGATTAGAATGATGAGTTCTCAAATGAATCCCACCCGTTTTAGTCTTTCTCTATGATAGACCGTGTGAATGTGATTGTGAACATATTCCCCCAGTATTTCATAGTCTTATTGTTGTGAGAGACGCAAAATATGTTTTAACTTATTTTTACCCCATCTGTAAGGTATGTATTGAATGCATTATGTGTTGTGTCTAATAGACAAAAGAAATCTGAAGTTTATGGCCCTCATGGAAAGTCGTGGATGTTGAATGCGAACACTGCCAATAGATCTGTCCACCTGGTTTAGTTGTAGAGGATCAATAGATGAAGGAAATATGACCTTTGTGCTTGTCTGTAAACCGTTCAAAAGTTTGTTGTCAGTAAGATTTTTTAATGTTTTTTAAAAAGATCGTTTATGCTCAAGGCTGTATTTGTTTGATCAGAAATACAGTAAAAATTGTACTGACCTCCTACTTTTGAACGGTAGTGTAATCATTGTCAGTTTTGTTTATATTACTATAAGCTGTATTGACAGTCTTTTTTGCAATTGGCAATCTGTTTTGCTCATCTTTCAGTATGCAGTAGTGTTCTTATCTTTCTCTCTAATATAAATCTGTCTTGGTTCCTTCTGCTTTTCATAATTTGAAGAGGACAATGAGTTTGCTTCCTATTTAAGTGGACTCCAAATTGGTGAGCTCTTTTTGATTATGCTTTGTGTCTCCTCTGTCCCATAGCACTCCTCTCTCTCCTGTCTGATTCATATTACTGATAAAAGAGTGTGTATATCCCGTTCTGTGTCATTCTCTTGTAACAGTTTCTTGTGCTGTTAGCTCTCAATCTTCTCCCTCCCACTCCTTCTCTGTGTGTGTCTGCTCCGTCGGACAAGAATCTTTTTTGACATGTGGCTGCACGCTGTTGCATGTCCTATAGTATCATTGTCAAGCTTCCTTCTGGCTTATTTTGCATATCTCTTCTTTTATAAGTGGTCGACTTAATCAGCCTGCTGACTTCCCCTTTTGGTGTAGTCTGCTTTTTTTTTGTCTTTAGTTTCTCGGTCATGACCATGTGCTTTGTACGTTTCCTCCAAGATTGACATTGTTATTGTCAGTAGCGATTCCTGAGTGTTGTTGAGTCTTATCCACAATGCAAAGTGGAGAATTGAAACATACTGAACTCCAAGTAATCAGTTTTCTCCCAGTCCTGTTGTAAAAGAGCCAA
Organism: Leuciscus leuciscus; assembly: GCF_965113295.1. NCBI lineage: Eukaryota > Metazoa > Chordata > Actinopteri > Cypriniformes > Leuciscidae > Leuciscus > Leuciscus leuciscus. The sequence goes on along the minus strand of NC_138745.1, from coordinate 22,280,665 downwards.
ATGTGCTTTCGTTTCTCATATAGCCACTCTGAGCAGCTGTACTTTCTGATTTTCCTGTGTGTTGGCAGTGTTTTTAGTTTAAATAGCTTTGTGTAAATGTTCAACATATTGCATTGAAAAGCACTGGTTTATTTCCAGGCTTTGTGGTGGAGGTCCGGCGGGCTCTTGATGTGGTGTGTGTTGGACATTGGGCTGTTTGAAGGCCAGCTCTCAGTCAGGCCTTAGTCTGGTTTCCATCTCTAGCGTCAGTGTGTGGAAAATGAGTGTGCCGTAGCATTCTCATTATCTGTTACCGCACAGACTCATGTATTCTGTTGTTCAGTATGCCCGTCAGGGACAGCTCTATACAGTGGCCGCAAAACGTACAGTATTTCCGTGGGTCCTTAAGTATTAAATATCTCGAGTAGTACAAAAATCACTTATTTGTCTTTTGCAAGGGTCTATGGTTTCAGTTCACAGCAATTTCCCCTCCCTGCTTAATGTTTTGTAATCACTCCATTCTACATCCACTTGAGGTATCCGTTCCCTAATTTGTCCAAAGCCGTTGTTTCATTCTTCCATTTCAGTGAATGTTAGATTATTATGAAGGTAAATATTGATATTTATTTGTACATTTTGATATAAAGATATTTATCAAAAGTTGTTAGTGTTTTTTTTTTTTATATTAATCTTCAGCAAGGCTGTATTTATTTGATCAAAATACTGTAAGAACAGTAGTAATTAAATAATATTGCAATTTAAAATAACTGTTTTCTATTTGAATATATTTTAAAATGTAATTTATTCCTGTGATGGCAAAGAAAGCATCATTACTCCAGTCTTCAGTGTCACATGATCCTTCAGAAATCATTCTAATATGCTGATTTGCTGCTCAAGAAACATTTCTTATTATTATCAATGTTGGAAACGGTTGTTTTTTTCAGGATTCTTTGATGAATAAAAAGTTCAAAAGAACATCATTTATTTAGTCTTGAGTAACATTATTAATGTTATTTAAAATTTTATTTACAGTCACTTTTGATCAATTTAATGCAGCCTCGCTGAATAAAATGTATTAATTTAACAAAAACTTCCTGACCCCAACCTTTTGAATGGTATATTGTGTTGATGTCTATTAATTGTATATTATATGTATCTTAATTAGATTCTTCTTTTGTTATATTTTGATAATGTTGCCTTTTTGGGGCCACTGTACTCTGTTTTCCCTCCTGTTTTTCGTTTGCTGCTTGTTTTACAAACTTTTTTTGTCTCAATTGTCCAGATTCAGCCTTTTCTTCCTTCTCCTTTGTCTTTGTTTGTCTCACGCTTGTTTTCTCTCTCTCTCTCTCTCTCTCTCTCTCTCTCTCTCTCTCTCTCTCTCTCTCTCTCTCTCTCTCTCTCTCTCTCTCTCTCTCTCTCTCTGTCTAATGACTAGTAGACATTAGTCTGTTTGTGTAAACCCTAAGCCGCTGGCCACTCATTTGAACTCTTTTGATTTCGATCCTGTGGGTAGAAAGTTTATAAATAAAGCCGTGCAGTCCCGTCTGCCAAGCTCAATCAAGCTCCGTCATTCAATAGGGATAACCTTTTCAACGCTGCGCCTCTCGCTTTTTCTTTTTTTAATCTGCCGTCCTGTTTTCTTCCACGCTTTCATTACCAGCCTTCTGACCTCAGCCTCTCCTCTTCCTCCCAACAGCCTAAGAACCTCAAGGGCTGGTCCCTGAACAGCTCCTTCCAGCTTCCGTGCCCTGCCATGCATTACATATTCCATGTAACAGGAGAATATTTTTTTTTAACTTCTTTAGAAAACGTAAAACTTACAAGTCCCATCATTGTACTCTGTCTTGCCTGCGGTCTAATTCGCTGTTATGATTTGAACCTGGTGTGGTAGTAATGTAAGACTGTAAAACACGGATGCTTTGCTAGTTCTGCTCCACCCTGTGTCAGTGGGATGAAGGGGTGTCAGGCGTGCAAGGAGTATTAGTCTTAATCCCAAGTGTGCCATCCATTCATGTATGTCAGCAGTAAGGTTTTCAGCTGAACCAGTGCACATGTGTGTTTGTGCATGTGTGTGAGAGAAAAGAAAATGTATGTATTGCTTTGAACATGGTAAACAGAACAAACCTTTAAAAGCTACACTAGTAGCTGGGTTTCCATCCATAAACTATCATTCAAAAGCCTGGGATCAGTTAATTTTATTTATTTATTTTAATAAAATGTATACTTTTATTCAGCATGGCAGTTGCAAAATGGCAGTAAAGACTTTTACATTCTTACAAAAAAAATATGAAGCAGCACAAACGGTTTCTAAATCAGTATATTACAATGAATAAGGAATATATTATATCTTACAATTTATTACAATAGAACATTTTGCAAACACTAGGCATCATACATTTTCTGACTTTAAAAAAAGTTAGAGTAAAACTGGGCATCATGCACTAAAAGACTGATGATCACTCACTACCAGACTTTCAGGTCCCTCCGAACACACTAACTCAGAAAAGATATGCTCTAAAATCGGCTCAAAATACAAACATGTTTGATATCCTCAGACTGGATTGAATTAGAATCTGTAGAGTGTGAGCCCACCATACACTATGCGATTTTCTGTGAAGTCTGTTAACTCTAGACTGCCCAAAATCTGCAGACCTACTCTGACTTTCAGCAACTATCACCAGCATCCAAACTGTAATTCGGGTTAAAAATCGATGCAAAGAAATCCGTTGTGTAGAGTATTCCAGCCTTAAGACGACAATTGGAAGACAACATATTTACCAAATACATTTCTAGATACACATTGAGAAAAGACATGTGACTTGAATATTCAGTCTGATAATTAGCTACAATTTCCTCCCAGTGCTATCAGACATGCTATCACTCTCAGACATAAGTTGATTGACAAAAATTAAGAGTCACAGTGGTTACAATTTTGTGATACTATTGAATTGAAACATATTGGGTGGAAACATTGCTCTATTTGCAAATAGTGTTTTCTATATTCCTGTTTTGCAAAATGAATGCGATGTGAATACAGGTTTGCCGTGATCAGCTAATCCTAATGACCTCTGCACTATGAGGGTGACCACAATTTAGGAATAAGTAAAAACAGGGAGGAAAGGCGACGGGAGTCAGAAGAAAGAACAAAAAAATGAAAACATTTGGGGGGAGAAGCTAAAGCTGGGAAAGCCATCAGCCCCCGGAATCCAATTAAGGCAGGAGTTATGGAAAAATGGAGACGTGTTTTAGACTGAAATAAAAAAAGCTCCATTTCCAAAATGAGTTTATCTCATCTGTCCACAGGTTCACTCCTGGAGGAGGAGCACCGGGGCCAGAAGCCTCAAGGCCTGTAGCTGTGCACAGCTTTCGATTACCACGCTTTTCCCCACACTGACCCCGGCTCAGGTGGATACACTTTACTATAATCGGCTGAAGTCACTGGGATCTTAATTTGGAGGAGTCGTTTGGCAGTGTCTCTAATTTTGTGTGTATGGTAGACTAGATTTGAATTAGCCATGGACATTGAGAGCAAATATGAGTCTCTTCGACTGATTTGTAGCCAGTACATAAAGTAGATGATTATAGTCTCAATGTCCTTTACTCCGTGTTTGGCTATCCATCTGTGGGGGTCAGAAATGGCCAGACTTTGCAGCGGTTCAGTGAATAGATTTTGTGTGTCTGTTCGTGATGTTTGCATGTGGGTGTTTTGTATCTCTGATGGAAGGAACAGGTGATTGATGAGACTAACAGGAGGGCTGTTTCCTCCAACTAGCCTCTTGGATTTGTAGTTCAGATACTTACTAAACCTGCTAGTGATGACTACACCGGCTTGACCTGGCAGCCCACTCAGTTTGTCTGTGAGTTAGAGGGTTACTGTTAAGCCACGTTGAGAGCTGAGCTCCAGGGCCTTAACGGCTGATGTCTAAGCCCACTTGGGCCCACTTGGGCTCACTCCGGTCGGTCAGAGTTCAAATTTGACTGCGATGGATCACTGGAAACCTAACCCTAACCCCCCCACACACACAAAAAGTATTATGCTTTTTTTTATATATATATATATATATATATATATATATATATATATATATATATATATATATATATATAAAATTAATATTTGTATAGATAAACTCTACCTCATCTATTATAAATATACATTAAAAATTATAAATATTGTATTAATATTTGTGTGTATACATATATATATATATATATATATATATATATATATATATATATATATATATATATATATATATATATATATATATATATATATATATATATATATATATATAAACTCAACCTATTCAATTCATATTTGTAACATCAAAGCACAAAAAGCAACTGTCAACGATCATATTTATCAGGCTTCATAATATTTAAACTTTCACTTGTATTAATGCTTTTACCAGATACCTTTTATCCAAAGTGACTTGCATTGCATTTAATGTATATATGTTATCAGTTTATGATTACATATAAATGGCATATTTGTATAATTGTTTACAAATATATAATATATATTTTGATATTTAATTATGGCTCTAAGAAATTCAAACAATCCTTTCTCTAAATTTGGAATTTGGGATAGGACAGAGGAAAAACAAATATCACTCCTTGATACAAGTCTGTTCTCCTCCGGCCAACAGGAACGAAGAGTCGGTATTCAGCGCAAGCCTGTAACACTTGGGCAGAACACGACTTTCCACTTATGCAGCACAATGGAATCCACTCCTACAGTGTGTTTCCCCTAGACGGCTATTCTTAACGAGTTCAACATGATTCAAAGCTGTGCCCAATACATATTTCAAATAGCTCTACTAAATACTTGTTTTTCTTTAATCGTTGCCTGTGAGAGTTATCCATCTTCTCCCCTGGATCCAGGCAGCCAGTTTGTGCTTATCTGTGGGAATGCTGAAAGATAACTGTGCTTGGTAAAGCGTTTGTTGGAGACTGGTTTCCCTTACAAGAGATGGAATATAGTTAGTGTGCACATGAGATGAGATCAGACGATTCTGGTACGTGCGATTTGTACCGGAAACTCAATGTTTGATGCTGGGGGTCCCTCAGACACCACCCCAGGGGCCTGTACACTACTGTTAAACCCTTCCACAGATGACCGTAAAAGAGGGTGGGAGTGAGTGAATGGATCATTCACATGCTCAACATGGGGCTCTCCGTTAACCTTGTTTGGGGTGGAAGGTGTAGGCCGAGGTATTTCACAAGAGAGAACTTTATTTGAGTTCATTTCCTCTTTTCTCAAAGCCTTGAAACTACTCTAACTGAAATACAGCTAACTCTGTTCAATCATATCCATATCCTTAATTCTCTGAATCTGTAACAAGTGCCATTCTTCTGAAAATACACTGCATGATTAAATATGACTTACAAGCACAGGACAAGGATTATCCAATCCCAAATAATAGATAAAAGAATTAGTCGCAGATTGTAAACCAAAAAATGATGGAAAAATAGGAGAGCTCTATGAAATCATTTTCAGTTTGACTGATCACTCTACAGAGTATTACGATTCCCCTCGTTGACCTTTTTTGGTTACCTTATCTTTTTGATAAATGTGAATGTGCATCATTCCGTATCCATACAGGGAGTTAATGTGTTTGAAGGTTATTACCCCTTGTAGTCCTTCACGTTTTAAATCCCTCAGGGCTTTCACCTCACAGATGTACTAAATTTCTTCCACGACTGTAAGATATTATTGCTGTGGAAAATGGGCATTCGGGAGCCACAGCAGCTTTCAGGCGATTGTGTGTGCGGCGGCAGCGCGTGTCTTTCTGTGTTTACACTGAATTTGGGCCTTTTCATTGTTTTTCCTTCCATGTCTCAGTGGAAGAACAGGTTTGATTTGTGAACTGCTAGTTGGTGATGGTAGGTTGCGTAGCTCTGAGGTCCAATTAACTCGTCACGCAACAGTGCACGCCATTAGGAGGTGCAGGTTTGGGCCTCTGCAGCGAGCACGTGTCGGTCTTCTAGCCTGTACTGTCATATTCAGAGGGGAAATGGGAGGAATTTTATGACTGTCCTTGGCTAGTTGGCTTTCTCTTTTTATATTTATCTTCATCCCCAAACCAGAAGGCACTTGCCTGAGCATTTCTAATATACTCAAGCTGCCGTCTGTCATATCAAAATGTAGAAACATTTCTGCTATGACTAGAATTGATTAATTTCCATGCTTTTTTTCTAATTCAGCCTCAATCAGTTTCGGGGACTCGAGTTCAAGAGTGGGGTATAGTTGCTTGCTATCTGAGCCTTGATTTATTTATCCTTATTGAGATGGAAGGCAATATTTCGGCTATTTGGATGATGCCGTCTATCCTGCTTTAAGTGGTTTTGAAGGGTCCCGATTACGAAGCCTCTTCATACAGAGAACTGCAATTTTCATTGACTAGCCACAGCCTAGCAGCCGTAATGAAAGCTATGCACCTGCGCTGTGCTCGGGAAAATGGAGCTTCCCATTGCCAGAGTCAATCAACTGTTGAATCTGAAAAAGACTAAAATTGAACAGAACAAGCCACTCACTGTTTCAGTTTATTAAAGGTCACGGTCACATCCTTTCGAAGGGATTGTTTCTTTCAAATTGGAAACTAGTACTTTTTTTTTTCTCCATCAAATGTTGATATTTGTCAGATTAAGCATACCTTTATGCCTACCTTCTTATAATAATGTAGTTTTTGCTGTAGTCAGGGCTGAGTTTTAGCATGATTGCTAGACGTCAAGTGGCACGAGCAGCAGAAGACCACAGGTTAGCCTGAGTGGAAGAATGCTCTGTTCTAAACACTTGTAACCAAATCCCCACTGTGGAACCACACAAACACTTGTGTTGTGGTACAGCAGGCGCTTGACTTACGGTGTGTTTCATTTGAATCCCAGCGTAGGTCCCCACAAGCCCTTATTAGGTGACTGTGTGGAAAAGAACAAGCTGTAAAGAATGCAGGATCTCTCCACGGCCGCACATCTGTGCTCCGCGGTCTCTCTGTACTGTGGAAAGTATTAAAGGGGGACTGGATCAAGTTTTTTTTTTTTCATTCCCCTTCTCAGTCCATAATTTTCTTACTGCCGTAATCTTACTTGGGCATCTTGCATCATATCCCTGCGTTCATTAATCACATCTTGAAAAAAAAAAGTGCTGTGGAGGCGGGAGGGGAAAATGCCTTGTGCAGCGATGGGGTATTAGGTGTCTCTGGTTTGGGGCTGTGCTAGACTAACTAGCATCTGTCATGAATATAAAACCATGCTGCTTAAATGAGGGGTACGTTTTGAGTTTTGATATAGTCTGGGGTCATTAAAGACAGACTGGTGCTGTCCAGAGTAATCAGACAGGAAGTTTTGTGGTGACGTTCCTAACAACCTTTTAGGGCATGAAAAACCACACTTAGCTATGACCGTGTCCTGAAATAGCCCACCTCCTGCCATGTCCCCTTGAAAAACGTAGCCTCAGATATTTCAGTCTGGTCGTTTTGTTACCTGGATGTGGATGAAAGAACCACAAGTCGGTTCATATGATGATGGCGCACAGGAAAATCTGTTATGATCGGGCCCAGACGGAATCTGTGGACGTTTTTCGGATTTTCCGTGCTTATTTTTCAGGGAAAATCTGCGGAATTAGCTTAGATATGGTAAAATGTGGTAAATGGAACAAAGAGTACTGAACACTTAACGGTGGATGAAAGTGTGACCAATATGCCAAAATATTTAATGAATAAACACGTAAAGAGTGGGGGATATGTAGAACATTGCCAATAATAATAAAAAAAATATATACATCATAATGATATGAAGGAAGAAAAAAAAAACACCTTTTAAAAGGTGGTTTTTCAAGATATATATTTATATATACCTAGGTAGGTCATTTATTTTTATATATATATATATATATATATCTATCACAATATTACTATTTTTACTCTATTTTTGATCAGATAAATGCAGCCTAGGTAAACCTTTCTCATCTTTCAAAAATATTTTAAAAACCTTACCACCCCCAAACTTTTGAACAATAGTGTAAATAAAAGCATAATAGTAATATATCAGAATACAAAAAATAAAGAAATCAAATAAAATCTTTTTATGGCTAGTATGATGTGTGTCACAATTCTGAGGAAATGTGCAGAACTTTAAGCGTAAGTGTTTAAGATCCGATAAGACTTCTATGACTCCATCATATCCTCATTCTCAAATGCACATAAGAATGTCAGACAAGCTTGTTGTTCTTTTGTCTTATTTGTTTCTCCCTCACTTCTTCCTCCTCAGCGGGTCTGCGAAGGAGTTTTCGTCTCAGCAGAAGAGATAAGAAGACAAATAAGTCCATGTATGAATGTAAGAAAAGTGAGCAGTATGACACAGCTGATGTGCCGACTTATGAAGAGGTGACAACCTACCGCAGAAAACACGGAGACAGACACAGACTTGTCGTGTTAGTTGGTAAGTATGACAAATTTGGTGTCTTTTTTTCCTTTTTTTAAATTCAGAAATGACAAAATGGAATTTCAAAAAAATAGTCTCTGCTGTATTTAGTTTGGTTAGTTCAAGCATGCGCGCTTGGTATTTTTCTTATTTGTTTTTACTACTGTTGAGACCACTGCACAAATCAAATCACAGTTTTGAGGCTCCACACAAACAGTGCTTTACCCACAACAGCACTTGACTGAAACCCATCATTCTTTTTCTGCTGTGGGACTTTCACTCAAACCCAGCCCTCTGAAGACCCCTGGAGCTGACGGGACCAGCTGAGGATTAATTCATCTATGTGGCACTTCATTCGCTGTGCTGGTGTTCTAACGGAACATTTTATTCCTCCTTAATATTATTCACCAAAGAATTGTTAACACTTGTTTTCAAGGGAACAGCGAGAGCGAAACTCCAGTGAGACGTCAACTTTACAAAGTGAAAAAAACCTTGAAATATTACATTTTCGAATGTCAGATTTGGTGTTTGTTTGCCAGTTATTCTGGACAGAGGATATAGAGGCCAGAACAATGAATTAAGTGTTTCATAAAAGTGTGAATAAAAAGTCATTTAGATTTGCATGACAGATAGTTTGAGGGTTTCAGGTTCCCTTTTTTTTTTCTTTTTTTTTTATAATGTTGAAATGCTACATTACCCTCTTCTCATCGACCTCCTCCACTATGAATTAAGTTCATAATTTATTTTTCCCACTCTAAGGGGTTTGTTGTTGTGAAAATGTCCTCATATACTGACAAGTAATGTTGACCAGGTGTATAAAATATTTCACGTACAAATCTGTGAGGTAGCACTGGGTCATGGTTCATCGCAATAGACCAGCCCGTGTGTTTGTGAACGCAACATGGCATATGGATTCTATCACAGTTTTGTTGGTGCATGTAATTAATGGAGTGTGTTTTCACATGCCTGTGTGAGCGAATGTATAAGGTGGTCTGTTTAATTAATCAAGCTTTTTGTACTGTCTGGATTCCCCTTTGGTAATTTGCACCTCATGCGGTCTAACGCAAATATTTTCACGAGTTTTGTCTCGTAAGGTGGAGGGCAGCATCATGGATGTATCAGACGTGACAAAACCAAGGATGCAGAAAAAGGGTCTGCTGTGTTTTCTCTCTGAACTGTTATTCTGTCCCTTGAGGTCATGCTTTAACTTTTCCTGGCCTGCACTTCTACGTTTTTTTTTCCCTCTGTCTTTTTTCATCATCTTTGCCAGTTGTTTTATTGCATTTAATAATGTAGCCATCAATGATGCCATTTGAATGTCTTTTCTCTCATACATCTCTCTTAATACTCTATTCCTGTAGTTGTTGTAGTCATTTCTCTTTTCTTGCTATTGTCTTTGAATGAAAGTGATTCATTTGAAAGCACATTCAACTTTTACACTCCCATTAGGTGTTTACTCCTGGCTGCAGACAACAGGGTCAGGCAAATTCACCCCTGAACAAAATAGTCTTATTCCCCTTTGCTTTCTCTAACACGACTGACCCACGGTTTGTGGTTGGGTTTCAAACGACTTTCCAGACGGATCAAGATCTTATCTATTTGGATACATATTAATCGACCAGCCAAAGTCAACACATTTAACAACTGCGCAGCTTCGCGAACCCGCTGTAGTGTTTTAACTGAAACCTGATTATTTAACATAGCAAATGATCTGTTTTTTTCTACATGTTTGAGTTAAGATTGAAAAGATTTCAGTTGATATAGTGGTAGTTCAGACCCAGACAGAATAACGGTCGAACAGAAGAATGACCATTGAGGAAAACGGTGATCTAAAGGAGCTGTCGGTTCAAACGTCGGATCAGATTCACTATTTCATTTTATGTCAATTTTGGATGCTCTTTCCAAACATCTCTGTCTGGGCTTTTATAATTGAACATTACAATTTGGGCTGCAATGTGTTGTTTCTTCCTAGAACTATCAAGTATAATTTTTACACATTTGAGCAGTTGGCAGGGTCCTGCACAAGTAGCGTAGTGCCCAGTCTCTACAAAGGCTTAAACTATTGCCAAAAAAGCTTTGTTTGTGAACTTATCACACACATAAATGTGCAGAAAGGTTATTTATCGGACACACTTGGTGGAATATTTTGATGCTGATGATATGAGGACATGATGACTGTGTTTTAGGAGCGTTGAGAGAAGGTTGGATGACGGCCCCCCATGTTTAGCCAGTCTAGCAGCTCCTCAGGGTTAACTGCATCTGCTCCGCGCTTGGCCTGGAAGTTATTAAGCCTTTCATATTAGCCTTCTCCTCTAATGAGCGCCCTAATGACTACTGACACTTTTATGACCACCGCAACCTGCCCCCGTGAGTGCACACATACACTTGGATTGAAAAACAATTACTCAAATGTGTTATTTTATTGGGGCTGTTGAAGAATAAAGGGCTAGTTTTTGTTTGGGTCATTAAAGCGTATGACAATGAGCAGAATAACCAGGGAAAAATACACAAAGGCAAGTCAGTTAACCTCTTTGACACACCAACATCTCAGTTGAAGGCTGTTTAGACTGGTGAGCTGGATGGCTGCTTAGTGCTTAAACTCGGACTACAGGTTTCAATGCTGTTCGTGGCTTTTGGGACACAAGCAGCCATACATCAGAGATGGGGCGAGCCGCTGCAGAGATGAGTGATCGAGGACTTTAAACTCATTAAGTGCACATGATGAGTGAATAGAATTTTGAAAAGGTTCCTATGTGAGCCTAGAAGCAGGCAGTCGGGGCCTGGTGGGGTCTAGAGATTAACATCTCAGAAAATACTGTTTGAGTTTGTAGGTCCTTTTAAGAGAAAGGAGCATTTGTGGATGAAATATGGCTAGTTGGAGGAAACATTACTGTGTATTTTTGTCCTTTCCCACCTACGATATATATATTGCACATAAATATGCACTTTTTACATATGGCTCAAACAGGAGCTCTGCATTACTCAGTGACCCTAAAACACTTGAAATAATTTTCTATTTCCTCTCTGTAATAAATCAGCATTTTACTCTTCTCTAATACAGTGGAATAAGTATAACATGTTCTGCAAAGGCATAGGCTTCTAATGAAGTCATAGGCTTGTGTGTGTGAGAAAGTGTATGATGCATCAAATGAAAATGTGTATTCTCCCTGCAAGTAGGAAAAACATCTGTTTTGTGTTCTCTAACATATAGATTTTGATTTGTGCATGTCTCATAGCAATCATTTAAAGTCTAATAGAAAAACCACGCTTGACTATCCGCATTATACAGTGTGAATCTTGGACTACCTTTAACTGGGCCTTGACATGCAGAATTGCATGAGGGGATTGAATCTCTGTTGCTGGGATGTGTTTTTTTTTTGTTTTTTTGTTTTTTTTTGCTGCATATGTGGTTCAGACTTTGACTACAGGTACTGTAGAACAACTCATGATTTGTAGTGAAAAAGAGATGCAAGTATGAGAAATGGATGACTCAAATCTTTCCCTATATCATGTCCCTTCCTAGGGCTGGGTAATACAGTGAAAAGTTATATGTAATATTAATGTTTTATATTAGTGCATGAAGTAAAATGCAGTATAAAAATCACAATAAAAATTTCAAAATAAGTATAAAATTATTTTTAGTTAAATTAGTATGTTTTTCCAAATATATTTTTTAATTAATAAATATGAAGAATAAAAATTTTGGGATTAAAAATTCTCATTATGCACAGTAAATTTGGGGTCTGTAAGATTTTCTAAAAATACAGTAAACAATATTATTGTGAATACATTTTTTTAAATGTAATATATTCCTGTGATGGCAAAGCTTTATTTTTTAGCAGCAAGTTTGATGAATATATAATAAAAAAAACAGCAATTTTTTTGAGAAATCTTTAGGAAATAGAAGTCTTTTGTAACAATGTAAAAGTCTTAAACTCAAGTATAAATTAAAATATTAAATAAGTGACCCCAAAAGTTTGAATGGTAGTGTTTCTTTGATAAAACATTTAAATTCATCAAAGGTCTTTTTTTTTTTTTTTTTTTTTTGACAGGAAAAAAAAAAACATTTAAGTTGTTAATATAAAAACGGCAGTATGATAAATCAATAAAATAAATGTTGTTAATAGGGCTGTCACTTTACGTTCAAAAATCGATTGCACAATCGATCGGACCAACCAACACAAGTTTTGAAAACGAAAATAGGGAATCGATTTTAACGGTCTTTACTCTTTTTTCGGAGCGCGTCCAGCTCGTCACGATACGCCCGCAGCGAACGCGCGTCACACAGCAACTGCAGGCTCTGACAAACATACATAACGGCAAATTATACTTCAGCATAATGTGTCTCTTTTTACTACATAAATGTGAATTCTGCCGGTATTCAGACAGTCTCATGAATACAGATACAGATTCGGGCTACGGACTACAATCGCCTAAGTAGGCGAAATTTGTTTGACATTTCTAATCGTAAACACAGCCAAGTTGAAGACTGCAGTAATGTTTTTCATTGATGTTATGGCAGTCCACTCTGCTTATTGTTTTTCGAGAATGTTGCACTCCTGTTTGTCATTGTGCACGAAACTTCACGCCAATAAATCATCAGGAATATTGCTGACTTGTGCACGCGCATCTCAAGCGCCCTCTTTACGTTCGTCCTAATGCCTGTTAGTTGTTCGTGGATTTGCCCATATTTGGCGTTTAAAATGGAAACGTCTTTAGACATGGAAAATCGATTTTACAATCAATTCAATGAACACTTATGTCTCAAAAAAGTGACAGCCCTAGTTGTTAAGCAAGAAACTCTTTCTCATTGTCTCTGCATCTCTCTCTGTTTGCTTCTACAGGTCCTACTGGTGTTGGTTTGAATGAGCTCAAAAGGAAGTTGTTGATATCTGATCCACAACATTTTAGTGTCACCATCCCACGTAAGTCCTTCCTAGTGTGTGTGGGTATGTGAGCGACAAAGAATATTATATTCCCATTTATACACTCTTTCTTTGGGTACAGTATTGTCACCTCATCAGTCTGTCATTGATAACAGCTGTACTTGACACACTTCCCTGTCCTTAGCAGCAGTGTACATGACTGCCACTCCTCTTTCCTCTCTTCAGCATCCAGAAACACATCATCCAGGGAAATACACCAGACAAGATATTTTTAGGACAAATAAATAGGGCTGTGACTTATGTATTTAAACAGGCTGACACTGTGGAGAAATTGCAGATTTAGAAGCAGGAAAGCGAGCTTGAGAGTTTGAGGGAGTTGGAGACAGTGGCTAGAAAAGCCTTGACTGTTGATATAACAGATGTTTGTTACATTCAAGCTTGGCTTTAATAAGAATGTCTGATTCAGGCTCTGACACTTTGAAATGCCACTGGTATTAATATCTCATCCAAAGCTTTTTGCCTTAATGCTGCCTAATTGCTCACAAATGTGACCCCGGCATTAGTCTGTATTATGTAGCCCTCCTCCCCTCAGACCTTACGGAGGATTGAGATTAAAGGGATGGATTCTTGGAAAGTGACTGTTTTGAAAGGGCTTTTTGGTCGTCTTTGCCCTTTTTATTTCAATCCTGCCAGCTCCAACTCTCATTGTTAATATGGAGTGATTAAACATTAAATATCTTTCAATTTAATTTCTCTAAAGAAGCCCAACATGAGCGATTGCTTCACATTTCCAACAATTGGGTCTTTTAAAACACAAACCAGCCGTGGCAGCAACACTAGCAAGATTGTAGAATACGATTAGTTGGGAGCACTTGAACATTTTGTCTCCTCTCCAGCCTTTACTGCTATTTTCCATGATCTTAGAATGAAATTCAAATTCTTTTGCCACACCAAAAACATTTCCAATGCCACAGAGCTAATGCCAGATGAAATATATTATATTTCTTTCAGCAGTACAAGGAGTTACTTTTTTTTCTTTGTTTTGTGAGCACCAGCAGTAGGAGGTATAATAACATGTTATCTTATGTCTGCGGCGGGCTGTCATCATGGGAGGGGGATGCCTCTTCATCAAATATGTGATGGGTTGAGGGTAACTAATAATTTACTCTAATCCCACCCAACCCATACATTTCCCCTCATCTCTCTCTGTCTTTATCTATATGATCCTTCAGAAATCATTGTAAGATCTGATTTGGTGCTCAAGAAACATTTCTTATCACAGATGAAAACAGCTGTGCTGCTTAATATTTTTGCGGAAACTGTTGTACCTTTTTTGGGATTCTTTAATAAATAGAAAGTTCAACGGAACAGTATTTGATTAAAACGGAAATGTTTTGTGATATTATAAATGTCATTACTGTCACTTTTATATAAAAGTATGCATGAAAAGAATACAGGAAAATGACCAATACATGACAAATAGATAGAGCGATAGAGGCCATTCAAGAGGGGCCTTAAAAAAGCAGAAGGAAAAAAGCAGGGGAAGAAAAAACCTGGAACAAGGAGAATTGGAATGGTGATAAAGTTTAATAGTTTGTTTTGGAGCTGCTGGCGGCTTGCAGACTATTTGTCGGAGGTGTGTTCTACAGCGACCTTTGACCTCCCCGACACTCGTTAAACACACCGCTGTGTCTCTCTGCATGGCAAACTTTGACCCTGGCTGTACCCGCCGGAGCCGTGCTGGCTGGACTGGCACGCGCCGTGTGATTTAAAGACGGGAGTTTATAAGCAGCTGAAAGCAGGAGTGGGGCTTAATGAGGGACAGAGTAAACTCAGTGCTGGTACTGTACCATGTGCTCCTGGGGCTTTACGAGCAGCGTTACACTCACACTGGCCTTTAGAAGCCTCGTGGTGAGTTGAGCCAAGACAGACGGGGTGGGTGTGGTGTCAGACCTTGGAGAGGTGGTTTATTTTAAATAAAATTAAGTGGGAAATAAAGTGTCCTTGGGGAAACTCCCTTTAATCAAGGAAATGTCTGTAATGAACGTTTCTTCACATGTTCTTCTTGAAGCACCTTCAACCTCTAACTTATTCCAACACAGTGATCTAAGAAACACTGCTGGGTTTTTTTCTTTTTTATTTCTCTTCATTTAGGGACAAAGTATCTAATGGCACTTGGGGCTGGGTAAAAATGTAGTTTTTCCCAATTAATCGCAATCATCATTTGAAAGATCCCAAATCAATTGTTAAAATTTTGTGATTGAGCTTTTATGCCTATTTTTAGTGGCTTTGTGAAAATGTATCTCTAAAGCGCTTCCTGTCGTGCCAGTGTCAATGAATTTACTCAGCTGCATAGTTTGGGCCCTCTTGTCAATTTTTTAAATGAATATGTTCATAATGTACTGTACCAAGTTAGAAGGTTGTCCTCCTCGTCCTTGAGAGCTGCTTGTAGAACATCCTGTACAATGTGACCAGTGTAATTCGATTTGATAACAATTGTGTCTTCTGGAAATTTAGCCAATTCTTTTAATAATTTTTTTACTGTTCTGAATCAAAAGCTTGTGATTTCAGAATTGATTTGCTCAGATTTCCAGCCCTAATGCCATTACATTTATGTTAAAATGAGAGTTGAAAATGCTAAAACTGTACTAGATCTCTTGTTCTCCAGTCATGTGGGTGTGCTATAGGTTTAAGTTTTGTAAAGGCTGGAATACACTACATAACTTTTTTCCGATTTACCGTCTGGATGAGTTGACGCTAGTTGTCAAAAGTCAGACTCTGTCTTCAGATTTCAGTTGACAGAATTGATTTCACAGAAAATCGCTAGCCATAGATTCTTTTATTTTTTTTAAGCTTCAGATTATGATTCTATCCAGTTGGAGTATAGCAAACAATTTGATATTTTGAGCCGGTTTTAGAACACAATGTTTTCATTTGTCATGTGTGTCCTAGCAATGATATGTGTTTTTTTATATATTTTCAGATTTAAAAAGTCATGTTATGTAGTGTATTCCAGCCTTAAGTGTGAAACTACACAAAACCAACTGAGATCCCCAAATCTCTGTACCCATTTAAGATTTTAAATGATTTTTTAAGATAAAAAGTGTTATTTCCCAATGTAAAAGTACTTTCTCTTCACTACGCCTTATCTTTCACAGACACCTCTCGATCGAAGAGACATCAGGAAAACGATGGAGTGGAGTATCACTTTATCTCCAAACACCTTTTTGAGGCAGACATTCAGAACAACAAGTAAGTCACGCTACAACACAATCTTTTTTTTTGTTGTTTTTTTGCTTAGATCGAAACACTACTGTGTATTATTTGGAATGAGCATATGAATATTTCTGCTGTGATTTGGATTGGGGATGTGAAAGTTTACCGTGGAGATCAAATAGTCAGTATTAATCATTGAAGTTTAGTGGACCGCTTCCTTTATTCTCAGGATTGTAATCATGTCAACCGTAACCCTGACACAAACACTCAACAGTAGGAGAGATATAAATCTGAGAGACGGAGCCTCCGTGGCCAGTTAGTATTCAACACATCGTCCAGAGCCCTAACTGAACTTAAGTAAATCAGCACCCCAGTCAAAACACTATACAACTGTTTTCACTGATGTCGTCTGTCTCAGACGCTATGGCAAACATTCACCAGTTTTGCCTTTCGGCTGCCCACTATTCTTTTCATTTTTCCACTCCATTTCCTTCAAGCAAATTGTGTATGCGAGTGTGTGCTACTTGTGTAGCAGCATGATGTGGGCTCAGATCCCTTCTCTGTAAGCGAGAGTGAGAGGGTGTTGACAGGTGGTCTGTTTCTGTGAGTGCGCGCGAGAGAGGGGGGATCAGACTCCTTTTTCCCAGTGGTTGGTAAGCTCAGATTTGTATGCATGGCCTGGTGATGGATGTTTTTCTGCAGCCCCTCATCAGAGGATAAAACAACAGAACAGGAACGCATATAGAATGTCACTTCGCCAGCAAACCGGGCGTCTTAACTGTCTTGTGGTGGAAAAAAATATGTGGTGGCTTGTTCTGTGGTGAAATGAACATCAGCATGAGTAAACCACAATTATCAATGTGGAGAAGAGAGTTGAGAACGAGTGGGATCAAGCAGGTGGGCACGAGGCACTGCAAGAGGGCTAGAAAGATTTTGTCAGCATTTTCACTTCTTTTCCTTTTTTGGTACTTGGTCTAGTTTGACTTTGAATTGACATGTTGCTCTTTTTCTTTTCTTTTTTGTCTGCTGATCATGTCAGCAGGACAAATGGAAGAGTGAAAGAACGTTTGATTTGACACGTCCAGTTTAAACGGCTCGTTTGCATCTCTGTACAGACTTCAGAAGGATCCCAGCGTCGGAAACAAGTGGATGCCTTATTTGAATGACATCCCGGATCACGTCAGAGGATTATGTTTGTTCGGAGCATTTTGTTTTGTCACCAAGGCATAGTGTAATGAAGAGTTTGTTAAAAGCTAAAGCAGCCAAATGTTTGGATCTGACAACAGCTGCATCACAAACCATAAGTAAATGATTGCATAATGTTTTGTGTGTAAATGACAGTTTTATATGGACAATGTTTTCAAAACACTTACTCGCTTGCAATAGCGAGTGGGCATTAATACTGATACTACAATGACTTTTTAGCCAATCATAACAGTGGCCTTTTACTGACCAGCCTTAAAGGTGCCGCCCCTTAAACACGGGTCATTTCAGACAGGGAAATCAGACGGGGTCTAAAATGAAGGTTGAAATAATTGTTTTTATAAAGGAACATATTAAAATAAAATGTCATGACATTACATACCTACAATGATTGTACATTGTTTTTTATTTAAATTTTCTTTTAAAATTCATTTTGACCTTTTTTTTATATATCATAACGAAGAAAGAAAAACGTATGTATTTTGGAATAATCAGGGTTTTTTTAGGATTTCTTTTTTTTTTTGAAAAAACATTTTGTAAAATGTTCTGTTGTGTGATAATTTTTATGATAAAGTTTTACCTTAAAATATTTTTTGATGGTATTAAGATGTGTTGAGAATCCTAGGAAAATGTTATTATATTTGTAAGAAATGATCAGGTTTTATATTTTAGCTTTTCTTGAAAATGGTTTGAACGATTACGCATGAATATACATTTTGAAAAAACATGTGACATAAACAAAGAAAAATGCTGTTATATATTAGTTAGTTACACCACATGACAATTTTAAAGTCATTAAATTTGAACTTTTCCTGAAAATGGTTCAAATGAATTTAAATTTAATTTAATGGTTTAAATGGTTTATTCTGCCTTCCAGTGGGAAAACGTCCACTCTCATATGCAAACATGACCTTGGTATTCCCAAGGAAAACCCTGCTCAGGGCTAAAAACAGAGCCTAAATGAACCCAAAAACCACAGAAGCAGCCTCCACCCCACCATCAATACACGCACAACATCATGACAACAAACGCTACAACTCAACAGTTCTGTTTAAGCACATCTGCCTTCAAATGAACGCTCAAATAAATAGGCACTTTGAGAATTCTTGGTAACCCTACATGTCACATTAACGCCAGCCAACCACCTCTTAGCACCCAACAAAATTAACTTAGCTCACCATCAAAAAATGGCTTCAATGAAAGAGTGTACAGGCTTTTAAAACATGTAGAGTCGAAAAGTGGCAAGGGGTCACGTTAGCTTCTAAATATGATCACCCAATCACAGGTTGCTGTTAGACCACATGGGCCCAAAAGTGTGAGCGTGTTTATAGCTTTCACTTCAAAGACTTGTTGACATTTGGATTGATACTTGGGGAAAGATAAAGACAGCTGTACATGCAGTATATGGAACATTTTACCAGTTTCAGTAGTGGTAATTTTAGTCACGTGTGTCGCATAACCAAATTTTCACTATGCTTGGAATATTACGACACCCTGCTGTTGTAAGACTTAGTCGTTCTTCTGGAATACTTTCCACATCCTTCCAAATGTCTCTGCTTTACGGATGTCCTAAAAATACATGTCTTTGTTCTGTGATCAGAAAAGATTCAAGTGATCCGGATTGAACGACAGGCAGATTAAATGGTGGAAAAGTGTTTGTTTACCTTTTGTCTTCTCAGAAAGTCAAGTAACTCTTGCATTTGGCATTCAAGCCTGCCTGTGCTGCAAGCAAACAGGTGTTTTAGATTTAAACTGTAACATAGAAGATTATATAAAAAAGCCTTGTGTCAGACTGTCTGGAATCGCCATGTGGGGAAGAATGCAAGAGATGAACACACTGCATGTCTGAGCGGCCTTTTTCACTGAAAGCATCAGGACAGGCTTGGGAGTAAATAATGGGTTGTGTTTCCTGTCATTATCCTGTCCATTGGCTTCTCTTTATATTCTAGGGTGGGTAGATTCACGTAGATACTTTTAGAGCCATTAATCATTACATCAAACCCATCCTGTTCTTTTTGTCATTTTCTATGCCACAGGTTTATTGAACAAGGAGAGTATAAGGGAAATTACTATGGGACGAGCTTCGACTCTGTACGTTCAGTCCTGTCTAAGAACAAGGTGTGCCTTCTTGACGTACAGCCACATGTGAGTCTCTCCGTTTCTCAGATACACACTCTACCTCACCGTTTTACCTCCCTCTGCGTCAATCCATTCTTCAGTCTCTTTTCCAGATTTATTTTCCCCCCTTTCACAGGTGTGACATTCCACACTATTCCTACTGGATCTTTTCTGAGATCTCTCTCTGTGTGTGTGCGCACGTGTGCACTCTTCCTTTTTATCTTAACAGATCTAACATTGTCTCTACTAATTGTCCCATGTTTGAAAATGTCCTCAGGCTTGGTGTCAGGGTGAGAGAGTAGTAGTAAAAAGAGGAAAGGTTGAGTCTTGGCAGAACTGTGTCAGTGTCCACAGCAAAGCCAGTGAAAGACCCCTGTCACCTCTGTCTCACACATCTTACTTTGGTGGTCTGAGCCTGGCTTCTCTCTTGGCGTAGTGAGAGAGAATAAGACAATGACATCATGGTTATCTGTATTATCATTGTTTCTGCGGGTCTTAAAAAGGTCTTAATTCACCCTTACACAAATTAAGTCCTTATAAAGGTCTTAAATCAGAGCAGAAAGTAAGTTTATACTTTAAACAAGAACAAATATCTGAGATATTCATTTTTGTTTTAATCATAAACTCACTTCATATTTTGTTTTGCATCTCAAGTAAATGTATCTTGATTTAAGAATCTTTAGACACTTGCACTGGGAAACAAGACACAACTACTGAGGAAGAACATCACCTTGTTTTAGTGCAATCAGGAGGTATAGTAAAAGTCCAGTGGAAGCAGAGGCATTCAAGCTATTTTATTTATTTTATTTTTTGTAAAATGAATTAAAAAGCAACCAATATCTGTTCTAAGCAAACTCTCAAGTGCTGCTAAAACAACTGATTGTGCTTCTCCCTAGACATTTACATTCAAACAACATATTGATGTATTGTATTCCCTTTGATTTATTCCTTAAATTTTCTTTACTTGCTCTTAAAAAGGTCTTAAAGTCCTAAATTTACCTTCATAAAATCTGCAGAAACAGGACAAATCCTTGTCCTCTGGTTCTTGTCTTTCTATATCTCTTGTCTCTTTATTGATTTATATTTCATACAGATGTGGTATCACCAAGGGAAGAGCTGTATCTGTTAGCATTCCCATTCATCTCAATGGCACCTACACTTTCAATTGAGAAAGATGCTTTTTGAAAATAAAAATAATAATTATTAAAAATATAAAAATGGTCAAGATGTTGATCCAAACCCTTATGCTGTTATTTAAGCCCACAAAAGACAAAAGGAGAATTACAAAATAAAGGTAAATGCTCCTGTACAGCAACATTTCAAGGTGAAAAAGGTTAAAGGTCAATTTTAAAGGAGAATTAGAGAAATTATAAGTAATAAATGTATACACTATATTCCACTATATTCTTATGAAGCCATATGATAGCTTTCTATGAAGAAGAGACTGAAATTTAAGTTATTATTCACTGGCAATCTTTATCTCAAGAACAGCTCTCCATTTTGACATTTCTAAGATGGACCCAGAAAATCTACAATTCAAAGCAATCAACTACAAATCAACCAAATAATATTTTATAGAGTTATGCATATATACAACATTCTTTTTTTTTCCTCCAGGTTGAAATGTGAAACTATAGCAATAAACTTAAATAGAACAAAAAATCTAAATTTAATAGATTTATAAGTAAATAAGTAAATGATGTCGACATTTGAATTATTTCAATGAACTTTCCTTTTAAATGTACTGTGGCAGCAACAGCCCGTTTAATTCTAGGCCTAGAAAGAGGGAGGACAATTATGGTGAAAAACTAGCTTATGGTAAAACTTGAAAAATCTAGTAATTCATTCAGTCAGTTGAAAAACCTCCACAGAAATACGTGGTAAAGTTCAGTGGTCTGATTATTTTGAGCATGAGGATCTCGACTACCTGAAGTGTAATGTGTCAGACCGGGGTGCTTTATTTTCACTCATGGAGTCAGATCAGTTGAGCTCAGTGTGAATCAGCTGCTCTGTTTTCTGTCAAAATGTAACAGTGACTAACAGCAATAATGTTCAGAAGTATCAGTGTCAAACTAAATCATGATGGCATGAGTGATGCTGCTTTAATGACTGCGGTTCACATGCTCTCTTTATCTTTCTCCCTCTTTTTTCACATTCTCTCTCCATCAGACGCTAAAACATCTTCGCACGGCCGAGTTTAAGCCCTACGTGGTGTTTGTGAAGCCTCCATCCATTGAGCGTTTGAGAGAGACCAGGAGGAACGCAAAAGTCATCTCAGGCAAAGAAGATAAGAACTCATCCAAACCCTTCTCGGTAATACACGCCACACACAGTTTTAACTTCAATCTGTCCATCTATCATCCTCTCTCATCCTGATGGGATCTCTTTTCTCTCTCAGTAAGTTATTGTAGGTTTTAGGTTGTATTCACAGTTTTTGTTCCACTATCTCACATAGTTCTTGGTGAAATAAGAAATAGATTTCATCACTTCCTGGCAGGCAACATCCACATCGTTTATTATAGTCATTTTCCTCTTGGACCAAGCAAACATATGTTGGGTTAGTGCTTAAACGTATGTGTGTGTGTGTATAGTAACCGGTCCCCTGAGCGGTAACCTGATATGAGACCCGTGAGCTCACACCACACCTGTATGACTGCACTCAAAGAAAAACACATGAAATCAATTAACACGTGCACAAGACCCTTACCTTGTGCTGCCGTTAGTTTGCGCTGTGTGTGTGTGTGTGTGTGTGAGAGACATGGTGTGAATATGCGGGGTATCTAATGACTTTCCCAGAGTTCAGCTCTTGCCTGTGTATCTCGCTGTTAGTCTGCACCAGGAACAAGTACGCGTGCTACAGAATAAGTGACCCCGGAAACCCGACTCCACCACACGCCGAGATGGCTTGATGCCGATTGTCACCACAGAGACGTTCCGTGTCGAAGACTGTCAAATGCGTTTAGGAGCTCCGAACATGTGCTCACCTGTCAACCCATTGACTCAAGTGTCCAAACACAATATACTCTTTTTCCGTCTTTTGCACCACACAGATCAGGAATTGTAGCTAATTTTGCACTGGAATTCTGTGCTGATTCAACTGAATGCTAATTTTCATACAGCAGCTTTGGTCTGTTTATCCATTATGATTTCATAGAAGCAACTGCCAAAATATAAATGATTTCAGACACACACACACACACACACACACACACACCATGTTGCCGATGTAGCTCATCCAGGCTGCAGTGTGACACATATGGTACACAGTAAGACTGCACAACAACTGACATTGAGGAGTGCATCTGCATAGAATTATTACATTTTTTTAATACTTTTTACTCAGTCTATTTTGCGAGGGTTGAACGATTTGGGGACAAACTTGGAAAAACTTGGATGTTCACATTTGGGTACTCTTTACAAAAACACAAACCTCTTACAAGAGCAAGAACAAAAAATCTCTTTCCACTTTTCATTGGCCACATTCCCACTGTTTTTGATTGAATATTAATGACTAAAATAATGATTTCTATTGTGATTTAATGTAATAATAGAAAAAAAATTTGTTACAGCTGTAGCTTCTAATGGTCTTTTCTTAATTTTCAAACATTAAACTATCGCTTTTATTTTGTTGCTTTGCCGGAAAAATATATGCGCTGCTGGTTTCAATGATGAAGCACGGCACTATTAATTTACACGGGTGCAGCTCATTCAAGACGCTCTGAGATGCTAAAACTCTGTATCATGACCAGTATTTATGTAAATGAACAGTGCAGAGCTGAAATCAGCAGTGCACTTATTTAATTAAATCGCGGCCTTTGACTCTTCCATTAAGCGAAATACCGATATCAATTTTATTTTGATATATCATGCAGCCCTAATATGCAGGCTCACAAATTTATACTAGCAGCATATTTCATTATTTTTATTTCAACACCTTTGAAACTGAATAGATGCTGGTCACATTAATTCAAACCGCTGAATGTGCGATTAGACCACACCATACTCCCCAAAGTTTTAAATTCGCAGAAAGCTCAAGGATTATGCTGTTGTCAAAGGGAATGCTGCTCTGGCTATCTCTGTTGTCAGAGGAACTGTACCAAAAGCTGTCCGCACCATCCAAAGCAACTGTCTGCCTGCTTTCAACAGGTCATTGTGGGTACTAGTGAAGGAAAAATAAACCCTTGCTAGCTGGCAAAACTTAGCAAAAGTCGATTATAGACCCTGACAGTGTTAAAGGCATCCAGATTCAGCCTATTATAGATACGCAGGAAAAATCGTGTTTGATGAAATGTCATAGCCATATTTTATCCAGGACTTTGCTGTATTTCTTTCTCAGAGAGAGACACTGCATCTGTTAGAGTCATGAGCTTCAGAGCCGTCGGCTCTGTGCAAGAAAACAGGCATCCCTTTGTTTCTGTGAATCCAGACTTTCACTCTATTGTTCTCCCTTTTAGTAATACTCGTATAACATAAACGCAGTTTTCTGTGTGTAAAAGATCAAAATATCATTCATTCTCTTTTTAGGAGTAGCAAAAAACCTGGAAATTTCCTAAAAATGTCATCAGAGGTAGAAGAGCAGTGTTTCATCATCTGGCATTAAATCGTCGTAATGAGGAATGGAAACATAAGCTAAAATTTGAGGATTTTTTTTCTCTTCCTTTTTTGTCCTGTGCTTGGTGAAAGTCAGCCCAGTCCACAGATTAAGTCCCTTTACTTTGGGAATATAAAATCAAGGACCTCTTGACGACCCAGAGATGTCCTTTTTTGAACGGGTTTAATGATAAGGGCAGGTGCACTTTATATGATCCTATAAAAATTGATTTTCCGGCAAGGATTGAGAGATAAGCAGAGCTCATGCTGACTGTAGAGGGAGAGAGAGAGACGGCTTAGTACTGAAGAAATTCTCCTTTTTTCGAATACGGAAGACCTGGATGTTAAGTGAGAGGTTGCATTAGAGCCTCTGGGAAATAAACAATCGGAAAGAAATGCAGAGGAAAAATAGATTTAAACCCTTTTGTGTTATTACCAAATCAGATTTGGTAATAACACTCCCCTGGAGGCACAACATCTGTTATACTTCAATTAGCATGAGGTTTTTATTTGATGACAGAATGAAGAAAAGATATGTTCAGACCTTGGGCCAAACCTTTGACTATTTAGGCCAAACACAAGCTAATCCACCACGTTCAACCAGAGCTTTATTAAAGCCATGACTAAGTCAATGAACTGCGACTTTTGATGCGTTCTGCCAATAACTGTCAGATTGAGAGACTGCTGTAATTTTCAGAATGCCAGCAGCACTGTGTCCAAACTGAAATGTTGACTAAATCTTAACTCTTGATCAAGAGAGGAAATCAGGGAAGAGATGGAAAGGGTTCATCAGAGAATGGGAGAAGTTGTGTCTAACACTGGCCATACGCCATGGCTTCACTTAGCTTGCTGTTGTCTTGTCTGCTAATGCCAATTTCCATATTTACAGCGTGCTTAATAGATTCTCAGTACATTTTAAAACCTAAAACCTGGCCAAAAGCTTCTGATTTTCTTTTAGCATGGCAATATGTTTTATAGCATCATATCGCTCTGTGTGGGTCCCATGTTTTTATGTTGTAAAAGTTCAGTCTATATTGGTAAAGCCACTCAAACCATGCCATGTTCTCGGAGACTGGCACCAAATGCCAAGATTGCCCACATAAACACTTATTTAAGACCCACAAGCCCAGAAAAGTCCAAGGCCATGTTAGAGAGTCCAGAGATAACTAGTCTATACCAAGATGCAATGTCATGAAAAAGTACTTGGGGGTAGCTGGTCAATGTGTTTGGTATAAAGTGTATATCTGATTTTAGCCTATTGTTAAAAAAAAAAAAAAAATCAGTAAAATTTCAGTTTCTTTTGAACAAGGAAAATATATAATGTATAATGATTGTTGATCATTTTATGGGGCATCGATGTGTAACACATGCCTGGGTATAAAATTGAGGTCTGTTTATTCACTCCGCTGTTCCTGTGATCAAAACCGCTGGAGATCCAGACCTCAAACTATAACCCTAACTGCACCACCTCAGTAGAAAATTAAATATCAGTTTATAGTTTTATCTTTTATCACATGTAGATATTTTTGCATTTCTGCATCTAAAGCAGTTTTATTGTAAACAAAAAAGAATAGTTTTTAATTAAGTCAATGTTTAGGGCATCTATGAAAGTTCTTTTTGGAAGCTGGTTTTGGGAACACTGTGGGAAAGTGTGTTATGGACTTTTTGGGGGCATACTTCATGTCTTAAAAAAGAACGTTGACTGAATGTGTTTGTTGTTTAGGATGAGGACTTCCAGGAGATGATCAGTGCCTCTCAGATGATGGAAAACCAGTATGGTCACCTCTTTGAAAAGGTCATTGTGAACGATGACCTCACTGTTGCCTTCAACGAGCTCAAGCAGGCGCTCAGGAAAGTGGAGACAGAAACTCACTGGGTGCCCATCAGCTGGACTCATTCCTGAGGGGCTGCACAAAAGGAACAAAGGAACAAGGCATCATGTTTTGGGGGGTGGAAACGAAGGGAAGGACTTTAAGGACTTTTCTTTATATTTTTTATTTTCATTTTTTTGGCTGTAAATGGTGACAGGGAAAATATGTTAGTTGTCTTAACACATCTGAAGAGGTTTATCTGTTCTTGGGGACTAAAGTGAAAGAGCATAGGTTTGCTTTTGTTTTGTCGTGGTGGATTTAGCTGAACGGGTGTAATTGCAGTCAGCAAACGTCTGATTGTTTAGCAGCCGCCAAGAGTGTTCAAACTGCCAATCGAGTGGTCTGGTGGTGTTGACCACTCCTTGGTGTATTTTTAACATTAGTTTATAGAAACCAAATGGATGATTATATTTTTTTCTGTGCTCAAAGTACAGTTTTTTTTTTTTCAGATCTTAGCACACTGCACTCCATTTGCCTGTTACTCTGCAGCTAGTTTAATCAGCACAGCATTAACCATATATATAAATATATAGGCAAGACATCATGGAATGTTCAGTGGGCCCCAAAGTGATTTTATTTAAATAGAAAATTAATATATTTGGATATTTTTTTTTGACTTTTTTTTTAGCCTGTTCCCAGTTGAGATTTTTTAAATAGTCAAAAATAATCAGTTGTGAGTTTTTTTTATAGTCTTTTTAGTAAGTGCTCATGGCTAATCAAAGCCTCTGGGTTTTATTAATGTATAACCCGCTGTGTGCAGAAGCTGATGACTTTCAGTTTCATCTCTCTCTTTCCTTATTTCCTTTATTTCAGTTTCATCTCTCTCTCTCTTTATTTCCCTTTTCCCTCCATCTCCATCCTGTTGTTGAGGGCAGGCACTTGGAAAACACATAGGGGATGTACTCCATCTAGGCTGATTAGGCAAGACTCTCTTAAATATGTCTTTAAGAAGTCTAATAGCGGCACTTCTACTATTGAATCTCAGAGAAAATGATGTTAAATGAGAACCTCAACTGTTACAAGGCATTTCAGACAGGAATAGTTCACCCAAAAATGAAAATTCTGCTTTACTGTATAGGTTCAGAGGACCTGAGTCAACCTGGGACCTGGGAAATGAGTCAAATAGACTTTGATGGTACTTTCTCATTTTTGGTGCTCAACGGTCCCATCCACCTTAACTTGTGTGTTATACAGAAGACAGAACGTTGTACGGATTTTAGTGTATGGACTAATGATGCACTGAATTTTTGACAATTGAAAATATTTGTCTAAAATGAAATAAAAAAATAGGTTCCTACCAAATTATTTTTGATTGAAACAGTGACGTTTAGTGTTTCTTGGATGATGCAATTAGACTGTGTCAGTGTCTATTTCATGCACACAACGTGGATAGGCTAGCAGAGGGGACACACTTCACCATGAGAAAGAAGGTTGCTTAAGTAGCAGTATGTCAAATGTGTCTAATGTTGAAAGGCGTCTCATTGCTGAAAAGGATAGTTCACCCAAAAATGCTAATTCATCATTTTCTCACCCTCAAGTTGTATGAATTTCTTTTTTCTGTTGAACACAAAAGAATATATTTCAAAAAAATGTCGGTATCCAAACAGTTGATGGGACCCTATTGACTTCCATAATAGTTGTTTTTTTCCATACTATGGAAGTAAATGGGTCCCATCAACTGTTTGGTTACCGACATTCTTCAAAATATCTTCTTTTGTGTTCATCAGAAGAAAGAAATTCATACAGGTTCGGAACAACTTGAGGGTGAGTAAATGATGACAGAATTAAAATTGAGTCAACTATCCCGTGAAGAGCTGTACTTTGACTGTTTAAATTATCATCTGAGAACACAACACACCAAAAGAGCATATCGAGTTTTATGGTTTAATTTAATTACCCAAACTTTGTTCTGGTTATCATCTAAATGACAACCTAAATTTCAGTTAATCACTAGTAACAACATGAGTCTGAGGAAGTGATGACAGAATTATTATTTATTGGGTGAACAATCCTTTTAATGTCTTACATAAAGATATGCCACTAAATACATGTATATTTTTGTTGTCATTTTGTTCTTATACAGTTTTGTGTTCTTTCAGCTCATTGTTTTGCAATCAAGCAGTGTCAATCTCTTATGAACTGTTACTGTATTTAGTCCTACAGTCCACATACTGTAAATGCACTGTAGTTTTGCCTTCATAATCAAGGTGCACTGAAGTTTGTTCATTTAAACTCACTATGTTTGTCCTTACCTCGTGTTTTCATTCATTTGTTTTCCCCCATACTTGCCTATACAAAACCGCTTCAAAACTTTTGTCAAGCTTTGAAGTCTTTCTTAATATGAAATATGCAAAGTGAATATTGTTTCCTGTATTTCAGTAATGTACCTCTATATACCAGTCTGTCCTCTGCCAAGTGGATGATTTTTGTGGAAGCCTCATCTAAACAACAATTCATGTACATCTATTGTTTTGTTCTGTTGATGATCAAGAGTTTACAACCTGTGCTGTTATAAAACATCCCCTCCATATGTACATTAAATATGTAAATCAGTTATGTTCTCTTCCCTTTTTCTCATGAAGAGAGGGAGTGTTTTTGTTCATGGATCTGTAATTAATAACCAGTGTTTCCTTTAATAGTTAATTCATGTCAGTATTCGCAGGTCTTCAGACACAAAGGGCCAGTGGGACAGACTCATCGCTCAGGATTTGCTCGCTACAGAGATCTCACTGTCTGATGAAATGCCAAAACAAACCAGCAGCCAACACAATGACCCATAATCCTCCAGCTCCCCCTCCATCACACAGTCCTGCCGCCGCCGCTCAGAGCTGATAGTGAGGAGATTGAAAGGGATGGATGACATTAGACAGAAAGATGGGTAGGATTTGAGTGTAGCTGGCCAGGAAGAGGTAACAATGTTTTTTTGTCCAAGTATATCTTGGATCCAATAGCCAAAAAAGTGTTTTTTTTTTGTTTTGTTTTCTGTACGATGGAAGTCAATGGTCACCAAAACTGGTTACCAGCATTTCTCAAAAGATCTTTAGAGTTCAGCAGAAGAAAGTAAGTCATGCAGGTTTGGAATTGCACGAGCACGAGGGTGAGTAAATGACAGGATTTTCACTTGAACAGTGCCTTGAAATTTCGCTATTTTTCTCTCACAACTCTATCATATGACTTCAGAAGAGTTGCAATATAGTGCACAAGTCATTTGGACCACTTTTATGATGCTTTTGTTGTGCTTTCATGTCCATTGAAGCACTTAGTTCAGTGGCCATTTATTTAATTTTTTTTTTAAAGTACTTTTTTTCTAAATGTATCCCCATGTTTTCCATTAAAAAACAAAATATCATACTGTATTGTTTGAAATGACAAGGTTAGTAAATGATGACTGAGTTAGTCATTCCAACATGCAATTTTTGAAGTTTCTTTTTATTATGACTAAAAGCAAGAACAAGAAAAAAAGAAACAGGATTTTTAACAAGAAAAGAGCACAAAATGTCAATGTTAAAGGTCCCATGACATGGATTATTTTATAATGTTTCCTGGGGTGCCCTTATAATGTTAGTATGTTTTTAAGATAATTTTTTTAAATAATTTAGAAATAAAAGGTATTTTTCCTATAGCCTGATTTTAGCCTCTGATTTGAACACTGTTTGAAGGGGGTGTCTCTGCTATAAGACTTTAAGTGTAAACGCCCACTGCTGTGATTGGCTGACATGCTTGCATATGAAGGGATTGTTCTTTGATCGCTTTCTGTATATATTTTAATCACAGTTTAAATTAGATTATTTTCATCCTACCAAGAGAAACGATGTGAAGTTGATCGTTTAGTCACTGGCTTGATTTACTGGTGCATAAACAGTATTGAACGACTTTGAGAGAAAGATTATCTGTCTGAACTTGAACAATTACACGTCAGAAATTCACATAACCCACTGGTTCTCCAGAGGCTCGGAGGAAGGAACTAAAAAAAATACTTTTGTGTTAGTTTGTACATCCAAACACTGACCAACTGCCATGCTTTGCTCGTTTGCAAGCCATGATGTCTCTAGAGGAAAAACCAATATCGCACTCGCACGGCTCATTTTCTCATGGGCAGGGCCAAATTCTCTTTGCGGGCAAAGAAAGGGGAGGTGACGTTCCCCTTATGACGACATAAAGGGAAGATTCTAGATTCGCCCGTCTGAGCTTTCATTTTCTCAAAAATACCCAGGGCTTGGTTTACACCTATCAAAATGTCTAGCCACTGGGGGACCATAGGCAAGCTAGGGGAACTCATATTAATGTTAAAAAACCTCATAAAGTGAAATTTTCATGTCATGGGACCTTTAAATCATTCCTTAGCACGTCCTCACTCTTTTCCATCAATTTCTCCCTCGTCTTTTTCTTTAAACTGACAAACACAGGAAGTGTTTCACATGACTGTTATATCTGGTAAAGCGTGGGAATATTGAGATGTTGTAATACTGTTGTAATAATAATAAGGATGTGTTTGTGTGTAGAGGCCATTATACAAGAACCAACCTCCTCTGATTACATCTGTGTCGCAACAGGCCTGTCAGAGAGCCAGTGCCACTTACAGTCACGATGGAGCTCAGCAGGTTTGGCAGGAGTAAAATGAGGAAATGAGAGAGCGAGTCGGGCCGTTGGGGGAGAGACAAACCGTCTACTTTAAACTTAATCACCTCTGGTGCCACCGCGCCTTTGCACTTGTCTCTCTGAGGCTGTGGCCATTGTGTTGAAACCGTTTTGATGCCTGCCCCACTTAGCACACCTCCTGATCTCTTTGAGTCTGATCCTGGTGTAAAATGTCCAGCAGCCAGTCTTAGTTTGTCTGTTCTCCCGGTTTCATTTTTATGGAGATTAATGTAGTTACCACCATTTTTGTTTGTTTTCTCCTTGTGTCAGAGGTTCTCAGGATTCTCTGAGTTCCCAGGGCTCTTGTCATGGTGCCACGCCTGGCTTTTCACTCTTAGTTAAACCGTGTGTGAACGGTGTGGATGAATGATGCTCTGTTTCATAATAAGGTTGTGTTGTAATGTAAGCGAGACGCTCTCAGGAGGGAGGAATGAGTGTCTTAATGTCTCAAGGCCATGCACATTTCATGTCCATCAAGCAAACTAATGTGTGACGTATTGTTTTTGAGAGAGACCTAGTGGCGTCAAGGTTTTTATTTTATTTTTTGTTGTTATATACACCACCATTCAAAAGTTTGGGGTCAGTAAGATTTTTTGGATGTTATTTAATTAAATGAATATCTCTTGCTCACCAAGGCTGCATTTATTTGATCAAAAATACAGTAAATATTGTGAAATTATTATTGTATTATAGTCACATGATCCTTCAGAAATCATTAATATGCTGATTTGGTGCACAAGAAACATTTCGTCGTCTTGTAATATAAAAGTCTTTACTGTCACTAATATTATACCTTATTCAGAGCAGTGCCATGACAGGTATGAAAGCGAGGCTGTGAGGGATAGACTTAAAGGGATAGTTCACCCAAAAATGAAAATTGTCATTTACTCACTCTCAAGTTGTTCCAAACTTATATGAGTTTTTTTATTTTTTATTATTGAACGCAAAGGAAAATATTTCGAAGAATGTTGGTAACCAGCCATTTGACGGTAGCCATTGACTTCGGTAAAAAATACTGTGGAAGTCAATGGCTACCGCCAGCTGTCTGGTTACAAACATTCTTCAAAATATCTTCTTTTGTGTTCAACAGAACAAAGAAACTCATACAGGTTTAGAACAACATGAGGCTGAGTAACTGATGACAGAATTTTCAGTTTTGGGTGAACTATCCCTTTAACGTGTTTTCAATGGCATCCGCTGTCAAATCTGTATAAAGCTAAGAGATCACTTATTATTTTCCACAGCTCATTTTTGTCTACTGAAATTCCTCGGAAAGATAACAATCCAAAAACACATTAAATAACAGTAAAACCCACTGGAGAGATGTATGGCTATCCCTCACAGGCACGGCCTCGCTTTCGTTCCTGTTAAAAATCAAAGATGGTGCTGCTGTGAATAAGGTCTATTGTGCAGTTATTATGAGCAATGAAAAAATCTTTTTGGGAGTTTCATTCAAAATCCAATTTGCTCAAAAATCTGGGTGTGTATAACCCATCAGTTTAAACCGGCATGACGCTTCTGCTTTCCCCGACTTCTGCTCTTCAAGTATGAGGGTATCAGATGAAGAATCAGTGTTCACTATGTTTGACAAACCCTTTGTGTGTTTCTCTTAAGTTTTCAGTATTGCATCAGTCTAGTTGGTGTTCACCCGCGGACAGGAAAGCGTGTAGTCAACTTAGGTTTCTGCCACACTGTCATTAATAATCAGCCAGCCCCGGAGAGGAACACGACCATTACTGCTGACACATCTTCATTTGAATGTAAGGACCACTTTCTTCGTTTCACACAGTCAGTCTCTCCCCCTCTTGTTCTGTTCTTTCCCACCATGCCTCTCTTGCAGACAGTTTTACTCGCGTAATGTCATTGATTAAGTCGATGACGCTACTTGAAGATTATATACATTATCTTTCCGTTCTCTGTGCCCTCTCCAGAGAATGAAATCATCTTATGCTTCTTTGAACCGCATCGTGACTCAATATATAAAGTTGGGGGAGTCAGAAGAGCATGGTTAAAATGCTGCTTTTTCCAGTCTGATTTAAAGCCCCAATATACTCATGACTGAATCGGAGAACGAAAAAAGAACTTTGTCATGTCACATTTGTTAATATCGCACTTTATATGATAGATTGTTTTAAAGCAGGGTTTCTCAAACTCGGCCCTGGAGGGCCACTGTCCTGCACAGTTTAGCTCCAACCCTGATCAAACACACCTGAGCAAGCTAATCAATGTCTTCAGGATCACTAGAAACTCACAGCTAGATGTGTTTGATCAGGGTTGGAGCTAAATTGTGCAGGACAGTGGCCCTCCAGGACCGAGTTTGAGAAACCCTGGTTTAAAGCAAACAGCTTTACAGTATTAAACTTGACATAAAAAGGAAGTGTAATTTGCAATTAGAATTACAACTTTAAATTCTACTATAAAGCAGCTCTCCAGTGTGTTTGTTTTTATTTGCGGACATCTGACCATGACGGACTGAACAGAAAAAATAAACCAAAGAAGATTTTCAAATCAAAGAAGGCGGAGCCTCCTAACCTAACTATTATGTAATCGCGACAGACCAATGGTTGTTCAAAGGTGTTTATCAAATGCTTTAGCAAGTTTTGAACTCCCGAAAATAATCTACAAACGAATGTTGCTTTGACCTGATTTTGTTTGAAATGACATCACACCAGTTCGTTCTTTGATTTTGCTTGAAGTATATCAGGGTTTAATAGTGAACCGTTTAGCAAAGCCCTAAGATGGCCTGTTTCTTTTATTCAACTTTTCATGCCTCTCTTCTCCATAAATCTCTGTTAATCAGGTCCTTTGTCTGAGGATCACAGAGTCAGTGATCAGGAGTTAGAACCATCCAATCGTGGCATTGCAGACATTTCCGTAGTGTTCCCCATGCTGTAGGCCATTATTGGTAAATGGCGAGGCCTCCCTCCTGATATACACTCCAATCATTTTGATTTAAAGGCCATTGTGAGGTTGTCTGTCCCCTTCTTCCTGATCCTATGGATGTGGTGTAAGTCTTCACTGGAATGGATGAGTTACACAGAGTAGAAGTGGAGGTGGACGCGTGGGTGGGTCACTGGGGTTAGGGGGTCTCTGCACTACTACTGAAGTTTGATATTCATCCAAAAAGAGACTCTGGAGGGATAAGCAGTCTCTCTCACGCTTACATTCTCATTATTCCCCAACTTCAGTCTCTCCACACGTTACTCTTCTCCGTTTTGACCCATATTTCAAGCATTATCACTTGCTTATTCGCTCACAACAGCACATATCTCCTCTTTCTGTCCCCTTCCTGGCTGGATTTGAACACATAAGTCCTTGCGATGTGACACTTTACTGTCTGGCTTGTTAATACTTTGTCCTCATGCTGTGTGTCTGCTTTGGCTCTTATAGTCCACTCTGGTTTTCTCATCTGACCTTAGAGAGACAGAGAAAAGGGTAACAAGAGACAAAGAGGAAAGATATACGAGACAAAGGGTGGTAGAGTGGGTACAGAAGTGAAGAATGGGGTAAAAAAAGTAAGGCTTTCTCTTGTATAAACTGTACATTACTTCATGTCTGAGACGTAGATGTTTGCACGTCTGCTTAACCTTGAGCTGCTCCTCTTAATTAAAATGAGAACAACGAGACAGAGTATTGCACTCTAGTGAAGGTATTAGATATGTAGATATGAATTAACAGTGATGTCACCACTACTTGCATAACCATGCAGTCTAAATTGAGGCGTTTGTGGGTCAAAGGTTAATTAATTTCATTTGATTATCAGCACTGTTGCAATCTAACTGATGTATGCAGAGTTGAAACAAGGTTCAGGATCCTGTCTGCTGAAAATATAATGACATCGGGAACAAATGAGTAATTTCGAGGCATTATACTGACAATATTTAGACAATACGCAGAGGGACCACTGACGGTGTAAAGACAGACTGATGGAACACATTGACGTCTACTGCTACACATGGACTGTTTTGGGAAATCATTGAGAATGTTTAGGGAATGTATCGACAATGTTTTCAGAACAATTTTGCAGAGTCTTGAGAATGTCGGGGTAACCCGTAGGCTACTAAGAAAAGGCACCCCATGTTTTCTTAAACTCTCCCTCACTGCTCTCAGTGGAGCCCCTTGACCCCAAACATCATGATAATTACATGACCAGAACAACCACACTCATAGTTAACAGAGAGTTGAGTAGCCGTCACAAGCTAAATCATCTGAATATACAGTTTTGAAGTGAAAACATGTCAAAGCTATGTGCAAATAATAGTTTTTATATACATTTTTTATTTATATAATATATATTAATGTATTTTGTCATTCTTTATTTTTTTATTCTTATATTTTATTTTGTATATTATAATTTAAATATACATACATGCACTACAATTCAAAAGTTTGATCGTCCTTAAGATTTTTTTATTTAAGAAAATATTTTCTTTCAGCAAGGATGCATTCAATTGTTCAAAAGTGACCGTAAAGACATTGATAATGTTACAAAAGGTTTCCATTTTAAATAAATGCTGTTCTTTTGAACTTTAAATTCATCAAGGAAGCCTGAATTGATTGACTGTTCACGAAAATATTACGAATAATAAATCAAAATTTTAGAATGATTTCTGGAGGATCATGTGACACTGAAGACTGGAGTAATGCTGAAAATTCAGCTTTGCCATCAAAGGAATACATACATTAAAATAGAAAAGAGTCATTTTAAATTATAATAATATTATTAAACATTACTGTTTTTACTGTTGTGTTTTTGATCATCAGATAAATGCAGCATTGAGCATAATGGTCTTCTTTCTAAAAAACAATATTGTACTGACCACAAATTTTGAATGGTAATGTGTATTTAGTTTTTACTAACCGTTATTTTATTTTTTTATTTTTTTCATGTAGGTGGAGGACGCATTTGCACAATGGAAATGTTCACAAGCTTGATTATGAGACTGTAGGACTGTGTCTTCTCAACTTGAGTGAGAAGAATAAATTCAAAATTGGCCTCCAGACTTAAACACACACACACACACACACACACACTCATTGGGTACAGTGTTCAATGGCTGAGACTGTCTATCCTCAGACTTCAACATGGCAATGCTGAAGGAAACTGTGACAGTCACAATCCTCATCAACCAACAAATATATCCCCTGCAGGTTATACACACACATACGTTACTAACTGACACACTCAGCAAGCATATGCACAAACTTGTGGTTAAGCAGGCACCTCAGTTTTGACATAACACACACAACACAAATTGGTCACTGTAGCCTCATAGGAGGATTTCAGTGGGTTGCGTGGTTTACTTTTTGGGATGTGTGTGTGTGTGTCTATGAATGCCTCATAGCTCTAAAATTCCTGCTGAAAAAACCAGCTGGTGACCAGTATACAGCATGTTGTGGTTTAGATGGTGACTTCATAGCTATCCTTTCCTTTAAGACTTACATGATGAGCAATATTCACCAATAAGACTGTTAAGGTCACAGAAAAACACATTGGCCCAAGATATACCAACCTCAAACTTTCGAACAGTGTATGTATACATGTTTAAATTATATACAATACCGTTTTATTATTTATTGTATTTTTACTTGTATAGAAAGGGATCAAAATGATGAATAAGCTGAAACTTGTGAACCTTCACAAGCTGACGTATTGCACATTAAAACACAATACTGTGGCTCTGAGCTTTGCATGTCTCTGACTGAATCCTGCATGACCCGGTCTCTCTCCTTAACACTATGGTTTGTTCACTTCTCAAGGGTGTATGAACCTCCCCTAGCAATATTTAACCCTAACAGGTTGTCATCAACTCAGAACATTTAAAGTGTGTTGCACATAAGATGACTCATGTAACACGCCATCAGCGCAAACACAACATAAAAGAGGCTTTTGCCCCTGACGAGAGCCTGGAACCACTAAAGCACTAAATCCTGGCCTGTGTGTAGAAATCCCTCTCTAAAGTAAGGTGCTGTGAAGTGCATGCGAGAGCGGTCACGTTTAATTAGGGTTTAAGAGGCAGATGTTGTGCACATCACTATCTGATCTGAGTGAGGGGAAAATAAAAGGCTTCTAGTTGCAAGAGCCACAAGGAATCGGTGTCCGCAGAAATCTCAATTTCCACTCAATTCCAGTGTTTTTCACTTGCTTTTTGCTAGATTTTATTAGATTTTTAGGCTAATTTGATTCATTTCTACTTCAAAGTAAAATAATGAAAAGGGTAACTGATTGTTTTTCTCGTAATTGCAGCTTTATATCTCCCAGTTGTGATTTTTATATCTCATAATCTGATTTGAAATTTTGAAATTCCTTATAATTACCCTTTTTATTTAGGCAAACAGGCTTCCATATCAGCTATCAGTATCTATAAGTGTATTATTATTATTAACACATTTCCCCCACAAAATCTGCACGGAATGATAAAAAATTGTCCACTGATTCTGTTTGGGCTTGGTCATACGTTTTTGCACAAGAAAAATATTCTAAGAGTTTTGGGGTACTAGAGTTTTTACCAAAATAAGTTTAATCTTGAGCAAGGACACAAATACAGACTTACCTTTTGAAGCCAGTGATATCTAGTGTAAAATCCCATTAGTTAACATTTAGTTATATTACATTAATTAACAGTAACAATGAGCAATACATTTGTTACAAAATTAATTAATCTACATTATCAAAAATACAACTGCTAGTTCTCATTAGATAATATTAATATTAAAAGATAGAACATTTGGTTTTAATAATGTATCAGTAAATGTTGAAATTAAAATGAACAAAGATATATAAATACTTTAGAAGTTTTTTTTATTGTTAGTTCGCAATGTTAATTAAATCTTATTGTAAAGATTTACCATATGACCTTATGACCTTTTGCTATTTCAGACAGGATTATAATTGAAATTATTAATTTCATATATATATATATATATGAAATTATTGAAATTCTAATTTATTTTTCAGATTTGTTCTGGCATTGTCTGTGAACACACACTCGAATGGATACTGGTTGGAGATCTTGATTCAGTGTCCCATTTCTGGAGTCTGACCAAAAGGAGGAAAAGAACTGTTGAACCCCAGAGACATGCCCTTTACGCCAACTCTCCAAATTTTGCACGCTTGCCACACTCAGCTTCTACCTGACGTCTACAGACGCCTGAGGTACGGAAAAGAGGTGCGGACCGAGCGCAAAGAGCTTTGTCTTTGATCAGGCATCTGCTGTTAGCGGGCATGGCAGTGCTTGTGATCTGAGGAAACATCAGCGCTGTCTTGTGTGTCTTTAAGTGCTTTTCCATGGTGCCATAGTAGGATATCACAGAGTTTTTCTGTTTTTTCTCCATGTCATGGGTTCCTCATTCCTTCCAGGTCTCATTCTCTGTTTACCTCTCTATCTTTCCCCCACTAAATTACAAGTGTTGGGCCTATTAGAACCTAAACTCTTAACCAATGACCGTGTTACACAAACAGCCCGACACCACAACGCACACATGCACGCCACCCACCACATGGTAGAGAGAACCTAGTGGCACATCTGTGTGCGTTCATCGAGACAGGAGGGCAGGGGAGAAAGGGAGAGACAGAACCGGAGAGCCTGTGATGTTTGCCCGCAGAGTTTATAAAACAGAAGTCAAGCTGTATTAAAACACCCAGCACATTACTGCCACAGACTGTGCCAAACCCTGACAGCCTCCCCAGACCGCACTTTCAAA
The DNA here is from genome assembly GCF_965113295.1 of Leuciscus leuciscus. Classification (NCBI taxonomy): domain Eukaryota; kingdom Metazoa; phylum Chordata; class Actinopteri; order Cypriniformes; family Leuciscidae; genus Leuciscus; species Leuciscus leuciscus. Next base: position 22,242,036 of record NC_138745.1, on the reverse strand, counting down.
ATAATAATTACACTGCGAGAGAGAGGAAAGAACATTAGGATCTGCGCTTCGGCTCAAACATGCCTTTGAAATCGTAGAAGCACCAGTTATCAGCAGGAGAAGGGAGGTGTGGGTGTACAACCGGATGCTGGGGAGCCGTCTTTGGTTAGAGAGCGGGGAAACCGAGGCATATGTAGTGTGGATTAAGACCAATGGTTTGGGGGGATGGGCAGGTCTAGAAGTCAGAAGAAAGAAAATAGTGAGCAGGGCCAATAAACAGTCAGAGAGAGATTACCAAGATCGTTCACTTAAAATGAGTTAGATGCACTGCAAAAAAACAATGTTGTAGAAACCATTTTTACTCGGAAATTGCTAGTAAATTTCTCAAACAAATATTGAGCAGGTCCAATAAACAGCCAGAGAGAGATTAGCGAGATCATTCACTTGAAAGCAGTTAGATACGCTGCAAAAAACAATCAAACAATTACAATGAAATGGAAAGTAACACATTGAATTAAACGTGAAGTTTTGGAGCTGAAAAAATTAAATAGTATTTTCTTGTAAAACATACTTTGAAAAGTATGTCTTGGCTAGAGTATTTTTAATATGCGCTACATCATTGAAACTCTTCTATTTAAGTCTTTGTTGACACATGTGGCAAATATTTCATTTTTGATGTTATCAAGTGCTTGCTTTTCCGTGCAAAGTGGCGTCAGTGGAATCAAAATGTTCATTCTTCCCAAATGGATGTAGATATTCAATTTTATGATGATTTCATTTTCTCAAGGACATGATTTGAGGTTGCTTGATCAGCTTATTCCATCTGTAAAGTTCTGGCAAAGTTATCGTTGATTTAGTCTTGATGAATTGGGGTTTTGTGGAACGACGATGAAAAACCTTAAACAAACAAACAATGCCCAAAAAACCTTCTCCAATTTGTACCACTGCCACAAAGAACCATTATTCGTTTTACCATAAATTCATATATTCATAAATCTCCTTTTAACGTCTATATTTGAAAGTCAGGCTCCTGCTCCAAAGAAAGCACAGGCAAACAGCGGCTTGACATACGCACACATCACATGAAAGCCACAATTGTAGGTTTAGAAGCAGGCCAGGCCTGAGCACTGATATTCATTGTTACAGAGAAAACATTTTGTCGTATCTGATGTTATTTTCTCAGCAGAGAGAGAGAGTTTAGTGCAAAAATAATTGACTTTATTGCCTTCATTTTATAGTGTGGCTCCTTTATGAACACCCTGTGCGGTGATTTGTAATGTATTTACCTTTCGCCGTGCCCTGTGGCTGGGCTTGGGATCTCAAGTTTGTGTTTGTTGCATATACTGTAGACATGAAAGTTATGACTGTTATTTTAGAGCGAGAAAAACTTCAGAAAGATGAGGAACAGGTCTATAGAAGAAGAAAAAAACAAATGTAAATATTTTTTGTATTATTAATACATTTTTTTTCATCATCTCAACTTTATTCACACACGTTAACCCTACTATTGACTAATAGGGTCATTTTTTTTAACATGTTTCCAGGAAATATGAAGACCATAGATTTCACATTTTTGTTATCAGAAACAGATTTTTTTTACAAGAATTTCAGCTCTCAGCCTCCCTGGGAAAGTCTATGCCAGGGTACTGGAGAGGAGAATACGGCCGATAGTAGAACCTCGGATTCAGGAGGAACAGTGCGGTTTTCGTCCAGGCCGTGGAACACTGGACCAGCTCTATACCCTCTACAGGGTGCTGGTGGGTTCATGGGAGTTTGCCCAACCAATCCACATGTGCTTTGTGGATTTGGAAAAGGCATTCAACTGTGTCCCTCGTGGCGGCCTGTGGAGGGTGCTCCGGGAGTATGGGGTCCGGGGTCCTTTGCTAAGGGCTGTCCGGTCCCTGTACGACCGAAGCAGGAGCTTGGTTTGCATTGCCGGCAGTAAGTCAGACTTCTTCCCGGTGCATGTTGGATTCTGGCAGGGCTGCCCTTTGTCGCCGGTTCTGTTCATAATTTTTATGGACAGAATTTCTAGGCACAGCCAGAGGCCGGAGGGTGTCAGGTTTGGGGACAACACGATTTCGTCTCTGCTCTTTGCAGATGATGTTGTCGTGTTGGCCCCTTCAGACCAGGAACTTCAGCATGCACTGGGACGGTTTGCAGCCGAGTGTGAAGCGGCTGGGATGAGAATCAGCACCTCCAAATCCGAAGCCATGGTCCTCAGTCGGAAAAAGGTGGCTTGCCTACTTCAGGTTGGTGGAGAGTTCCTGCCTCAAGTGGAGGAGTTTAAGTATCTTGGGGTTTTGTTCATGAGTTGAGGGAAGGATGGAACGGGAGATTGACAGACGGATCGGTGCAGCTTCTGCAGTAATGCGGTCGATGTACCGGTCTGTCGTGGTGAAGAATCTCGATTTACCGGTCAATCTACGTTCCTACTCTCACCTATGGTCATGAGCTTTGGGTCATGACCGAAAGGACAAGATCCTGGATACAGGCGGCCGAAATGAGCTTTCTCCGCAGGGTGGCTGGGCGATCCCTTAGAGATAGGGCGAGGAGCTCGGTCACTCGGGAGGAGCTCAGAGTAGAGCCGCTGCTCCTCCACATCGAGAGGGGTGCAGCTGAGGTGGCTTGGGCATCTGTTCCGGATGCCTCCTGGACGCCTTCCCGGGAAGGTGTTCCGGGCGCGTCCCACTGGGAGGAGACCCCGGGGAAGACCTAGGACACGCTGGAGAGACTATGTCTCCCGGCTGGCCTGGGAACGCCTCGATGTCCCCCCGAAAGAGCTGGAGGAAGTGTCTAGGGAGAGGGAAGTCTGGGCATCTCTGCTTAGACTGCTGCCCCCGCGACCCCGCCCCGGATAAGCGGAAGAAGATGAGATGGTATGGTATTGCTGTTTTATTTCAATTTAGATTCTATTTTGTGAATTTTAGAATTTAAAAATTAGTCTGGATTACAGTGGGCCAATCACAATTGAGATTTATCTTTTCGAAATACTAAATGTTATATGACATATAATATAATTTATATATTTTGTACTTTTAATTACACATTTTTTTTTATAAAAAGGGGGGGGGGGGGGAACAGAAAAGAAAAATATATATTTAATGTGGGTTAGATTTGTTTGTTTCTTGACAATATCTGTTAGTTTTTCCAAGAATGTTAAAGAAAAATAAAAGTGTATATAAGGAAACTTTACTGCTATCCTATAAAAAGTAAGAATAAAATAAGAGCAGGTGCCGAGTTTACTTGAATGAAAAATTAAACAGACTGTTTCATATAGTGCAGGTCAGTGAATCTTTCCATTCCCGCCAACTGCTGTTTAACAACCTGTTATTGCAATATGAATTTCTGTCATAAATCAAAAATCCAGTCTCCTTAAACCATCCTAGCTGCTTTGACAGTCCTGGAGCTTACTCGTGCTAAACTAAGAAAAGGTGAGCGCACGGCAGCCGTGAATCCCATCACACAACGCTTCATAAACATACTGATGCACCAAGGTCTTTCTCTGTCTGCTGCTGAAAATTAAGTAATGTTGATTTTGGCACCCAACTCCCTCTGTGTGTCTGCCTGTCTGGCCTATCAAACCATTGTAAAAGGGTTTAAGCATTTTTGCTTTGGCTTACACACGCACACGCATTAACACACACTTGTAAACTTGTACAGCGGCCTGTGCAAACACCCTATAAAACGGGCTATTATTCATAATAATCAAATAACGGTAGCCATTATATTTGAGTCTGGGATGGGATGTAGCTGATTTGCTTAATGCAAAGGATTGTCCAATTTGAGACAACGTGGAGTCCGTCATCTGAAAACGTGTGCTGTAAAATTTTCTCATAAAAGGAGTTATGACAGGTCATCAACTTTCTTGTTCATTGCAAGTCAGTCTCACAATCTTACAGCTTTATTCCCCGTAATCGTTGCTCTAAGATCTGCTCACAAGAACAAGCTCACAGCTGGGAAGTAGCATGATGGGCCTTTCTCATTCCCTCTTCCCATATTAGTCTATCTCACTCTACTCCTGCTGAATTTCCTTTTTACGAGTATATGACAGATTTTGCAGGTGTTCATTACCGTGACCAAAGTCACCCATGTTCCAGTCAGGCTGCTTGTGGAGTTTAACGGAGTTGTTGAACTGTACTTAACTGTGCTGAACTGTTGTTGACTTCCATCCCTGTGCACAGTAATGGGAGCTGAAGGTCTAGGTGTGATACTTCGCTGCAGAAATTCAGATTTATTTTGAGTATAAATCAGCAGGGCACTGTCGCAGACATGTAAATAATATTGTATGTCATTTGACACGATTTGTGAATTCAGATGATGCATTCTCTGGTCCAAAATCTTCTTTTTTTACATAGGGACCCTTATTTTTAAAGTCACCATGAAATCAAAATTGATGATTCTTGTTTTTGTATGAAATATTTCAGTATTTATATATAAGGCGAGACAACCTGTCACTCACATGAGATCACAGCATTAACAAACCACAACAATCCAATGATCCAACCAATTCTTAATGGACAAAATCAAGTCCTGCCCTACATTTTGTCTTGCCCTACATTTAACTCAGCAAACTTCCTTAAGCACCTAAATCCCCACTTCGTCAAGTGGATGAGGGAAGTTTATTTGGACAGACCCTCAAACCCCTGATTTTGTCTACTCGTATGTACACTTCAGGCAGATCCATATACCACAGTACAATTGTGACGTCACAAATGCAGGCTCCATAACAGATTCTAAGTGATCAAGGGCTTAGAGCGTTCTATTTAAACCTACTGCAAAGCTTCCGCTAGAAGTAGTAATGAAAAACAAGTTTACATTACATGTCCCTAACATTAGACATGTTTGCTAGTAAGGTAAAACGTTATAATGAACATTATAATGAGCCCGCTATTAGGGCTACGAAAATTAACCATGCTTTTACTACAAATAAAACCAAAAAAACCTGGTTATTGTTGCTTAATCATGGTGACCACAAATGAGCCATAGTATTTATAGTAAAACTTTAGTTATACAAATGGTAGGCTAATCAATCCACCCAAAAAGTGGTCTTACTACACTTTTACTAGGTTATGATAAAACCATGGTTTTATTGTGGACTCTAGCTATCTCTTTTCCTTTTTGCTTTTGTTTGTTTTTACAACTGGTGAAGTTTGCTGTTTTGGTCCATATAGTCAATTTGTCACTCATTATAACTTAAACCTTCTCGCTACTCCAACACTATACAAGTGCCACCTTTCACAGATTTGACATGACACGCACAGGCAATTGATATCGCTAGTTACGTATGTAACTGTGGTTCTGTGAATTCCAGATGACCGCCAGAAGCAGTGCAATGCACTATAGTGGATAATCGCTGCGCCAGCTAGATAGATCGAGAAGAATATAACAACAAAGTCACATCATGATGTAGATGAGATGCGAGGATATAAACCACAGCAACTGGGTGCCCAGCCTCAGAATGCTTTCTCACGCATTTTGTGTGACAACGGACTCTGGCGGTCATCCGGAATTCACAGAACCACAGTTACATATGTAACTACCATTCTGTTTCATTCCTACTGACTGCCAGAGGCAGTGCAAAGCACACTAGTGGATGATGCATATCAACAAAGTCATGAGGAATGCCACCCACCTGCAAACATCAAGGTTGCTCTAGAAGGACTGCAGAGCTCACATCATGGGAAGCAGCCACGTTAACCTTGTAGAACCGCACAAAGGTACTTGGAGAAGTCGCTTCGCAGACATCCGCCAAGGAAACTCCCCGTAAAGCGGCCCAAGACGAAGACACGGCCCTAGTGGAGCGACAAGTAACACCCACTGGTAAGGGTTGATGAGATTTATTATACGCCAACTTTATCGCCTCAACAATCCAATGTGATAGTCTCTGTTTGGACAAAGGTTCACCTTTGCGTACCTCACCATAACAGACAAATAACTGATCCGTCTGCCTGAAAGAAGCGGTAGACTTAACATTGCACTTTCCTCTGGTAACCAGCGTGTAAACATTTCACTCATGACAAGGCATGAAGTTCACCAACACGTTTAGTGGAAGCAATGGCCAACAAAAAATACACTCAAGGACAACCACTTAATATCCGCAACAGCCAACGGCTCAAATGTTGGTGTACAAAGGGACTCTAGAACAAACAGTAAGTCCCACACAGGAAAAGGAGTAGAATGAACTGGCTTTAAACACCTCACTCCCTTCAGAAAACTACAAACAAGGTTATGAGACCCCAGGGAAGCACCAGCAACCGGGTTGTGATAAGCAGATATGGCAGCAACAAACTTTTAAAGTGGAGGCCACCCTGTTGTCATCAAATACATGCTGCAAGAAACTCAATACTGTCTGCACAGTACATGAAAGATGTACTTTCATTAAATGAAAGACCGTCGACATGTTGTCGGACCAGACAAGCACGACGACCCATCAGATTTGGTAAGAAGTGTTGTAGAGCCAAGTACACTGCCTTCAATTCTAGGATGTTGATATGTTCTAAGGCCTCCCTGGGTAACCAGTGACAACCAATCCCCTCTGGTTCCACGTTGAAGGAAATAGGTCGTGATCACTTCCCGACAGGAGGACAACACCCCTAGTGGCACCCCGGCTCGAAATGTTACCCTTTCCCAGGTTTTCACGGACACAGGTAGGCGAAACGACAATCATGCAATGATGATGTCTCTGTGAATCTAGCCCTAAGCTGTTCCTCCACCTCTGAAGAGGCCTGAGGTGAACAAGCCCAAGGGGATCACGGATGTGGCGGTAGCGGCTAACATCCCCATTAGTTGCAGAAGGACATCATTTTGTAGAAGGAAGTTTTGTCCCCTGACCGAAACGAGTCAGTAACAGACAAATATTGTCTGTCCGCACGTGAGACAATGTGGCAGACATTGTAATTGAATTGAGTGTTATTCCTATGAAGGTTATGGTCTCTTCTGTGGCCAGTTGACTCTTTGTGTCGTTCACAGTAAGGCCCAACCTCTGGATATGCTCCAGCACAATCTTGGTGTTGTGTAACGCATGTTGTCTTGTTGGGGCACAAAGCAGCCAATCGTCTAAGTAGGGCAGAATCCTCATGCTCTTAGACCAAAGAGGACTAGTGCTTTGCACTGCCTCTGGTGGTCAGTAGGAATGAAATAGAAGTGTGCAATTTCCTGCAAAATCGGTCCCAACTGCTCTAAAATATATAAATAATTATTATAGGGTTATCTAAAAGTGTTCCTGGTTAAAGACGCAGTTTGGATGTTTATTTTGCATTCATTAATGGAAAAAAAAGGTACAAATTGTAGCTTCAATTTAAGGTCTGCAGCTTTAAGTATTTTCGGGTCGTTCACACAACGCATGAGGAAGCATATAGCTGAAAATAACTTATTGAGAGGCGTTTTTAAAAGTGAAATGTCAAGTTTTAACTTAACATACTGATTTAAAAAAAACTACGCTCATACATGAGATATGCTTAAAACCTACGGTGCAACGGCCAAAGACCTCTGTCTAGGGCATTTACATACAAAAACGGTTAAAAAACAGCATAAAAAGTGTTCTGTTTGAACTGGCCCCAACTCCAGTTGGTCGGTGCCCTTAATCGCCCCACAAATTGTGTGTATTCCTGCCCGAGCCTGATTTCCCCTCGTTAATGGACTGTTTTGAGAGTGGAGAGTGAGCTGTGGACGGATGCAATCACAGCCTCCGTGCTTGAAGACAGAGCCGCTCCTCGTAAATCTTCTGCAGTGAGTTCCCGCTTCAGCTCAATCAGCATCACTGCTGGACCGCTCCAGACGACGCCTTTGTTTATTATGCTGAGATTGAGTCAAAGCCAGAGAGAGTTGGAGGAGCTGACAGGTGCTTCTGACCACAGACTGTGTGTGTTTATGTTTAAAGGAAGCCCTGGTGCACCAGCTCGTTGTGTTTAGCCTCATTAACGAACAGCAATTAGTAAGAGCTAATGAGAGTATGCAGTGGATTACAAGTTAAGAGCCTCTTTTTTCCTGTTCTTTCCTTTCTATGTCTGTCTTTCTCTCATTCTTTCATTCTCTCTAGTCATTCTATATGAAACCTTTAATTCCTTCTCTATTCTCTTTTTTCTGCTTTCCGATCACTTTTTTCTTTTGCTACTTGGCTATCTGATTGTAGGACATGTGTTTTCAAACTATTTATGCAAAATATGAGTTAAGAATCTTTTTTCCCCACTACGTTTAATGCTATAGATGTGTAAACTTGCAATGAATTAAATAAAAATTTATAATTATATACTAAAAAGTTCAGTTTACTGTTTTGTTGTCAGCATAATAAAATAATGATAAGGTATAGAATGGTCAGGTTAACTTTCTGTAAATTTCTGTACAAACAGAGATGAATTTCAAACTCTTTTTTGTTGTTGTTGTTGTTGCAGGTAGTCCAATGCTTTTAAAGTAATTTTATGTTTATTTTATATAAAGTTTATTTGTTTCTATAAGTTTATTAAAATTAGAAAGTGTATCTAAAATTTAAAATTAGAATAAATTTAGATTCATTTGACATTATTTACTGGTTTTTTATTATTATTTTTTTATGTACAATAAAACTAAAAGCTGAATATTTTTGTGGTGTATCATTCATCAGTGTTTGTTTTTCAACTCCAACGTTCCAATAATTCCTGCCCACTAAAAGCTGTACGGATAAATTTGCTTACCCCACAAATAGGCCTATCTATGTAAACGATTTAGAAAAAGTTCCATCAATTCACACTTTATATCATCACTATGATATGTAGTGTCATATCACCCAGCCCTAACATGCAGAAATGCTTTAAACACATTTGACAAGCTAGTTGATAAAAATCAACAACCGGTCAAGACTGATTGGCTAACACTATTTTCCCACTTGTCTGTGCTCTTTTATTCTTTCATGTTAACTGAGGTGAATAATGCACTATTTTAACTTTAATCAACAAGTAGAATTTATCATTACATTCTCACCTTATTCCAAAAAAAATCGCTGATCCAATGCTGAGCTAGTGAATGTCTGAACTAGTTGATGCACAAAATCAATACCCTGATAAAGAGGTTGACTGGCAAAAAGTATTTTATGTATTTTGTAAATACAAAAATACTCATCTTAAATGTATTTAAATACAAATTACATTTCATTTTTTCCAAAGGGTTTAAAATACAAAATAGTATTTTATATTTCAAATACATATTTTAAATACATGTATCTGAAATACTGCCCATCCCTGTACAAAGCATAACAAAAAATTAAGCACGATAAGTTTAATTATATTAACTTTATTTTATTTATTTTTAAGGTCTTTTAAAGGTAGGGAAGGTAATTTCAGAGCAGCTAGCAATAGCAAGCTAGCTTTGAAAGCAAGAGATCCCACTGCTCTCCAAAGCCACGCCTTCTTCAACACAGCCAGAGCGAAGTCTGCAAAGTGTCATTAAATTGCTGAAAGATGGCATTAAATTGCCTCATGTCTCAAAGTACATTTAACATTACAATAATAATGAACATAAACAACTTACATAGCTCTAGTTGTACCACCTGACTGCTGCAGATTCATTTGGGCATTGGTAGTGTTGAAAAGTCCGAGGTTGAGGACGTGAACAGCTCCGGGTAGAACGTCATGGGTTGCCATCTTGAAATTATGGTTATGACATGGCGTGAACACAGCATAAGTTGTTTTGGTTCAGGAGGAACTGTAAAAGCAGGCTGGTGTTTCTTTACGACGCCCAATGACTATGTGTCTACAACTCTGCATAGTCTCATGAAACGAACTGATGACATGTGATGTCTATTCAAGCAAGGTGCGCGAAGGTATGCTATTTTTGGTCCTGAGACTTCCATTGAGACTTCCACAGTACTTCCACTATATATATATATATATATATATATAATGTATATTGTAGATGTATATATAATACTGTATTTAGACCACTTCTATTATTGATTGCTATCAGAATGTGGAGAGTTTCAACCAGTATATAAAAAAAAAAATTGTAATTGCCTACCCTACCTTTAAATTTTCTGTGGACACTCTAGCACCCCTTGCAGCCCCCAGGGGCTCCATAGATCCCGGTTTGAAAACTCCTGTGCTATACCAAGGCCATCATCTTGAATCCATTTACAATTTATCATTGAATGATTGCAGACATGAGAATGAAGGATAGAAAAACTCTAACGATGGAGAGGGTCTGTTTTTTATTGCCCACAGTCTCGGTGTTACCTCTTATATGGGCTCCCCACTTTAGTCTGTTGGATTTCCAAGAAGTGGCTGTGCCAGACAAAATGTCACACATTAAGATTGACGACACTGATTTGCACCCATTTATTCAACCAAGGATGAAAGACTGGGCTTTTGAAAATACATGTAGAATAAAAGCATGTCTGGACTGTAGGTATAAATCAAAATGTTGACACACACACACACACATACTGCTAAGTGAGCATTTGCATTTCTTTTCTGCTTCTGTTCATCATCGTTATGGTCTCATGGCTGTAAACGTCTGTTGCAAAAAGGATCAAGAACAGATATTTTTCCAGATTTAAAATCAAAAGCTTATGCTTATTTCCTACACACAAAGAAAATATACAATAGTAGTACTGTAATTAAACCCATTCAGTGATGTTTACTAGTGATGTGTGTGGAAGCTCTGCAATACCTGTACACTGGACAGACATGATTATATTAATAAAAAGGTCTCTGCTCCTGCAATTCACTTTTTGTGAGTTGTGGAAGTCTTGTGGAAATGCTTGTAAATTTCCATGTAATTTTAAATGCCTGGGGGAAATTCTTAGTAATGATCTCTTGATCTGCAGCAAGAAGTAAAATCATTAATTCAGTAATAGAGTAAAATCTAAAGAGCACTATTTAAGCGAAAATGCATGGAAATTTCTGTAATGTTAATCTCGAGGTCATCGGTGTGGTTTGGCAATGACAGAGAGAGGCTAATACACCTGGCACTAGTCCTTCCATCTGCATGATCTGAAAAGAGGGAGCTCCTGTTCGGTTTTGGTTCACTTGAAAGCTTATGAGTGAGACCTATCAGTTAAACCCAGCGTGAATAATGTTGAGCTGAATTCACTTATTTTGAGAGGCTGTGCAGGCAGGATCAGTTGGGAAATTAAGTATTTTCTGTGGCCCAAATGCCTGTGTGTAATTTTCTGCCAAACCATACAGCACAGCACGGAAGTTTATAAAGAGCCTCTCAAAAGTGTGGTTCTGTGGGCACGCAACCCCAGAGAGAAAACAAACAGTTGACATAATGCGAAAGCCTTTAATTCGGTCAGGTAGGTTCGTTTTGGACCTCACTTTTGTTTGCATAACAAAGACCGCTTAATGTAATGTTGATCATTCATACCAATACAGTGTTTCCTGTACACGCATAGACAAAGAAAAAGCTAACCTTTTTTGACCCTCTCCGCTCTACGTTGTTCGACTGTTTATTAACAACCGGAGCCAGCCCAGCGCGTAGTTCGTTTCTATGGTTACTCAGTAACTGAAAGCAGCGCCGACCAGCCACAAAGTTAGCAAGATAGATAACATTTGTAGAGGAGAACAGTTATACAAACTTGAGCAGACTTGTTTAGTTACGTTTTGGTGAGTAATAAACCGTCTTATATATTGAATCCCTTTCAAGAGGGTCAGAAATAGTTTAGTCTTTAACGTTAAATAATCCGTTTGATGTTTGGAACGCCGCATATCAGTCCTCGCGCTTTAATGCACGCATTGAAATCGCTTTAACCCTCTCGTATTAATACTGTTTACTGTTTTGCTTTAATGTTAGGCTAGCCAGTGTCCGTCATGGGGGTGGCACTCTCTAGGGCAATTCAATGGAGCTCTGAGGCGGATAAACTAGAGAATAGCCCTTTGAATAATGACATTCTGACTGAAATCCTGCTCTTCACGGAGGAGATCGGCGACAAACACCCACACGAGGCCAGGCTGACATTCAGCGAGCCTTTACAATGGAAAACAACTCTAGAAGCGTCTGATTTCATGTCAGATTTATATGACATCAGGTAATACCAACAGACGGAGATGATAAGAGACGTGCAATTGATTTAGCATAACATTCCCTTTAAAGATATCAGAATGATCAGACCTAATTTAATTTTCTTGTCTAGATGACTGTAAAACCTCATTTGGTTCATAGTAGGTTTTCAGATAAATTCATATGCTGAATCAATGCAGAGCTGCTTAAAGTCAGGTGAATGCTTAAAACACCTGTGACACCATTTCCCCCCCTTTTTTAGTGGAGAATCAGCTTTGTCCCAGGAATGTGATGATAAAGGACGTCCCCTTCTGCATCTGAGTCCACCTGACATCACAGTGCACTCATTTTACCACCTGTCTAACCTTCTGCTTCTAAACAAAGATAAAAAGATGAAGGAGGTCCAGACCTGTTTGGAGGGTGAGCTGCATGGAGAACATGCAATTACTTTAAGCACAAATTTTCCTTGAAATGCTGTATTCTGTTATTTTCAATATCTTCCGGTATCACATTTGAAGTCTTAATCATTCCAGTCACAGTGCCTATATTAAGGCACTAAACCGTTTTATATCTTTAAACCTGAAAATATAGTTATTTTTTCTTCTTGAAACCTAAAATGAGTAAAGGCCCATTCACACCTAGGACGATAACGATAAAGATAACGTTCTCAATATTAAAGAATAGCAGAGTTCACACCACAGCTATATGATAGGCACATAGAAACAATATCGTTGGAATCTCTTTCAGAATGAGTTTATCCAGCTGATAAAAGATCAAAAACATTGACAGCCAATCAGAATCTATCCTGCTGTAATGAGTTCCAGCATTTAAAGAGGCAGACAAGTACATGCTTAGGATAAACAGAGCGATATCGTCCGCTGGTGTTGATGCTAATATGGTTATCTTTATGGTTATCGTTCTTGGTGTGTATGGAAGGCATTTTCTGCCAAATTAAAAAAAAAAAATTAAATGATTAAAATTAAAATTAAAACCAGATTAACGATTTCATTACAGAAAACAGTACGCAAAATATGTGACAAAATTGAGAATGAAATTAAATGATTTCATTTTCACAGCATTATCCCTGTCAAATTGAAAAATAAAATGCAATTGGTGATTTCACATTTCATTTTCACTACAGTCTCGAGGCAAGACTGCCAATATTAAAATGAAAAGCCAAACGTGAAAAAGAAACTACAAATACAGTTTTTACAATGCTCTTTAGTAACGCTCACGCAATAATAGTGACACAATTCAAATATTAATTCATTATGGTTGTAAATGCTGCTTGATAATGGTTTTTTGTTTATGCTTTTTTTCTTTGTCTTAATATTAAGATAAAGCATTATTTTAATTTAGTATTTTTTTATTTTTTATTTTTTTTTATTTAAAACGTTATGTTTGATTTATCTTGTTCGATTGTGAATTGGTTTGGGTAGTTACTGGGGGTAGGTCTTGATAAGCCTAGGGCTTCTACCTATCCCTTTTCGAACAGGTTGATTATTAAGCTAAAAAAAAAAAATAAAAATTTTTTTTTATTTATTTGTATGGATATTTCATACGCATTGCTGTCTTGTTTAATTTTATTATTATTTTATTAATTGTTCGAAATAAAGATTTCATTCATTCATTCAAATACAAATGTAAATTTTCGTTTTCATTTTAATTCCTCTTTTATTTTACAATTTTCATTTTCAAGGACAACCTGCATGCAAATTCTATGTTAATGAGTGGGTGTGGCTTATTCTAGTAACGGCGCTGAGACACGCCTTCTGTAAAGCGAAGTCGTCGACGTCCCGTGTCTCTGCCCATAAGTCACGGCTGAAGGGCGTTGTTAGGCACGACGCGAATATGAAACATTGGCCGAGGTCCTCGGTTAAAGCTAGCGGGTATTAATGTCTGGCTATAATTGTTGTAGAAATTGTGTTACTAAGACTTCTGTACACCCAAATAGTTGAATTTCCAAAACAGCCTAATACATGAATGAACCTCATCGTCGATTATGGTCTAGTCTGAGTCTAACATCATAACTAACATCAGGCTGGTTGTTTCCATGTTCTAATGCAGCGGCAGCTTCCCGCAAAAGCTCACTAACAGATTTCGCCATATCTCGTCTCGATTACAATATAATCACATTTAAATAATTTCGTTTCACACATTCAAATCATGCACACGGGACGTCGACGACTTCGCTTTACAGAAGGCGTGTCTCTAGCGCCGTTACTAGAATAAGCCACACCCACTCATTAACATAGAATTTGCATGCAGGTTGTCTTTGAAAATGAAAACGAAAATGAAAACTGTGAAATAAAAGAGGAATTAAAATGAAAACGAAAATTTACATTTGTATTTGAATTGTGTCACTATTATTGCGTGAGCGTTACTAAAGAGCATTGTAAAAACTGTATTTGTAGTTTCTTTTTCACGTTAGGCTTTTCATTTTAATATTGGCAGTCTTGCCTCGAGACTGTAGTGAAATGTGAAATCACCAATTGCATTTTATTTTTCAATTTGACAGGGTCAGGGATAATGCTGTGAAAATGAAATCATTTAATTTCATTCTTAATTTTGTCACATTTTTTGCATACAGTTTTCTGTAATGAAATCGTTAATCTGGTTTTAATTTTAATTTTAATCATTTAATTTATTTATTTAAATTTGGCAGAAAATGCCTTCCATAGGTGTGAACGCGCCTTAAGAACTATTTAAGATGCTGCACTATTTCTAGGTCTCCAATCAAATCATGTGAACTCCTTTTTACAGTCAGTCAGATGTTCTTCCATAAATGCACAAGATGTTCTGATAGTTCTCAGATCATGCTGGATAATGAGATGATCAGGTTTTACTCAAACTTCTGGAGTTTGTGCAGCTCAAGTGCTACTGTCACTACAGCAAGAAGAGGAATACAAATACTGAATCTGGAAATCTGAAATTAATGTTATTTTTTCAATTCAGTTTTAAATTGACTTTTTTTTATGTTGATAATATAATTTGTAATAAAAAAATCTGTATTAATTATAGGCTATAATATGTATATATGTATGAAATGGCAACATTTTCATTAGTGGTCTCAGTCTTTTGGACCACACCGTTCTTTTAGAGCAAATTTTCCATATGAAGATTAGTTTCAGACATGCTTTCTGCAGCCTTTGGCTATCATTTAAAGGTGCGTTTGGTACGTTTTTGGTAACGTTAAGCGGATTCTTATTTATCTTTTTTATAAATTTGCAATGAAACATAGGGCTGATGAAAAAAAAAAAAACATAGAATAGTGAAAGTGTTTTTGTATGATGAGCAGTTGTGAATAAGGTGTGTTTATGGCCAACAGCTAACAGGGAGCCAGTGAAGAAGATCTTTGGGCCCACATCTCCTACAATACAGGAAGACAAACTATTTAATATCCTGCATCAGCTGGACGAGAAGCTGCTAAGCATTGCTGTCAGACCGATCATGATCATGTATGCATATACTATATACTGCCTTTAATTAAAGCAATCAGCTGTTCTGCTTGTCTTTATTAACTGTATATACTGTATTATACATAGCCTATATATTATACTGTATATAATTATTATTTTATATATATACATGCATACACACACACACACACACACACACACACACACACACACACACACATATATATATACACACACACACACACACACACACACACACACACACACACACACACACACACACACACACACACACACACACACACACACACACACACACACACACACACACACACACACACACACACACACACACACACAGTACTTGCATTTATAGCTACATTACAGTGCATGCATTTATAGCTATATTACTGTTACTAGTTAATGAGCTGTATTTTTGTTGTGTGTTGTGTGTGTGTTTTTGCCCAGAGAGGGCAGGCTAAGCCCAGCAGCTGTTAATACAGAGGTAGATCTGTTGAAGAGATTCTGTGGAACAGGAGAAAACCGGGCGCTGAAGTCTGTGCGCTACACATCAGGTTTGCATTATCCTCACTCTTCCCCCTCTCCATCTCTTCTGCTCACTTTATCTCGTTCTGTCACTCACTCACTTCCACACTTATTTTCACCCTCAATCTGATTAATCTTCTGAGTCGAACTGAGTCGATGTTTGGAGCGAGTGATTGTAGTTTTCCGGTGTAACTGAGAGTGTCTGTGTGCGATTTTTGTCTTCTTTTTTTATATTGTTCAATTGGACTGAAGTTGTACAGTAATTTAGATTTTGAGGAAAATGGAAACAATTTCTTGACTGTCAGGCATGGCAACAAATGTTGACTGACGCCTCTGCACTGAAAAAAGTACATTTCTTACTAAGTATTTTTGTCATGTTTTCCAGTACACATATCTCTTGTAATTTGAGAAGTTAAATGACAAAATTGTTTTCTGAAAATTGAGTGACACCGTGTTTACACCAGACGCGAGCAGCGTAACGTGACATATGCAAATAGAACCTATTATAATCAGTGATGCTGTCTACACTGGATGCAGCATGGTGCGACGTTCTACTTCTGATGTACTTCACATCAGATCACATAAATGTACTTCTAACACGAAGAACAATTGAATGTTCAAGCCTCAAACTGTTGCAACAACTTTCATGTCCGATGTAGACACGGTCTACATCAACTTTTATGCTTAAAACAACAACAAAATATTCCAATGGGGTAAGAAAAATCAACTTGTTTTCCTTTTGAATTATAGTCATTTTCATTTTTTTTTTACCCCATTAGAAGATCATTAAAAAAAAAATAATCAGAAAACAACTCTTCTTCATAATTAAAGACACACTGAACCAGTATTGCTTTTCTATTTCATTAGTTCAAAATCAGTAAGATTGTTTTGTTTGCGGCAATTACAGATTACATTAGACAGACCTACTCTAACAAAAATGAGATGAACGTCACTAATGTGGCTGTTACTGATGATGTGCAGAGCTGCGACAGAAAGAGTGGTGCTGAGTTAAATGTGGCCACTGAACCATCACAGATTCCACAGGCCAACAAGAAATTGAATCAAGAGAGGTCGGTGTCAGATAACTCAAAAGATGGATCTGTAGAGACAACTGAGGTGAAAGCCGGCCCCAAAGATAATGCTCATAGTTCCACTTTGAGTTGAACCTTGTGCAGGTGCGTGGGGCCCACTTCCCTGCTGATGCAAAACAAACAGTCTGCCATAAATTAAATCCAACTCATATTAGAGTTCAGCGAACAGTGCTTCTCAAGGCTGTAGAGGATTCAGGTAATGATAATGACAATGATAATACATTGATATATTTTCTTGAAAGTACCAGACTCTATAAGCCTAAAGTTGCTGTCACATTAGCAAAATTTTGTGGCCAAAAAAAAGGTCCATTGTCAACAGTGTAGCAGTGGAGCTCTGTCAATTTCTAACCAAACAGCTTTCTATTGGTAAATGCAGTGAATTTGCATGACCAAATAGAACCCAATGGGAAATGTGTGGGGAATATTCCGCCCTAATGCGGAATTCCCAATTGTGTTGATTCCTATATTGAAATGACGGGATTTGACCGAACAACTACATTAATTGAACAACAGTAAATGTGACCGCACCTTAAGATTGAATCTTCCCTGGGAAGTTTCACTTCAAGAAACTAAGTAAATTTAGCAGTTCTGATCATGTCAGTCAGTGCTTATTACCTTATGATTAACTCAAAAAGTAAAAAAGGAAACAAAAATCTGTCTCTATTCCTCACACTCCACAGTATTTAAGCCACCACCATTTGTGGCAATGCTGGATATCCTTTAAATATAACATGTCTGTATTCAAATCTCCACAACATGGAAACCATTACATATGTCAGATTTCAGTTTACAAAGAGATTCATCAATTCTTCCTCTTTCCCTGAGGAGAACAGGCAGATTTGCTGTGCTATAACAATCAACTGTTTTTGGAAAAAGGATTGTGGCCTGCAAATTTTGAGTGATGGATGTGGCTTCTTTTGAAAAATGTGTCCCCGTATGCCGAGTAAAATTGGAAGCTTATTTGCAAATAAAGGAGGGAGGGGGGGGCCATGAGGATGCGCAGGGCGGTTTGGAGCATGTGGAGTACCGGCAGGGGTGTTTGGCGAGGGTAATTTATCTTGGGGTTATGCCTGCAGCAGCTCAGTCCTGAAGAACAATCAGTCATCTTCACTGGCTGGGCTACAGGGAACGAGTGTCCATCTGCCCCTGTGGGAGCCTTCACTGTATGTACTTTCCAAAACTGAAGTTTTATTGCAAACTTTTGCTGTTGAGAGGTGACAACAGTGCATTAATTCAACATTTGACACATTATACATATAACAAAATATACAAATCTCTAAAGCATAAATCCTGCCTCCTCAGATTACGTGTTCTCCAATGGTTGTCGCTCTCCTCCCTGGAGGCAGATGGATGGAGAGATTTGCTCCCTCATAATTGAGACCTGTGAGACAGAGCCCACGCTGTTCATCACTTGCAATACTAGCGGAGTTTTCCTCGATGAGGTGAGAAAACTGTCAAGAAAGTAATAACAGTCATTTGGTGCGTCAGTTTTGGATTGCTCTGGGAACACAATTCTCTTGTATGTCAAAGCAAAACACAATTCTGCTACATCATCGGTGTCAAAAATGATGAAATTCAGCTACATAACCTATCATCTCCCTTTAGTAATCAGATTCAGAAATGTGGACATTCCCTCAGTTGATTATATATTGTATTTTTATCAAGAAATCAAGTTCTTGATAAAAATCAAGTGATCGAGTTTGATCATCTTAATAGGGCATATCCCAACAAGCCTGACCTGAGCACGAAGCAGATGGAAATTAATGCATCTCATCAGAATGCTGAGTGATGCAATATGAGTTTTATGAATCTGAAACGTGTCAAGCTGTCAAGGGAGCCAATTTTGGTAGACAATTTGAACATACACAATGTGCTCTTAATGTGTTTGAAAGGTATGGTATACAGACACTTTTCCAAAACATGAGGTAAGCGAAACTGAAAAGTTAAGACATGACAGATATGTGATTCTGTTCCAGATCTGCTTCTCTAGCTGTGTTCAGTGCTTTAAAGCCGCCTCACAGAACTAAATATGTGTGCAATTAATCAAAAGCAACATTTTACACATCATAATATTTTTCATTCTGATTCAGAGCACCACTTAATTAAGTACATCTGTCTATTTTTATCTTTGTGTTTCTTTCTTAAATCTAATTTCTTTCCCTCCTCCACCTCTCTCTCTCTCTAAATGTCTATTATTTTTAGACTCTCTTGTCCTCATCTGTGTTCTGTTCAATGCTTTCTGACACTCACCTGTTCATTGTACATTTGAGGTCAGGTTGAATTTACTGCAAATGACAGTAAAGTTAATTGTATAGATTAGACATTTAATCAGAACAATTCACCTCTAAATCTCAGCGATAAAGAGCTCAAAGTATAGTTATGTCTGTGCATGTGTGTGAAGCTGATGGTCTTTGTGTGTGGGTTGGGCGTTTATTGTGATGAACCTTTTCTCTTGCTCTTTCAATTGTCTTTGTCAAATATGACTCTATGTTTGAGATATGTATTGTAACCCAACGTACATCTCAGCCATAAAAACTAATACGCCACTGGGAATGTCGTTAATCTCTGTTTACACTTGCATTATGATTTGGTTTTCCAGGAAATCAATGGAGAAGGTGGTGAAAACTCCTATAGGAGAAAAACTGAAGCCTACAAAGACCTTGTCACACTGTTGAAAAACATGTCTCCCCATTTTGCTAAGGCTTCTGATGAAAAGGTATTGCTTAACACCACATGAATACAAGAGTTTCATCTCTTTGAACATACGAGTTGTGTCTTATTTCCTCAATTGTTGGTTTAAAACCAATGATTGCCATTGTTGGGTTTCTATGATCGTTTTTAGTTATTCTCTTCCACTGCACTTGGCCTTAAAAAACTCCAGATGGCGATTTATGAACACGTGACAGTAGTTTCATTATAGTGTCTGCTCCATACCACTGGGCTTTAGATATACTAGCCATGCTCTGGGCTATCCAAACATGTGAATTACAGTTAAGCTCACAACTTTGGCATTAACACAACTGTGGCATACTTATATAATCCATCCCCTGATGTTAAAAAATACATTATTGCTTATTAAGAGGTTCGACCTGTGGCATTATAGGCGACACAGGAGGTTGCCTTGGGCGCAAAATAACAGGGGGCTATTATAGTAAATTGCAGTTCATATGAAAGATTGCAATAATGTTTTGGGGGGTTTGGACAGTTTTCTGGGGGGCACTATAAAATCTCACCTAGGGCACTAACAGAGCCTGGGCTGGCCCTGCTTATTAATTCCGATTCTCAGATGGTAGATGGGTTTCTGTATCTACCTAAAAGCACTTGAACTGGTGATACGTTTTGTGAGTATTGAATAAGCTTGGACCTCAGTGGTGGTGGTCTGGAGAGCCTGAGTGTTCAGGCATCAGAAACGGATGATATCATCATGTGAGGATGCTATATACGTGCAGCCATCAGAGCCAAAGATGTCACCAAAAGAAGTCGTCTGCTATTAGTGAAATTGATAGGATGTTATTGACAGTACATTGCCCCTATAGCAGTCATTAGAATGTTATGTTGATAAATTGGCCCTCCTTATATGATTTAGATGGGTGCAAGCTAAGATGGGAAGTGCACCAATAGCGTTGTTTTGATTTTGTTATTGTCAAAGTACTCTACCGTTGAAATATTTGGGGTTAGAAAGAAATGCGTTATAATGAAGACATTCATAATTTTACAAAATAGGCTATTTCTAATTCAAATAAATGCTATTCTTTTGAACTTTCTATTAATAAAAATATATCAATGTTTCCACAAAAATATTAACAGCACAACTGTTTTCAATGTTGATTATAATAATGTTTCAATACTCACAAAACGTATATCACCAGTTCAAGTGCTTTTAGGTAGATACAGAAACCCATCTACCATCTGAGATGCGGAATTAATAAGCAGGGCCAGCCCAGGCTCTGTTAGTGCCCTAGGTGAGATTTTAAAGCGCCCCTCAGAAAACTGACCAAACCCCCCTCCCCCCAAAACATTATTGCAATCTTTCATATGAACTGCAATTTACTATAATAGCCCCGTCATTTTACGCCGAAGGCAACCTCCTGCGTCTCCTATAATGCCTCAGGTCGAACCTCTTAAGCAGCAATAATGTCTTATTGTTACCACATTATAAGAAACATCTATGTTTGAGCTGATATCCACGAACACAGTATTTCATAGTAAACACCGGTCTATATATTCTTATATTCATCATGTTAGTGTAAATAAACTCTCATACTAGCCTACTTTTATATCATGCTATGTTTTATATTAAAGCGCATACAAACATTCTCTTGTCATACATGTATATTTATTTAGCATTTAAAGGTTGCCTACCTATAGCTCATATTTGAACATGTTTCCGTCGATTTCATACATTTTAGTCTAGCAACAGTTCAACTACAATGTGAAGTTTATGCAACAATAACACTCTAATATAATTCAGAATAGGCTACATTTCTTACCTTCAAATCTTTCTTATCTTTAAATCGCGTTCTTCTTCTGAGGTAAATCCAATGTAAGCTCACAGCGTGTCTTCCAAATGTGAGGAAAAGCCGAGGAATGATGAGGTTTGATTCTTTGTTTAGAGGTAATGAGGGCGTTTACAGGTTCGCGTTCCTTCACGTGGACGATTTGCATCTGAATCTCTTTTGCGCGTGTGGGTGTGGTCACATTAGAGCAAATGAGCTCTCGCTTGAGAAACTGGACATCTTGTTGGTTTCATACAAATTACTTAAACAGAGAACATTTGTTTTCGTTTTTGAATTCGATAATTTAAAAGTACACACTTAAATGTTTATAAAGATATATTGCTCATAAATGTGTGCCAAGTATTCGCTGAGTTTTGTTTCAGTTTATAGACGTGCTCAAGAAAATAAAGTTCGCGGAGACGGAGAGTCAGAAATCACACCCTGTTTGTTTTCTTTATTTTACAAAAGCACAATGTTTTGTTTTGATTGTAAGTGGACACAGTAATTTAAGTCTATTGTGCTACTATGTGAAGAAAATCCAGCAAAACGCACCGGTGCGTTTGTCGACCCCATAACTGTACGTTCACACCGCCGCCGACTTGAGCTGCAAAGAAGCTCTGGCCGCCCTGTCAAGGACGCTTGTCAAAAAGGACGGGGAAGCTTGTTGACGCTTTGGCTGCTCTGAAGTCTGTGTCACACCATGAAATGACAGCATTTTTATAACCGATTTGGTCGGGAAAAAATAATAATTGGCTATTATTATTATCATTAATAGTGAGTGCGCGCGCGCGGCCGGGGCTCTCTCTCTCTCTCTGCTCGTTCTTATATATGCCCTGTCAAGCGCGCCCTGTT
Source organism: Leuciscus leuciscus (assembly GCF_965113295.1). Taxonomy (NCBI): domain Eukaryota; kingdom Metazoa; phylum Chordata; class Actinopteri; order Cypriniformes; family Leuciscidae; genus Leuciscus; species Leuciscus leuciscus. The sequence continues at coordinate 22,219,680 of NC_138745.1, read as the reverse complement.
AAACTGACAGGACTTAAAAACACATGCAAATGATAAACTTTCACACTATGGTTAAACTGTGCAATTGATCCGATAATGATAAGAAACCCAGCAACGGCGATTATCAACTTCTCCTCCATTTTCTCGGAACTAATGTTTTGGTAGGAACCAGAGCCCGTCTACGGAGAGCCTTGGCACTTCCTATGAGCCCCATTGTATCGATCTTGGTTGCAGTTCCATTAGAGTTCCACTGGAGGTGATCGCGGGCGAGTGCAGACTGAATGGGAGTCTATGGGGCTAGACGGCTAAATTTGTCTCTTTCACCCGATTGCCGTTGAGAAATCTCAGATTTTATTGTAGGTTTTGCAAGTTCAACATGGGTTATAGGTCGAAAATTGAATGAACGAGTACTTATGTCCTTTCGATTTCTTACAGGTTGAGTTGTTGTTGCCCATAACACGCTAGCATTCTGCTAATGAACGCTGATTGGTCAGTGGAGGACTGATTACGACCAGAGATACCGCTTGATGGCATCGTGGCATCCGAAGCGGGACCAGAAACAAACAAAACAAAAACTCTTCTAGCACGTGTATTTACCTGTGTCAGCTGTGTTGCCGATGCCTCGAGAGAAAAGAAAGTGCCGAGCGTGAAAGCACCAAAGCGACTGAAGGATTGCCGTCAAGCAGTATCTCTGGTCGTACGATGTGTATGACGTCATTGACATTTTAAAATACTTTTTAAAGCAAATAAGTGACTCTAAAAAATCTAACACCCAGCAATGTGTAATTTCTTTGCATCTCCTTTCGAATACAACATTCAAATTACTAGACAAAAAATTATATCCTGAGAAAAGTGGATTTTGATGGTTTAGCGTCATAGACCTCCATTCATTCTGCACTCGTCTGCGAGCGCCCCCGCATGGACAGAGACATGTTACTGCAGCCAGTCCAGAAACCGGAAGTAACCAGAGAGTGCCAATTCTCTTCCTATTAGACATTCTCTGGTAGGAACGAAAGTTTACATCGTATGTTTCTCCGGAATCAGCCAGCGCGAAGGACGTCTATATTCTGATTGGTTTCTGGCGTTTTGCCGCTGCTTGCCGCTGAACCGCGTCATAGCTCATTACCATAAAGTTGAGCTACTTTCAACTTTCTGATTGACGCTCAAAACGCTCAAAACGCCCAAAACGCGACGCCGATGGATTTGACGCTCCTTGCAGCTGAGAGAAGCCAGCTTCCATTGAAAATGAATGACTTCCGGTAACTTTGGAAGCTCAAGTCGGCGGCGGTGTGAACGTACAGTAAGGGTTAAGCCCCAGATTAGCATATTTAAAATGATTTCTTAGGGATCATGTGACCCTGAAGACTGCAGTGAAAATTCACCTTTGCCATCTCAGGTCTACATTACATTTTCAAATATATTAATAATATTTCACAGTATTACCGTTTTTATTGTATTTTTGTTCAAATAAATGCAGCATTGGTGAGCACAAAGGCCTGTATTGTTCACACCAAGGACGATAACGGCACAGAGAAACAATATTGTTTGGAATCTCTTTCAGAAATTTTTTTTTACAGCTGATGAACGATGAAAACATTGACAGTCAATCAGAATCCATCCTGCTTTAAAGAGCTTGAGCATTTAAAACAACAGACAACAAAACTGCGACGTGTGCTTAGAATAGAATGACATTATGCATTGGTGTGGACACTTATGTAGTTATCATACTTATCTTTATAGTTATCGTTCTTGATAAGAATGGGCCTTAAGAGATTCTTTTGAAAAACTTTTGTGTCCACTTTTGAACATCAGTGTACATTTAGATAATCGCATATATTAATTTAAGACAAACTGTCTAAGCCGTAGAAGTGTGCAATGCTCCGACACATGCATGGAGCACTAGACTATTGTGTTCCGTTATCTCCTCTCTTATTGATTGTTGTTTCTCCAGCATTTGCTAATAAAGGCATGAATGTAAAATAATAATAATAATTTATCACGTGATTTTCTTTCAAAAGAAGGGGAAAAAAGAACACACATTAACCATGTAGATTACCCATTTAGTTATTCATTTTAAATTCCAAATATTTGCTAAACAGACTTAGGGGAAGAAGCCAATACTAAACATAGACACAAAAACAGCACAGCTGTCCTTCAACTGGCAGCAGTGTGTTTCTGCTCGCTCCTCAGCCTAAGATTAATCACAGCTGAGAAGAAGAGAGCAAAGGGAAAGAGGGGACAAGCTAATGTCTATACTTCTCTCAGTGCGTAAAGTGTCTGCTTGTCACAATAACCAAGAGAGAGACAGATTAAGAGACTGAGTGAGAGAGAGAGAGAGAGAGGGAGTTCTTTCCTCTGTCATTGTGCTATTTTTCACATCACCACAGTGTGAAAGAATGTGAGAACAGGCCAGTTAGTCAGACCTCTCTGAATAAAGTAAAAGATAAATTAACAAATTGGGTTTCCGATAATGGCCTCAAGATGTGGTAAAAAGTGTTTATTGTTTGAGAAATGATATCCTATTTCTCATCAGTGACACAGTGTATTTGTTGGAAAAATGTTTTGTTCTACAGCACCAAATATTTAGACCTTTCTACATGAGATTTTAAAGACAAGAATTATATCAAAATTAATTTTTAAATATACAACATCTTTAAGAAGTTACCATTTTCCTTTCCTTTTTTTGTGTGTGCAATTTTTGGCTGGCTCAATATTGTCCAGATTTGTCTTCAGCTTCATCAGTAGCAGAGCACAGTAAATGCCTTTTTTGTTGATGCAGACAAAAGGTTTCCTCCAACTTGTACTTTTCTTTTCTTAAAACAAAATCTTCAGATCCACGCTAATGTTTTATGCCGACCGTTGGCGGTTTTATAACCAACATAATTCTGTCCTTGAGCAATATAAACGGAAACTCCATCATCGAGACAGATTTCTCTTTATGTCCGTTGCTAAATGATGGTGATGTTATCTCTCGCCGATATAGTTTGCAGATGGAAAATGAAGGCAGACAGAGAGATTACTGCTGTACCATATAGTAATGGTTATTGTCTAGTGCTACTCTGCCGGTGTAAAAACCTCTGTCTGGTGTTCCCGTCAGTAACATTGAGGACAGAAAGTATAAAATGTTCCTTTCATCTATTTATTGTGCATTCAGAGCCAGTTTTCAGACACAAAATAAGCCTGCTGCAGACTTTTAACTTTACTCTCAGCAGAGATGTCCAAGTTAAACTCTTCATCTACCTCATTTGAAGAACAGTTCCCATGAGTCTGTGCTCAGTAGCTCTGCTCACCTTCCATAACTCTCGCCTCTGATAAATGTTCGGTCTAAGTGTGCTATCATTCTAAAGCTCTAAAAAAAAACTGGATGAGCTGAAGTAGAGCTATATGCTGTACTTGTTTATTTGACACAATGTCATTTACACATGTCCCTGGATCAACATCCTTTGTAGGTCCTAGAACAACATCCATATCGACCAATCAAAGCCCATAACACTCTAAAAGCATAAGGCAGTGATTGATTAATGGGAATGTTGTTTCAGGAACAACAAAGGATGTTGATACGGGAACACGTCCTACTTGTGTAAATCACGTTAGTCTGTTTATTTGGTACATTATAGCGATGGTCATAATTGATATTGCTGAAAAGCGTAAGAATATTGTTGCCAAAATTTTTTGGGGATAATACCATTCTTATCACAGGAAATGCCACTTCAAATTTAAGACCTCATTGAAAGTGCCTACTGTTAACCTACTGAACAGATGTTGCACTTCTGGTGTGATTTTTCTACAATGATTTTTCCTGGCCATGTTGCCTTTGGCTTGTTCAGTGGGGGTATTAAGGCACTATTTTCTGCAAAGCTGCTTTGAAACAATATGTATTACTGAAGAAAAGGAATGAGGTGGATATTCTCAGTGCGGTTTTAGTGTTTGGTTTTTGAACAAGGCTGGATATGTGCTAGCAGGTTGAGTTCGATTATTGGTGGCAGTGAGGAGAAAGACTTTATTATTCTTTGAAGCGATGATGCCAGGCAGGCGGTTCAGCGTGCAAGCGTTTGTGTGTAAAAATGCCCACCAGACTTTCATGTTTTATTATGCAAGCAGGCGGGAGCTCAACCATGAGCGCTAGCAGCTGATGGGTGATGGACAGAGGCCGTAAAGAGAGGGCCATAAAAGTAGTCTGCTTAGACACAAATCAAACCCCTCTTTGTTCTCCATATTTTACATTGGTTCCTTGTTTTCTAGATTTCATCAGTTTGCTTTTCTCTGTCTGTCTAACCATTTCTTTCTCATGTCTTCCAAACACATTTCTACAAGGCTACATGTGAGAGTTCTCCTTTTACTCAATACTCTCATCACCTTCTACAAATAGACATTTATCCACCTGAAACGAACCCGTTACGTTAGGGTGCATGTTGATTTGAGAGCAGATTATAATTTTAGCTGTACTATGGGACTCTTGTAGCATGAAAAGTTCAGTAGAGAATAGGCTCTGGATTGCGGCCTGAGTTTTCTGTAATAAGTCTCAGACACGCTCTGGTCCTTCAGCCATCAGTCAACCACCGGACCGTGATTATTCAGCCCAGAAATCCTCAGCACACACCAGCTCTTAGCCAAATCCAACAGGCCTAATCTCCTAACATATCAGCTGCATGAGGAACCGATGCATTTTCATACAGTACTTTAATTAGATCAGACACTTTTAATCAAACATGCACACTCACAGCCAGGGCTGAGCAGAAGGTGATGCTCATAAGGGAAAAGATATTGTACTCTGCTGCTTTGTCAGACTGGGATAGCAAGACTGTCACTCTGTTCCAAAACCTAGTAAGCTAGTGATAGTAAGGAATACGGATATAAATACACTGTCTGTCGATTCAGTACGTTTTTTATATATATATATAATTGTATTCAGCACGGATGGATTAAATTGATCAAATGTTTCTTGAGCACCAAATCAGCATATTTGAATGATTTCTGAAGGACCATGGGACACAGAAGGCTGCTGAAAATTCAGCTTTGAATCACAGGAATAAATTATATAAAAATCTACTGTTTTTACTGCATTTTTGATCGAATGAATGCAGCCTTGGTCTGATAAGAGAGTTCTTTCAAACACATTTAAAATCCTACCTTCTGAATGGTAGTGAAATATTATTATATTAAAATAGTATACATTTATATATTATATTATGTAAAGCATAATCATTTGTGTATATGAAGAGTTCAGATGCAAAAGCCTCTAAGTGCCATCTGAAATTTTCTTCTAGAATGATCATTTTTATCAAGCTCGTATATTTAAATTCAGTAATTTCACTTAAATGACAATTAATAGGTAATTTTCATTGGCATTTAAGTGAAATTACTGAACTTAAATATACAAGCTTGATACAAATGATCATTCTAGAAGAAAATTTCAGATGGCACTTAGAGGCTTTTGCATCTGAACTCTTCATATGTGCTTTTTAGAGTATTGCACCATTCCTCTCATGTTGCCTGTATTGAAATCAATTGTGAGTCTCATTAATAGTAGTCAGCACAATATGTTTTGGAATAGACCTCTTTTGTCTTGCAAATTTCTTTCCTTGTCATCTTCATATTTGGATGTTGCAGTAGTTTGAGGTTTTCTATTACTTGGTATTCAGGCTTCTGTTTGGGGTGCCATACTGGAGAGTTAACTCTCCCTACTTGTTCTTGGACTGGGTTTATTACTTCAATTATAAAATTAAAGGTGGGTGGAGTGGTGTGAGGAAATGGATATAACTTTGGCTGTTCTTAACTTTGGCCTTCTTTCGACCAAACAAGCTCATGAAAGGCACAAAGTGTGCTTAGCCCAGCTGGATCCACAGCAAGTCCCTTGTGCCATATTAAAAGCTTTTTCCCTTGTGTACTCTTTCTGAACTCTTCCTCGCTCATACTCTTCTCTTTTCCTCTCACCATTTCTGTTTCTCACTCCTGCTCTGTACATCTCTCTAAAAGATGGAACCAATGAAGGGCTGATGGTGGGGCATAGCAGGTGCCTGTGGATTTTTCCTGCCTCTTAACCATTCATATGTCTCCTGTTGAGCTTCTCACAGAAGAAATAAAGAAGTGGGAGAGAGAGAAAGATAGAGTCCTTCACAGTTTCAGAAAATCATTGTTGCGTTACTTTGCCACAAAGACTTACTTAATGTGTGCCAAACTGCCAGCCTGCAGTTCAAGAATGTACAGAAACAATAAACTTCTCATATTGTATAGGCAATTAACATAAGAAACTTTGGAAATGTGTTTCTATTTTGTCATTATTCTCATAACTCAAAGGCAGGATTGTTTTTCTGGCAGTGGACTGTGGAGAAAGGCTGTATTATATAAATGTTCAGGGATACAAATTCATAAGTGGGATTTAGTTTTTATACGTCTCTTTCTTAGAATAAGAAGGCTGCGCTAGCTCAGAGATGACTGTGTGATGTGCCTCCCCAATAAAGAGACAATGTGTCAAAATGTAGAATGGAAAATATGTTTTGCTAAGTTAAGAGTGCTTTCATGAAGAACTTTGTTGAACAAAAAATGCTTAAGAAAAATAACTATTTTAAGTCCCAAGTCTCTACATTTGGTGCAGAGTTTCTTTTCCTTTCTATCTTGTTTCATTTTTATTCATTGTCTTCTACAGGACTTTGCCATTCAAGATGTGCCATCCACTAAAAAGATTCTACATGTGGAAATGGTTGATGCAGAGGAAACAGGCCAAACCCTGAAGTCTTACGACCATGAGGAAAAGAATGTGCTTGAGAAGGCGAGACATCAGCTTGTGCGGAACAAGCCGGGCGGTAGGAAGAAGAAATTAGAACCATCTTTGAAATGGAAGAACCTTGGCCTGGCGTCCCCATTTGAGTAAGTGATAATTCCAAACACCAATGGATGTCTTTTGAAGAGACACAAAAAAGCCATCACAGCATGAACATCAGAGGTCACTGACTCTGGGCTAGCTGATGTTTGCTGGAGTGCATGTGGCTTGTCTATGTACTGTACAGATGCAAAGTTCAGTAGTCATTCAGACTTCAAGAGATGGTTAAATGTCATTTGTGGCTCTATTGATATTGATTAAGTATTTTAAATGTTAAAATAGGGGTCCCTTGGAAAAAAAGGTTGGGAACTACTGATCTAGCAAACAAATCAGCCTCTTCGGCTGTTTCAACACTTGTTACTGGTAAACCTCCTCTGAATCTAAGATTTCCAAAACAATAATCTTTTGTTTTGGAGAAATAAGAATTTCCCAGATGTGAAAATGTACTTCAGTGTTCTGCCTTTTGCAGCAAAAGAACCAAATTTGCATTCAGATGATCTAATGTTTCTCTGTAAGCTGCCACAATACTTGAAACCCACTGGAGAGCTACAGAAGACTGAAATAGACAATATTACATGATGGGAGAGAAAACATATAGAAAAATAATTAAGGTTCAGGGAAAAGCAACAAAGATGCCAGCTAATCCTCTTTTTAAAAACATTGTATCTGAAACATCCACATAGTCCTATTGTAATACTTGTGTGGCATACAAAGCATAAAATACATTATGTAACCTCATAATGTGAATTTAAAATTAAGTTTTTTGGACTTCGTGCCTCAAAAACAAAGTCGACATGATTATGTTTTTTTCCCCCGAATGTCACGTATATCAACTTCTCAAATGAGAAAAGAATGAAGACTTGATTTTGGCCATCTAGAATTGATTGGATAATTAATAATAAACACTGCAATATTCTATAGAAATAAAATAATTTTAATTTCATGGCTTTAAAGTATATAAACGTGTTAATAAGTGTCTGATTGTTGTCGTTTTTTCCAGTGAGGCAGAGGAGAAGGCCAGAAAGAACAGAGAGAGCAAGAGGATCCTGGAATACGGCACAAAGTCACCCGCATCAGAGAACAAAAAAAAAGCAAATTTTTCTGGATCGTCTCTGCCAGGCTGCCAGTCTTCTCAAAAAATGTATGCCACAATCTCAGTCCACAGAAATAGCTTTTTCATTGTACATGTGGTATTTCCTCTGAGGTAAAAACCTAACCATTGCAATGGGATCTGAAAAAACCCTCTCCCGAGAACACGCATAATTGAATTACTCTTTATTCTCCTGGCCAAACATAAAAAAAAACTTATCCAATCACTGAATTGGAAATAAAGGCTCACTTTCAGGGCAAATTATTTCAGCTGTGGATAAGTATTCATTTTATAGCCTTTAATAAGGCATGGATGAAGCAGCCGTTCAGGTTGGTGTGCACACGGAACGGTCCTCTGGTGCTACTGGGAGTAGCGGTCTGTAATAACCGCTTGTGCCTGAGCCACTGATAACCCTGTTCCTTCTTCTGACTCCTCTCTGTCTGTTTGGCGATGGTGAGCGAAAACTCCAGCTGTCCCCATAACATCCACTGCCAGAGTACACAGTCCTGCCTGTAAGGAGCTCCGGGTGTAGCCGCAGCTTCTCTTTTTCCTGCCGTTTTAAATCAGTGATGCACACAAAAAACAGTGTAGCGTTCTGAAGAACATTTGGATGTGTTCATGGTACACAAACACAAAATGAATGTAATGTATATCATATAAGCCAGCAAACTTACAATCGTTCGCATTGCAAAACACATTCCACACTTCAAGTAAGTGACTAGCACCGAAAGAGACGAGTACGCTGCTGTCCGACAATACAGTTATCCCCTGGAAAACATATCTGAGTCCCTCTGGCCTCTTCTCCTTGTGTACCGAGTTTCATGACTCGTTTCACGATACATTCATTTCAGTAGCCTGATCCGCTTTAACGGCCATCTGCGTTTGTGCGTGCGTGTATGAGTTTGCGATGAAAGAGTTCAGAAATGCACTGATGACCACTCCAGTCTTCCTCTCTCTCTGTTGCTCTGTCTCTGTTCTCTCCATCCCCTGCCGTTTAATTTGATGCCATGGCTTAAGATGACACTTCAAATACACCCCTGAGTTTGATGGCCGTTTTGTCCAAGGGTTTGAGCATGAGGCCTTTCAGAGAGCAATAATTCATTCCACATTGGATTCAGAGAGATTTTACCAGAGCTTTGAGAGATTGGGCTGTGTGGTTTGGCTTGCACCTGCTCCGACTCTCCTCCGATTTGATGTATTAAGCTCTATTTATTAGAGAAAGCACTTTTTCTATAATGTCCTGTTATGTATGGATAATTCTCGTTTCTATCCTGAGAAAATTCTGTGGGAGAGTACTTCTCACAGTGTGTGTCTGAGAGACATAAAATTGTTGGCCAGCTTGAATATTAATACGTCTAATAGGTGCGTGTGTGTGTGTGTGCATAGTAAAACCCCAGGAGCTGATGACTTCAGCGAGAGTTCATCAGAGGATGAGGAAGATGAGGAACAGCCCGAAAGACGTGCCGAGAACGCCACCGACCTGCCCTCGGAATACTGGCAGATCCAGAAACTAGTCAAATACTTAAAGGTAATAAAACACATTTTCTTGTATAAATGCACACACCAACATGCATCAATACCAGGGCTGTCATGATCTCAGATTTTCACTTCACGATTATCATGGGCAAAATAATTCACTATAAAAATACTATTGTGATATCTATGGAAATTTTAATTTACAAAAAATTATGCTATCAGTCACATTCATCTTTAACTTTTAATTTGTTTTTTCACAAAAAAAGGAATCACACTAAAAATATGTGTGTAGGGAGACCAAGAAAGAGTTTGTAACCATAACTGTACAAATACCTAGTAAAAGAACTGACTGCTGACTGGGGTGTCCAACACCCCTAATCTGTCCAAAATCGCATACTGTCTAGTAGGCACATTTGGTTGGAGATTTACTTATGTGACCATTACAAAAGTATGTTCTATATAGCATGAATAATGGGTAGTATGAATTAAATTCAGACATTTTATATCCGCCATGTTGTCACGGTCACATGACCTACCAGCATCAGTTGCATTGCTTCACTGCCGTTCACAATCCCATGGCTTCATGGGATAGTAAATTGTCGATCAAATGTGCACTTCAGAATCTTGGCAGAAGTAGTAGGTCAGCCAACAGTAACATTTCGCTTACTGTTTTTCGTATACTATGAATTTGGACATACTACTCTTTTGCTGTACTATTTTTGCATACTATATAGTATGGAAGTAGGCATATTTGGACAAAGTGAGTAGAGTGTCTTGCTATCATCTCCTCCGACAAGATTTGGTACTGTAGTAGTAGCTAAACACTGGCTGTGTCTGATATCGCCCCTATACCCTTAAATAAGGCACTAATTGAGGAAACAACAACTTGTAGTCATCTCCAAAATTATAGTGGACTTATTCAACCCCACAATACACCACAGTAATGAGTGTACAACCGATGTACGCTCAATGGCTAGAGAATACCCATAATGCACTGAGATTCGCACGCCAAATGAATTCCCACGTCTCGCCAGAAGATGTCACACGCAGCTGTACCCTCCATCCATCCATTTTCCTAACCGCTGGTCCAATGTGGGTACAGCGTAATTTCATACAGGTATAAATTCCTTTTTTATTATCAAATTGTATAATTAATGTTTATACAGTTTCCATGACAGAGTGCTCTTACTACTGGAGCTGCTAGTTTTGCAACGTTTAAAAAAATTTGCAAGGACAAACTATGCAAAAGCGGTAGCCCTTTCGTCACACTCAGTATTTCTCGTTTTCATTTACTCCTTCAAGTGAACTATATTTGTGGACTTATGTGGGGAATAGTGAATGAAGGGTATAGGGGTGATTGTGGACACAGCAACTGTGATTTAAATAATCTTCTTTTTCCTTTTTATGACAGTTGGCTACCAGCGTTTAGGTGCAATACTGCCACCTACTGTGTTGGAGTGTCAATCGGTTACTGATGCTGGATTATTTACAATATTATCATATGTGTAGTATGAACATGATTTCAATATTTCATTTTTTAAAACATCACTGTTATAGTCAATACATATAGTATATTGCGACACCCCTAGTCAATACATTAAAAAGTGGTTTACAAAGAACTATATTTGCTAAATTGATCTCACATTAACATGAGAATAAAATTCAAAGTAATTCAAGTAAAATATCTCCTTTTACAATAGCCTGTAGTAAATAATGTATAGAAGGCATAGGCCTACTGTAGATTAAAAGGGCACTGATGTTAAACACCAGAGGACACAGCATGTACAGATTTTTAAAAAGATGATCTTAAGTGTAGTGAGCAATAAATCATTTAAAGAAAAACATCCAAGTAAAGTTCAGCCGTAGGTAGATATTTTTAGCCCAGTAAAACACAGGATAATGAATGTGATTTTCCCTATGGGAGGTGCTCATCCTCTACCAAACGTCAGGAAAAAAAGCATTTGATAACAAAATCCTGTTTGATTTTGGAAAGCGTTTGGAAAGTAGATTTGTAAAGTTCGTTTTTTTTTTTTTTTTTTTTTGATTTGTGTGAGGTGTTTGGGGATGCGTTTGTTACAGTGCTGTTTTCAACTATAGACAGGATGTGTTTGTAACGTGCCCTTCCTAGCATTCTATCTGTCTGGAAACCACAGTTCTTATTTATGAGGGTTTGTCCAGTAGCGCTCTTATAATGTCATTACCATCAGAAGCCGAAACACAGTCCGTGCCAAACTAAATATCTGTTTTATTTTTGGAGTGAAGGTTCAGTTTTTCTCCTCCCCTCTGTCTTTTCTTCTGCTCTTTTCCAGGGTATAGACATGCGTTTGTATTTCTGGGAGATTACGCTTCTATAAGGTGATGCATGAATGATCGGACTTGTGTTTAATGGCTGTTTATCTAGGGATATTTTTGCAGTCTACATTACCTGAACTGTACATTTACATGTCTTCATGTTTGCCTTTCTGTACACATGTACGGAGGGCAGTTTGCACCAGTGACTACATCCTTTCATGATGTGTTAGTGCTATATTAATAAATCGTGCATGTCTTTAGACCGCAAAACATATTACACACACCAAACTCCATTCAGTTATTGCCTGGATGGGTCAAAGAACGAGCGCTGAGTATAACTGCACGTTCACACATTCACAGACGCACTTTGTAACTGCGTCAGTGTGTAGAGGAGGTGGCCACAGGCTGTTTGTCTCACCAGATTCGGCCCAACTGCCTCATTAGCTTGAATTAGAGAAACATGGCAGCCAAACAAAGTTGCATAGAAACATTTTCTCACCCTCTCCCTTCTTCCAATTACCCCATTCTGCTCCTTGTTAATCGCTTGCAAGTAAGTGAAATACTAGTGCTCTTATACATTGAAAAAGTGTGTGCAATTTTTGCCAATGTAATTAACTCAACTTTTTTTTATTGAGTCATTTTAACTTAAAGGTTGGAGTGTCTGTGTCTGCTCAGGAAATAAAGCCTAAATCTGGATCTCTCTCACTGCAGCGGCTTATGCCTCACTTACAGAGTTTCTCACAGAATAGAAGACTGAGAAATAATCTTTCAGAATAATAATGTGCACAAATAAAAGGCTTTAGATGTTTTAAAATGATCCTCTGCATGGATTACATTTACAGCTACAGTTTTGTTTGCATAGTGGCAGAAGTTGAAATTCCAGTCAGAATAGAACAGTTGTTTTTTGTAACCAGAGTAATGTCCACATCTTATGTCACATGGCCATTATGAGGTCTTGCTCCATCTACTGGACAAAGTGAGTACAAAATTGAATGTGTGTCAGGCCAAGCTGCTGGTATACCTCATCTCAGTCCTGTATGATGCAGTGAGCAAACAGATTTTTTTTCTGAATTTTCTGACTTTCTTTAGCCTTACAGAAATGAATAAAAATTATTATAAATGTTTGTTTTTTTAAAGGTGCACACTCAAATGTGATGGCCGATAGTATTATCACTATTATCTCTTTACCTCTATTACGGCCAATGTAACATTCACTACCGTTCAAAAGCTTAGAAAAACAAGTAAGGATGTTTTTGAAAGAAGTTTCTTATGCTTACCTAGGATGCATTATTTGATCAAAAACTGTAATATTGTGAAATATTATTACAATTTAAAATAACGGTTTTCAATTTTAATATATTTTAAAATGAAATTTATCCATGTGATAGTAAAGCTGAATTTTCAGCAGTCATTACTCTAGTCTTCAGTGTCACATGATCCTTCAGAAATCCTTCTGATATGCTGATTTGGGGCTCAAGAAACATTTATTATTATTATCAATGCTAAAAACAGTTGTGCTGCTTAATATTTTCTTTAAGCTGTATATTTTCTTTACATTTCTTTTCAGGATTCTTTGATGAATTGAATTTTGGTGAAAATTCTTAAATGTCTTTACTGTCACTTTTGTTCAAAGCAATGCATCCAATGCATTTAAAGTCATATTAAAATATTGATTATATTAATATTAAAAGTATTATTTTCTTTCAAAAATCTTATTGACCCAAGACTTTGAAACAGTTGTGTGATGAGTGTGATGATCAGTTTGTCAATAAAGTGGTATCATTAACCATAAGAGTCTTTACATAAAGAATGGCATAACATTATCTACAGCAGACACCCATCTGTCTGCTTTCACACAAATGGTTTGAGTGTGTGTGTGTGTGTGTGTATATATGCATGCAAGTAAAGGTGCTCGTAAAATACGCGGTGGATATGCTGTTTTGCATCAAGTTAATACTGTCCATTAAATCTGATATCTCTTTGCTCTTAAATCTAGACGAGGCGGCTCTGCTCTGTGGCTCTATGGCTCTCTTTGTGTAAATCATTTATACAGCTGTCTTTATCTAGCTCTGGAGAGCTGGCTGCTTAATTGAGGATAAATGATAATGATCAGACCTCAGTCAGCTTCTCTATAAATTAACTATAATGTGTATATCATACACAACACTCGTGCCAGAATGAACATTCACATTCTCTTTTCCTAATACCTCTTTGTTCTCGTTGACTCTGATACTTTCTTTCCTTTTTCTTTCTGCCCTCTCAATTTTCTCCCGAGCATCAGTACAGCTTTGTTTTATTCTTAAGTTTTATTTATATATCCATCCTCTCTGTTTGTCTTTTCCTCCTTTTTCCTTTCTGCTTTCATTCTCTGTCTCTGTGCTTCTGTGTTTTGCTCTTCAGGAGAATTTGTTAATTTTCTGAGCTCCATCTGCAATGGGCAGGATTTATGAATGCTGGCTCATTCTGCACAGTTTTGTGCTGAATGTTTTAAGTATTCTTTCCTCAGGATAGGTTTTTATGGTGACACGCAGCTTGTGCTGTCATTGTGACCTGCTTTCCTGCTCTGAAACAGAACTACAATCTATCTGCTCTTTCTGTATTTTTGTGACACCTAAATTATTTCAAATGCCACTAGACGTGGCTATTAATTGAAGGCAAATGATTTCAACAAGTGGAAAGCAATGCAAGAAGCTTTTTAGCCTTGATCACAGATGAATGTAAAGCTTTCTCGCCAACATTTGTCTGAAGACCTTTTGAGGTCTGAGGTGTTTTCTGGGCCTTGGAGATGTTTTGACATGTCCTGACATTTGAGCTTATTTCAGTTACTTAAAATATTTCCATGGCTAAAGGCTGATTACACTGTATTCAGCACAAACTACAATCATTTGTGAGTATCATGTATGTAAACGTTTGTATTTTTGAGAGAACATTTGTCTGCTTTGTGAAAATATTTGTAACCACTGAAATACATTTACATTTAACCATTTAGGAGACGCTTTTATCCAAAGCGACTTACAAATGAGGAGAATAATAGAATCAATCAAACAAACAATAGGGCAACAATATGCAAGTGCTGTGACTAGTCCCAGTTAGTCTAGCACAGTACACGTATATAATAATTTATATATAATAGTAAGTGTTAGTATTAGCCGTTTCTTGAAAATGGCTAAAGACTTCTCAGCTCGGGTTGAGTTAGGCATGTCATTCCACCAGCACTGAACAGTCAAGGTAACGGTCCATGAAAGATTTTGTGCCTCTTTGGGATGGCACCACAAGGCGCAGTTCATTTGCAGAATGCAAGCTTATGGAGGGAACATAGGTCTGAAGTAGTGAGTTGTGAGTAGGGGTGCTGAGCCAGTGGTTGATCTGCAACAAGGCTATAAAACACACACTGAACATTCACAAGACTTTTGAGAACTGGATCTTGTAGCCTAGTTTTTTTCACTACACAATGATATGAAATCATCCTGCCCACTTATTCACATAAAACAAGACCCTCCCCTAATGGGCCTATCAAGGTGGATGTGGCCGTGACCAAAATAAAGAATGCGAGGAGATTAAAATAATGTTTTTTTAAATTTTTTTTATTGTTTGTATTTTATTTACAAAAGAAAATAATCAAAATATACATAATGAAGGTCAAATGCACAAAGGCACAGCTTTTTTAAAGACAAGTATTCTCTGAGTTTCGGTTCATTTTTGTGACAGAGACAACAGAAAGTGCACCCTGTTTGTTTTCTTTATTTTACAATACTTTATTTTTGAATATTACGACTTTTGGACATACTACTCTTTTGCTGTACTGTTTTTTACATAATATTAGTTGTTTTAATGCTTTTGCAAAAGTCAGTGCACTATTTCATGCTTTTCTTCAGAAAGATCTTTTTTCTTTCCCATATTGCAGAACTGTGACTTTAAATCGACTTTAAACAGCCAGTACTCCAGTTTTCAGTGTCACATGATCCTTCTGAATCATTCTAATGTTTCAAAAACATAAAAAAAACCTTTGACTGATAGTGAATCAGTATATCACTTTATATATAGAGCTGTGCGATAATATAGTTTACATCTTGTGATGATACAAGCAGAGATCTCCGAGCAGAGATTTGCTATAGTAAAGTATAGAAACACGTAGGTATAGTGATATCAAATGATAAACCTGTCAGTCATCCATGTTCACAGCTTTTATCTGTGTGTGCATCTGTCCTGAACATCTCTCTTCACAGCACAGACTGAGAGAGGGCCCGTTAGAATCGAGACATAATAAAATACCTTCAGATGTTTTCTGATTTGTAAAGAATGTCTACTGCGTGTTGAGACCAAAGCTGCTAGAAAATGAAAGCATATGAACATTGGATTTGTTTTTCCCTGGTATCAGTACTAAATATAGCTTTGTGTTTTTACAAGATTCAGTGCTAACCCATCGAATGCTTTGAAGACGAAGTGAGTGGCAACTTGCAAGACAGAGAGTGCAGTGAAGTCACTGCTAGTTTTGGTTCACATTTAGTCCAGCCACTTAATATGGACAACACATGTGCCTCTTCCTCTCACTCTCACTTCTTTCTTCTTCTTACTTTCTGTCTCTGGCTCTCTATGACCATTTTTCTCACTTCTTATCACTCTCTCTCTGTCATCCCCTTCATCGCTCTCATTAGTTTCTCCATATCTGCCCACCCCTTAATTTCAAGTCTACATTAATTTCTCATAATTAGTCCTACTATATGTGCTTCCTCTCTTTCATCTGATGTTCTCCTCGTCTCACATCTATGTTCCTTGTTAAGTCTTTTTCCAGAACATATTCAACCAAGTTCTACTTACAATACATCGGCACCATATCTGTTATCATGGGCTCTCTATTTGGGAGACGCAAGGGAAAAGGTATTTTTGTACCTGCATCAGCAAATTTTTTGCTGAAATTTTAGGCAAACAAGTTTAAATCTACTTGTTACTGTACTTGTTTATTTACCTACTTGTTTTTTTTTATAATTTATTTACTAATTTACTTAATTTTATTATGACTGTCAATGATGCTCTGGAAATGTGACTCATTGTCTATCATTTTGCGAGCAACTGTTGATATAGAAAAATGCCACATCGTAATATTGAAAATATTTCCATTTTAAACCATGAAGGCTAGCCAGTGGATATCACACAAGTTATCAAGATATCAAGTTTATCTTTAAATGCACTAATAATTTAATAACACTGGTAAATAAAAATATATTTAAATGCATAACAAGTTTCAATATAATGAAATTATATAAAAGTATATTTTTGCTTACCAAAAATTCTTGTCAGGACATTCAGCAGTACATTTGAACCAAATTGTAAAGACACTAGAAGTAATTATGCATATAAATTGCATATAAAGAAGTCCTACTTAAATGGGTAAAAAAAAGCACTTTAAAGGCTGGGTAGGTGATACAGAATTTTTTTTGTCATGTTGATTGAAAGTCTCTTCACATCCTGATAGCAATCTTTAAGTGAAGTGAATGTATTTATATGTATATGTATCGTCTGTGTAAGAAGTAGGATCATAAAATGTTCGTCCAATCATTGATTTCGGTTCAAATGCGAAATGAATCGGCAACAGTCAGGTGGTACAGGTCAGTGCTCTTTAAGTTGTTTTTTGTTCATTATTATTGTAATGTTATGTGCTTTGAAACATGAGGAAGTTTAACAGCGTCTCTTGTGGCACTTTTGTTTGCTTCCTGCTGTACGCATTCATGTGTTTTGAAGGAGGTGTGGCTTTAGAGATGCTCTGAAGGGAGGGTGGGATCTTATGCTTTCAAAGCTAGCTCGCTATTGCTAGCCTTTCTGAAATTGCCTACCCTACCTTTAAAGTTCAACTTATTGCATTTAACATAAATTTAAATATATTTTAAACTATAACACATTTTCAGTTAATCATTAATAGCAGGCAGTTAACATGCTGAAAACATTGCTTTCAGTTTGAACTTAAGTACTGTATATTCTTGTAAAGTATATTAAATTCGTTATAAGTACCTTTGTTTTTTTTTGTTTTTTTATGCTTAAGTGAATTTTTTCACAAGGGACTACTCGGACTACTTTATACTACAAAACGGCATAGAATAGATTTGTGAATTGGGACACACTTTGTGTCAAGTAAACGAAGGGTGCTAGGCAGGCCTAATCATTGCATCTTATCTTTTGCTCATTTTATGAAAAAGAAACAGAAGTGTTTGTTCAATTTCCAGGAGATTGGACTTGAGTGTCACATTTCAAAGGTCTGTTGCACGAGCTGCATTACAGCAGCTTACATGCCACTTTGGGACCTACTGCATTGAGCACACGGCCAGCCTTGGAAAGAAAAGCTTCTCTTTGTTTGAATTCATAAGAGCTGCTCCATAAAAAAGGAGGAGAAAAACGAGGCATGTGTTTCTGGTGTTTTCTCTTGGGGAAAGCTGATCTTAGATCTGTGGTTTTGACCTAAACAAACAGCAATCTCCAAAGAATCCATAATTTGTTGATTAAAGATGATTAATAGTGTAGTATTTTTGCTGGATCTCCTGCTTTATTTATCTGTCACTCACCCTTCTGTTATTTCATTCCAGCCGATAAAGGACATGCCGTGAATGATATCAAAACCACAGTTGTCTCCGAAAGATGTATCTGTTAAGGAGTCTGGCACAACAAATGCCACATGTTTAGTTTGTTGTACTCACTACGTAGGCAACCTCTTGAGGAACGACGACGAGCCTAAAACACTGTGTGTGTGTGTATATAGCAACTGTCAAAACAGAGCTTTTTTTTTTTTTTTAAGGCCAATCCGTTATCATCTCCAACATTTCAGAGCTTGTTTTCTTTTAATTGCTAACTTAGGTCATTGTCTATGGTTTCAGGCAGCAGCACAGCAGTAGTCTGTATCAAAGGATCTCTCCCCACCCCTGTTTATAGTCACAATACCAGACACTTATACACAACATGTGCTCAACAAAATAAGACTTGAAGGGATGATGTGTGGGTGAAATGGGTCGAAAAAAGGGGTTCATGGAGAAATGAAGCTATTGATGCAAAAAAATATACTAGAATTAAGGTCCTTGCACACTGAGTACGAAATGTTCGTATGCGTTTTTTTGTATTCGTGATTCGGTGGCTCTGAATTGTCAAAACACCATTAAAAATGCTTGCTACGGATGCAAAAAACGAAAATCGAACCCGATCCAAATTTATTTATGATGGACGAAAGTTTCAGAGGCAGTGTGTAAGCGTGATTGACAAAACATGAGGTCGTATTTATTTTTTTAACGTGCGAAAATTTAGGACGTGTGCAAGGACCTTTACTATATGTGATGCAAAGGTAGGCGTGCACAACAGCCTTCATACAGATACAGATACATATACAGACAAAAACACGGGCATCTTCTGTCTAATGTCTGAGAGTTATACATGTTTTAGATTGTTGTTCAACTGTTTCTGATCGTCTGTCTGCGGGTTTGATTGAGCACCTTAATGTAATTGCTGCACATGTGTTTGTGTGTGAACAGGGGGCTAATCAGACTACCACATTGATTGTTTTGTGCTCTTTGAGAGACTTCAACCTGGTCCAGGAGATGTGTCAGCTGGCTATCAGAGATGTGGGGGGGCTGGAGGTTCTCATCAACCTGCTTGACACAGATGAGACCAGATGTAAAGTAAGTGCATCCAGACTCTGTTAATTAGGTCAGAAGTCACCATTTGACTCTGAGAAATGTTTATTTTTTTATCATTTATTTCATTTATTTTCAATATACACTACTGTTCAAAAGTGCGGGGATGGTACGATTTGTTTTCAAAAATTGTATTAAAAATATAGTAAAAACAGTAATATTGTGAAATATGATTATGATTTCACTTTTCTAACTTTAGTTAGTGTGTAATGTTGCTGTTTGAGCATAAACAACATCTGCAAAGTTACAATGTTCAAAGCAAAGGGAGATATTTGCTTTTAAAGAAACCGTTTTTTAAGGACTACAACAAACGGCTGGTAGGGACTACACGACATTCCTCCTGGATTAGTGACATCACAAACTCTAGAATTTACATAAACCCCGCCAAAAATCATGACAGAATATGCTAATCAATGACTAGAAGATAACTACACATAAGCTACATAAATTCATCAACTAACCATTCAGAAACGTCCTGTTGATTCTACATGTCACTTCTTCTCGAGTCTCTCCATCATTGTCCAGTTTGAACAAAAAGGGCTACAAGTTTTTGAAATTTTCAGTGCATGTCTGTGTGAGTGCAAGCTGTTGAAGCTCCGCCCCCTGTTCCGGGAGCAGCAGCTCTTTTGCATTTAAAGGAACAGACACAAAACGGTGCGTTTTTGCTCAACCTCAAAAAATGACAATTTTAACATGCTATATAAAAATATCTGTGGGGTATTTTGAGCTAAAACTTCACATACACACTCTGGGGTCATCAAAGACTTATTTTACATCTCGTGAAAAGGGCATTATACCCCCCTTTAAAATAAATGTACTGTCCTGAATAAGACATTTTACATAAAAGATGTTTACATATAGTTCACTAGACAAAATAAAAGTTGGATTTATAATTATCGTTACCGGGATGATCCATGGCTGATTTTCTTTTTTTTTCTGATGGTTGTTCACGAGTCCCTTGTTTGTCCTGAGCAGTTAAACTGCCCAATGTTCTTCAAAAAAATCCTCCAGGTCCTGCAAATTCTTTGGTTTTCCAGCATATTTTGCATATTTGAACCCTTTCTAGCAGTGACAGTATGATTTTGAGAACAATCTTTTCACGCTGAGGACAACTGAGGGACTCATATGACAACTATTACAAAAGGTGAAAACATTCACTGATGCTTCAGAAGGAAACAAAATGCATGAAAACTGTTGAACAGGATGAAGATGAGTAAATTTTTCTGATTTTGTTTAAAGATCATATTGTTTTCATTTAGTACTGCCCTTCAGAAGTTACAGAAGATACTTACATGTTTCCCAAATGACAAAATAAGTACAATTCAAAAAGTATACACCCCCTGGTTGTAAATGCATCGTGTTACATTCTGGAGCATCACAGAATGTAATTTATTCCTGTGATGGCAAAGCTGAATTTTCCCTTCTTCAGTGTCTAATGATTCTTTAGAAATCATACTAATATGCTGATCCAATTGATTTGTTGATCCTGTAACATTTCTTAGTTGTTCTGCCTAATATTTTTGTGGAAATATTCGCTGATGAATAGAAAGTTCAAAAGAAAATAATTTATTTGAAATATAAATCTTTTGTAATGTTATTACTGTCTTTACTGTCACTTATATTCTGTTTATGTATCCTTGCTGAATAGAAGTATACTTTCTTTTTTTAAAGTTCTAACCCCAACGTTTTGAACGATGGTGTATTTACATATTATTTTTCTTTTACTTTTTATACTTTAATATGCACACATGATAATACAATATACTGAGACACTGTGAGTGATTCCAACATTTATATATTGTCAAAATGACCATAATTACAAAATGATAACTATTTTAACAAAGTATTTAATTGTTAAATGTAACATGCATCAGGGTAACACTTAATATTATTTTTTAAAAAGCATATCAAACAGAAATGTGTTGAGGCCACTGGCATTTTTGTTCTCTTGAGTGTATCATTTCTACATGACGCAGCATTAGGTATATGAAGCAGTTATTCTTATAATGGATACTTTACTCTCCTTTGCGGTTAGATTGGTTCTCTGAAGATCTTGAAGGAGATCAGTTGTAACTCCCAGATTCGGCGAACCATCGCTGATTTGGGCGGTTTGCAGACCATGGTGTCTATCCTGGACTCCCCTGACAAAGAGCTGAAGAGCCTTGCTGCAGAGACCATCGCCAACGTCGCCAAGTTCAGACGGGCCCGCAGGACAGTCCGACAGCATGGTGGCATCAAGAAACTGGTGAGAAACATGAAGTCTGTGCTTATGCGTTTGTCAAAACAGGTTCCCCTTGATTAAGAACTCGCACAAGGAAAAGAGACAAAAGGTAGGATAATGTTGAGGGACAAGCAATAGAACGTGTATACCAGCCTCTATTTCTCCACTCACTCTTTCTTTCAGTCTGTTTCTCCCAATCATTTTCAATGCCAGCATCAAAGGGAGCACATTGCAGGTCAAAACAGATTGAATGTCGTTCTCCCCCTCATCCTGGCATGTGTGTTTATTGACAGAGTGACGCTCGGTATGATTAGGGCTCACGTGTTACTCTGCTCTGTATATTTACTCGGGGCCAGACTCGGACGTTCTCTATGTAGCTATCATAGATTAGTTACATTTAAAGTCCCAGACCACCTCTGAACAGCACGCGCGTGTAATGCTGTGTTAAAGTGGCCTTTCTGACTTGACAGCAGGGAAACATGAAATTTACTCTTTGAAGGATGTGGTCATTTGTAGATTTTGGTGTGACATAGTCTGAATTTTCAAGCCCTCTTAAGTAACAGCCAATCTTTGGCTGATGATGAATGTTTAGATGAATGTTGGCAGCTTCAGGGCAGGATATTGTATTCCACATCCTGCACTGAAGATGTCATAAAATACACCATGACCCCACTAATAACACATTCCTACTCGTTTTCACATGCCACGACTCTTCTACCTTAACGGGAGTGAAATGAAAACAATATAAAGCATCATAAGGAATAGAAATGTAATGTTAGCATGAAATCATGTGAGGCAGAGTGACAAATCTATTGCATTGTTTCAAAGTTCAAGCCCGGGAAAGTGCTTTAAAATGAGGCAATAAACTGAAGTTGTTTCTTGCAGGTGGAGTTGTTGGATTGCGTGCCTGATGGTGTTTCTCTGAGTAAGGAGCAGGAGAGAGATGTGGAGGTGGCGCGCTGTGGGGCTCTGGCTCTCTGGAGCTGCAGCAAGAGCACCTGGAACAAGGAAGCCATCCGCCAGGCCGGGGGTATCCCTCTGCTCGCTCGGCTGCTCAAATCACCGCAGAAGAACGTGCTCATCCCTGTGGTGGGAACATTGCAGGAGTGTGCTTCTGAGGTTTGCTCAAACTGTTCAAATCAGTTTTAGAATATGAGTTTAGCTATGTTTTGAATGCCCTATTGGTATTACAAAAAAAAAAACAGTACTAGTTTGTGTGCTGCACCAAAAACAGGGGCCGGATTCATGAAAATCTTCTCAAGATAAACGTTAAGAAGTTTGTTCGAATGTTCCTAAAAGTAATTCTTGAAAAATTCTTAAGTTGTTCTCAGATATTTTCTTAAGAACATCTAAAAAAAAATTCTTAAGAAGAAAATGAAAGTGCTTTGGTGTTTTGTGATCGAAAGGCGGGTATTGCTGAAGACTCGCTGAATGAAAAACACCTCTAAGCCTGTCTTTTTGCGCTGTCTGCAGATTACCATAGATATCACAATAAGCATGCAAACTATTTTTGTACAACTGCCTTGACGGGAGTTAATCACTCAGCGTCATGTTTTTAATGCACTGTGCCAAGTTAAAATAGTTATTTTAATAGGGCCTGTCTCAAGATGCAGTGGTCTTTCCCATTCATTTGCCGTCACCATTTCCACAAAAATATTAAGCGTTAACTTATATTAATATTAACTGTTTTTAACACTGGTAATAAGAAATTAATAATATTAAAAATGTATAATAAGAAATAAGCACAAAATCAGAATATTAGATTATTTCTGAAGGCTCATGTGACACTGAAGACTGAAAATTCAGCTTTGCCATCACAGGAATAAATTACATTTTAAAATATTAAATTACAAAACAGTAATTTTAATTGTTATAATATTTCACAATATTACTGTTTATGCTTGTAGCTATCAAATAAATGCAGCCTTGGTGTGGTAAAAAAAGACCTTTCAATGGTAGTCTAATTTTGAATTTCAAATGTATTATTTATATGCCATGGCACTGTAAATACCACTAAATACAATAAAGTATATTTACATTTACAAAAGTATTATGAAACATAATGCAAGCTACAACTGCTACATACACTCACCGAAAGGATTATTAGGAACACCATACTAATACTGTGTTTGACCCCCTTTCGCCTTCAGAACTGCCTTAATTCTACGTGGCATTGATTCAACAAGGTGCTGAAAGCATTCTTTAGAAATGTTGGCCCATATTGATAGGATAGCATCTTACAGTTGATGGAGATTTGTGGGATGCACATCCAGGGCACGAAGCTCCCGTTCCACCACATCCCAAAGATGCTCTCTTGGGTTGAGATCTGGTGACTGTGGGGGCCATTTTAGTACAGTGAACTCATTGTCATGTTCAAGAAACCAATTTGAAATGATTCGAGCTTTGTGACATGGTGCATTATCCTGCTGGAAGTAGCCATCAGAGGATGGGTACATGGTGGTCATAAAGGGATGGACATGGTCAGAAACAATGCTCAGGTAGGCCGTGGCATTTAAACGATGCCCAATTGGCACTAAGGGGCCTAAAGTGTGCCAAGAAAACATCCCCCACACCATTACACCACCACCACCAGCCTGCACAGTGGTAACAAGGCATGATGGATCCATGTTCTCATTCTGTTTACGCCAAATTCTGACTCTACCATCTGAATGTCTCAACAGAAATCGAGACTCATCAGACCAGGCAACATTTTTCCAGTCTTCAACTGTCCAATTTTGGTGAGCTCGTGCAAATTGTAGCCTCTTTTTCCTATTTGTAGTGGAGATGAGTGGTACCCGGTGGGGTCTTCTGCTATTGTAGCCCATCCGCCTCAAGGTTGTGCGTGTTGTGGCTTCACAAATGCTTTGCTGCATACCTCGGTTGTAACGAGTGGTTATTTCAGTCAAAGTTGCTCTTCTATCAGCTTGAATCAGTCGGCCCATTCTCCTCTGACCTCTAGCATCAACAAGGCATCTTCGCCCACAGGACTGCCGCATACTGGATGTTTTTCCCTTTTCACACCATTCTTTGTAAACCCTAGAAATGGTTGTGCGTGAAAATCCCAGTAACTGAGCAGATTGTGAAATACTCAGACCGGCCCGTCTGGCACCAACAACCATGCCACGCTCAAAATTTCCACGCTCACCTATCTTTCCCATTCTGACATTCAGTTTGGAGTTCAGGAGATTGTCTTGACCAGGACCACACCCCTAAATGAATTGAAGCAACTGCCATGTGATTGGTTGATTAGATAATTGCATTAATGAGAAATTGAACAGGTGTTCCTAATAATCCTTTAGGTGAGTGTATAAAGCCACTATATAGACCTTATGTAGCCACGCCCCTTTTCAGCGCTGTGCTCGTTGTCTTTTGACTTCCGGTCTGTATTTTCACAGCGATTTTGCGTGTTTATTAATGAACGGCTCGTTTTAAAATCTTCCCGGTCGACTGACATTCAAGTCATCTGCTTTAAACATTACAGTCCTCATGATAACTTTCGTTAACTTTACATTAAGTAAATCCACTTGAAAAGCTAATTACTCCTGGACAGCAATGCCATAGAAATATACAGAGCGACCGCAAAACGGAAGTTAAAAGACAATATTCTAAAGATGGCGGCGCCCTCGTTTCTCTGGCACATAAGGTCTATAAGGACACTCTGTGCAAAGTATGGCTGAAAATAACATACTGTTCATGAAACTTTAATTTTTACTGGAAGATTGTTTTCTATTAAAGGACCAGCTTGAAGATGTGAATGACTGTGATGCCAGAAGCAAGAAACCTTAGGATGAAATAAGCGCTATGTCGCTGCACGCAGTGTTGTTTGGCAAGGCAGAGTGGTTTTTACAGTAGGTGTTCAGCGTAGAAAGACATTCTGCATATTTGTATTGGCAGAAGAGCTACAGAATTGCTATACAGACTGAGGGCATGATTGAGGATCTGGTGAAGAACCTCAGCTGTGACAACCAGGAGCTCCAAATGCACTGTGCCAGCGCTATCTTTAAGGTACGGCCCTACACACTCAACTACACTTTTCTTTGGCAATGGATAAAAGGGGTGAGGTTGAGGTAAAAATGAAATGGCGTACTAATTTAGTCCTGGCTTTGACTGTCACAATACAGTGCACATCTCGATACTACTTAAAGCTTTTTATGAGTGTGTGGCTTCATTCCTGTTTTAGTGTGCAGAAGATAAACATACCCGTGATCTGGTGCGGCAGTACGGTGGACTGAAGCCACTGGTCATGTTGCTCAACCAAGCTGCAAACAAGCAGTTACTAGCCGCCACAACTGGAGCCATCTGGAAATGTTCCATCAGCATGGAAAATGTAGCTAAGTATGTGCATGTAACTACAGATCCTTTGCAAAAAGATTTATTTAATTTTTCAAAGAAATTATGACGGGTATGAACAACCATCCTCTCAGAACAACCACAATTACGCATTATGAGTGGAAGAAATATTTTAAGCAGTATATTAATTAATTTAAAGGGGGCATAACACACACAGTTTCTGCCAATCTCATGTTAATCTTAAGTACCTATAGAGTAGTATTGCATCCTTCATTTCTCAGAAGAGTCTTTGGTTTTATCAGATTTATAAAAGACAGATACGCTGTACCGTTTTTTTCCGAAAACAGGCGATCTCCTGGAGGCGTGCCGTGAGCGGAGCTAAGAGTCATGCACAATAAATCATCGCATTATCCCTGGAAAACTTTTAAATCACTATACATTCGTCTTGTTTATTATATGCACTTACGCACAGATTGCCAACAAAATAGACATTTGATGTTACATACCGCCTGCAATTCCGACTCATGACCGGGATCTTTTATACCTGGGACTGCTCCATCTTTCAGTTTCAAACGATCTGCAAATCCATCGTCAAACTTGTCCTTGTTTATAAAACTTTTTTTGTCACAGAAATGCCGGGGAACAAACACACTTGCACAACTCTGTTGCAAAAACACACGTCTTTGGTGACATTGTTGATTTTGTGGCCTAAAAACAAAATGACAGCGCTGCCGACGGCGTCCGTAACCCAAACGAACCACGTTGATGGGCGCGCTCTTGCAGGAGAAGTTCCCGTTCAAGGAATTCCACCCTTTATGACGTCATACAGGGCCATACTCGAAAAAACTTCCGAAACTTATACGAATCCTGAAGGAGTGTATTTGACACAGAATATTAAATTAAATATTAAATATTATTAAAAGATTGTGCTCATTTTTAAATAATATTCCATTCCTAAAAATCTACATTTCTCATTGCTCGGTCAGCTAGACTTCCTGATCTTTAAGTGGCATATGAATCTTTAGACTAGGAGGTGTCAAGTCAATGTGAGATGCGTAATTGGCTCCAGATTTGGTCAAATCGTGTACCACAAAGGGGTCTGGTTGGGAGAAGGACAGAGGATGTGCAATCAAAGCCTTCATTTTTATGAGATGTCTCATTTGTTCACTTCTAACACTCAGATTTTCCATGGCTCAGAGCTGTCACCATTGTGCATCCGAGTCTGCTCTGAATGTGGCTACAGAAGTGATTATTTGAAGAGAGAGCAAAAGTTTTTATAAACTCTGTCAATGAGCTCTGATCTTTTATGATGACTTTATGCTGAAGGAATGCAAATTGTTCTTTCACCCATACCGCTAACAAAAGATGAAGTAAAGTGTTGATTTTATAGACGCCCGTGATGTGTTAGTCGAGGCCGTTGCTCCATTAGTGCGGCTAGTGGGATCTGGAAGATGTGGAATGCTTCTCTGAAACAGTCGTGCTGTAATAATCAGGAGTGTAAGCTGAAAGACTCTTAAATCGTTTGTCATGTAAAGCACGCTGGCCTTTATTCCAACGTCACTTAGCTCAGCGAAGATGATGACCGTCCTGGAGGCTTTCCTGGTGTAATTTTTCTGGCGGCTGATGTCTTTTAAGCCAGTCAGTTTCCCCCATAAATACGAAAAACCTTGGAATCTTCATCTGGCTTGCCCGTTCTGTCACACAAGCACTCTCATATAAAAGTGATTTACACATTTACTTTGCTTTGCAGTATGCGTTTGGGGACTCAAAAATGCATTATTTAATTCCACCATTACCTGTCTATAAATTATCAGGTGTTATTTTCACAAGTTTGAGGCCAAGGAGCTGATAAATTTACATTTTTAGTTTATGATAAGAGTTTTTTTTATGGGATTGTTATAGACTAGGATCTGTAGAAGGATCTACTGTCTGGCTCCACACCAGTCGCAATAGAATAGTATTGAAAGAGGAATTCAGAGGGAGGCTTGCGTCTGAAAGGGCCCAGTAGCAGAAAGGCCACTCTCTCTCCACCTCATAAGTCAAAACTGACAAAAGCTCATCCTACGTTTACATCAGGCTTAGTTTGCTGAAACTAGAGGCAGGTGCCCCATGCCACATTCAATTCGCTTAATGCCCCATTAGCAAAATAAGTGTCCTCTAAGAAAAGTAATGCTCTGTAAAAACATTTAGTTGTCAAGATTGGGGCCGCAGTAATACCGCTGAAGAAGTCTCACTGAAACTTATGCTTAAAAGAGATTAAACAAGCAAGTAAACAAAGTTAGTGAACACTACTGATGTATAAAGGCCCGTTCACACACCAAAAACGATGTTTTTTGAATGTTTTTCCCACAAAACAAAATGTTTCCACTTTTATTTTTTCTTACTCTTTATATAGTTATTTACATAGCATTAGCATTATTTGGTCTTAAAAATTCCGATATGTGTGTCTGTATATCAGGTCTGTCTGGTCGGTGCAAATATATGTGTTTTATGTTTGAATTCGGTTATGAAGAATAATTAGATTAGAGGTGCTTTTTCTTTGCCTTGCTGAGGTGAGGTCAAAACCAACTCTGGTGAAAAGTGGTGGGGACATGTCCCACCAGCAAATTACGCCTATGTATTATAGTCTGTATTGTGCTGTGTTCACTTGCACAGGTGGCTGGTTGAAAGTTTTAGATGCCAGCTGTATAGAAAATCACTGTGTTTCTGGCAGAATATTTAATGCATACTTGGACATGAAGAAAGAACTGGTTTTATTACAATGTTTTTTTTTTTGTACAATATATAAAGCATCAAGGTCAAACGCAGCATTTGGAATAAAACAACCAACCATTTATGAAAATGAAATCTGTCGAAGTAGGGGAGCGCTAGGTCATTGAGCACTTACCAGGGAATGTTTTCTCGATCCATCTGGTCTTGGTGTGCCATTTCAGAAACAATCCCAGCCTGGCGTTTTAAGGCAAAAATCATTTTAGAATGTATTTTACAGTGGTAATAATTTTGAGGTGCTTTTCCTCCATATTTTTCTCCACTGAAAGCACACAAGCTGAGAGTCCTGGTGTTGCCAGCAGCAGACAGCATGTCTTTGTGTGGCTGATGAGAGGGCTGGCCGTGCGAGTCCAGCAGAGAGAGGGGTTCAGGGCTGGGTTGAAGGGGCTTTTAGAAGGTGGCCGTGCCTGAACAGAATGTGAGACCTCCACAAATATGCTGGGAAAGGCATATGTTAACCATTTAGCTGATTAATGATGCATAAAATTAAAATGGTTATACTATAACAAGAAAAATATTAGAATGATTATAATCATAACCTTAATATAATTATACACAAAGGGGATTCACTGGAATTTTTACTCATATAGAGCTTTAAATGCAAGATCACTGTAATCTATTATCTTTCAGGTAAGAATGCACTAAAGACTTAATTATGCAGTAATTTCTAGTGATAAATATTAATCTGAAATGGCACAAAAAAAAAAAGAGGGTCGAAATCATTGACCGGAACTGTGATGTTTAATTAATGCTATCCCATGGTGTGCTTTGACCATGTCAGAATCTATTTCGTGCACACTACATAGATAAACTACGACAGGTAAACTGTAACTAAAAATGATGCTAGAGTAGCAATGAATAAAACAATTTCGGCTAAAATATCGAGAGGCAGCTCATTGCTGAATAACTTAACTACAATAATTTATCACCTGAGGACACAACACCCTGACAGCACACCAAGTTCAAATACCCAAATTTAATTAACAAAGCTTTATTTTTCGACCAAATGAACACTTTTGGTTTCAATGTTTCATTAAAATTTTTATTTTGGTGCATCACTACTTATTTCCCATATCTTCCCACTTTGCTAGTGCCATCAAGGTGTTCTTCAGTAGCTTCATTTTGAAATGATTGACCCTTTGCATAGCTCTATCCCCCTTGATTGCTGATGTTAACTCAGAGAAGCTTTACTGAACATCTCATAGGCATGAACTGGAGATTTTAATGAACTGTGCAATTTTATGTAAAAATGTAAATGTCCTCATAATGTGGTTGAAATGGTTTGGTAAAATTAGTTATACAAGGGCTGGAATAAAGTGACATTGCAAAACTTTTTTATCTGACTTTTTTTCTTTAAAAAAAAATCTTAAATCTTGCAGTAATGTGGTTAAAAACTGTAGACACTAAAAAACCTATAAAATCAAAAGAGAAAAGCCTCATTTGAAATGGATTAGAACTGATAACAACAACAAATTTCAAAATAAATAAATAAAATGTTATATGATATATATATATATATATATATATATATAAAACACGTTTTACTCTAAAACTGCAAGAAAATCAAAGCCATAAACCTAAACAATTTGTGTTCCAAATTTGAGCTTGATATCTCGAAAAATGAGCTTTCAGTAAGATTTTGTTTGGCTGCAGTACCAAAAGTTTTCATTAATTTCCAATGAGGTCATTTTTGACCGTGAGGAGCACAAGTGTGACTCTTTTTTTCAGGACCATTTAACCTTTTCGAATAATGTCTATGAATTTTTTTGTGTGTGTGTTCACATAGCAAGTGCCAAAACCTTTACCAAGTTTCGTACCATTCCGATGAAGTAAAACATTCTACAAAAACAAAATGTAAATTTTTTTCCTACCGAAGAGCACCCGAGGGTTAAGGTGGGGCTTATAGCAAAGGGTCAGTTGTTTTGGGTTTTACTGTTCACTTACAGATCTAAAAATTCTTCTGTCCAGTCTTTCCTCAGCCTCCCGCATTAAATATCCTCTGTCTGTGATTTATTATATTTTTTTTCTTCTTCTTACAACTATAACAATGTGCTTTGCAAAGATAGTTCTGTACTATTAATCAAAGAGTCGATGGGAGCATTTAGGATGCTGTTAGGAGCTCTAAAACAGTGCATGCTCACTCTTTAACCTTTGTTTTGTGGTAGCGACTGACCGGTGCTGTTTTATGTTGTTTCTCTTGGCACGGTTATTTGGCAGGTTGGTGTTGGCTTTACAAAAATAGACAACAACCACAGTCCATTTATCAGAGGTAACATGTAATTACTCCACAACTTTAATGTAGCATACTGATAACATTTCTCTGATGGCATCTCTGTTTTACATGCTATGTTTGAGCATAGGCCTGGCCTTATTTCTGACTTCTTTTTTTCTTTTCTTTTTTTAAAGCTGAGCTAATTTTGCCAGTTATTCTTTAAATTTACTCGCGAGAAAATGTTGGTTGACTTTGACCTGAGCCAAATGACCTTGAACACTCTTTCCAATGGCCATCAGGACTGCTTAACCAGAAACCGTAACTGTGAATAAAAACAGCCGTATAGCTTAACCGTACATCAGAGATTAGTTGAGGCTCCCTGTGACCACATTATATGCCTTTTAAATGTTTACTGTAGTTTACCACTACTTTGCAAACAAGGCCAGAATCGCACCAAAAGCTCTTGTTTTCTTGCTCCAAACCAGAAAATGTGGTCATCGAGCATAAATGCATATTGCGAGCAGCGTGGGAAATGTTGAGGCAATATAACATTACAGGATTTATTCTCCTCCCTGATATCCACAACCCTTACAAATACTTCCTGTTGCTATTTATGGTTTTGAGTCTTCATGTTTTTACAATCCATTACATGATGGAAAAAAATGCTTCATCTAATAACAAACAACCCATTTCATGTTTTTGTGTCAAATTAAGAAAGGTCCTTGCGAGCAATGTTGACACAACTTGGGTTTTTTTTCTTGGATTTACCATTATCCTGTTATCAGATACCACATTTTAAACAACAATTTAAGCACACAGGGGTAAGCTCACTATTCATTACAAAACGTAATTCAAAAGCTGCAATTTTATGGTTTAGAGATTACAGGCAAGTGTGCTCACACAAGAAATGTGCTAAAAAAAAAATATTTCAAAAAAAGAGTGCACCAGAAATGCTCATTTTGTGGAAGCAACAGGAAATACTATTTTTCTTGCAGATAACCAATTGATGCCTTTGTATAGTGAGTCCTTGTATTTGTTTTTGATTGGAAGCACTCCGATCATTATATTAATTATATAATGGAAATTATATATGCACCATTTTCTTGGGCTTGCATACGAGTAATAATTTCTTGCTCACTCTCTCTCCCAGATTTCAGGAGTATAAGGCACTGGAGATTCTGGTACTTCTGCTCAAAGACCAACCAGAAGAGGTACTCGTTAATGTAGTGGGGGCTCTGGGAGAATGTGCCCAAATATCGGAGAATCTTGCCACCATCCGCAAGTGCAGTGGTATCAAGCCTTTGGTCAACCTACTCACTGGTACTAACCAGGCCCTACTAGTCAACGTCACAAGGGCCGTGGGAGCCTGTGCCACTGACCCTGAGAACATGACGTAAGTCTTACCTTAAATTGATTGATTGTATCTTTACAACACTCTTAAATATGTCCTTTGCAAGTCAAATAATAACGCTCTGTACAGTATAACTATAACAGATTTTCCCTGTGTCCATATCAGACTGTTTTCACTTATTGTGTGTTACCTAATTAACCTGGATCCAAAACAGTTGTCCTGAAGCAATCCAACAGCTGACAATATTCGATGTCCAACCTTGGCCCTGTAATCCCTTTCACTGTTGCCATTGGCTTGGTTTAGGATGACAAGGCATTGTTCTTGTTCTCTGTAAAAGATTCCATGTTCACCGCTTCTGCAGCGGATCCAACAGGCCCAGGGTTGTGCAGTTTGACCAGGCTCCATGCTCCACACATGCAGGGCGAGAGCCCTTAGCCCTGGTGCTGTAATTACAGGGCCTGAAGATCTGTGTTTACTCTACCTGCTGTGAGACTCATAGCTGTGGCTGGGGTGGAGGCCTTTTATTGTCTCAGTGCGGTCAGTTTGTGTAAGCTGAAAAGCACTTCTGACAACGGCCATTTGGACTTGCTAAACAGAAACAGGCAGGAGAGCATAAGCACAGATGAATATACAGAATGTCTTTTTCAACTTTTCACTCTGTGCACTTGACTGTACTGTATTGAGTGTCATGCAATAAAAATACTGTGTACTGTGAAATAATAGCAAGAAACATATTTCTATTGAGTTTCTCTCTCAGGCTGCATCCAACAAAAACAAACATACAATGTAGTCCAATTGGCTAACAAATGAGTGTTATGAACCAGCTCTTTTTTTGTGAATCAAAAAACATAGTGTATGTATAGTAAAGTATGTATAGTCTCTCTAGAGAGAGAATTTCTTTCATATATAAGCAAAATGGACATTATAAATTAAATGCACCCAAAGGAATCTTAATTTAATGAAATCTGAATTGAATCAAATCAGGAATCATATAGAGGTGGCATATGGTTAACAAACAGAAAAACAAGTATCATTGACTTAAACATATACAAAGCACAAAACTGCCATGTAATTCACACATTCACAGAGATTTGAGTATTGGCCTTTTTGTATATTTAGCACATCTGACTTTCATTGCTTTTACAAGACTGTTATAGACTGCAGTCCCCTTCTTAATTAAGGCTGGACACAAATGAAGAGCGTTTTGTTCCCCTTCTCTTCAGCACCCAAGCTCACACAGCCTTTGTCTGAAAGATTAATACGTTTATGGAAGTGAGCAAGCACAGTGGTGTAGTAAAAGTCCACAAAGCTTGGTTTTGAAGAAATAAGTCCATTCCATTTCATTTCATTTCATTTCAATATTTGAGTGACCAAGAACTTAAGTGCTGAAGATCTATGTAACAGCTCTCAAAGAACATATTTTCTCATGGAATCTATATTTAGGATTCATCTTTTTGTTCCCTTTTCCTTGTAGTTGTAAACAAAGTCTTTTTTTAATGTGCTTTAATTCCTTTGTGTTCCATGTTGATGGTTATTATTAGAATGAAGCAGAGTAGTCTGCAAAGCAATTAGCATAGCTCATATTTGATAATTGTTTTCTTTAGTAGAACAGCATATTTAGGCCTGTTTCTGAAATCAAGACCAGAACAAAGAATACATGATGGTCTGCCCTTTACATGGTATATAATTATCTGGAAATCTCAAAATCATTGGTGGGAAAACAAACATTACCTTTTCAAAATGATTTATTGAAATATTTGATCTTTATTAATCTATTAATTCCAACTGAATTTTCCATTGTTGTCAGAAACATGAATTTGGTGCACATATCCCAAACTATGAACGTCCACTGCTTCACCAG
Organism: Leuciscus leuciscus; assembly: GCF_965113295.1. Taxonomy (NCBI): domain Eukaryota; kingdom Metazoa; phylum Chordata; class Actinopteri; order Cypriniformes; family Leuciscidae; genus Leuciscus; species Leuciscus leuciscus. The sequence continues at coordinate 22,185,649 of NC_138745.1, read as the reverse complement.
CCTTGGAACTGATTTCTAAGTACATCCTACTGCTGTAGTGTTGAGTGCGTCTTACCTGTCCAAGTGCAGGATTATGTCCTGTTCCTGAAGGATTTAGTGGCCTCTCAGGATAGCGTGGGCTCTCCCTGTTATCATGCCTCTCAAACTGATTTATTATGAGGATGGGGTTGGGGGTTACGCTTGGTGTTGAGATGGCTCTGACCAGTGCTTGGCCCAACCTCCGTTCACTGGCGCCTCCCTTTGCGGCGTGGTTTAGCAATTATGACAGCATTGAATGTCGGCCTTGTCGCTGGATGCACACATGGGAAACAGGTTACATGTTATTTATACCTGACAAACGGACCGCACTGAAGAGTCATTTTCCCGTGCTTCCCAGAGCCTGACTGCATCCTTTAGTAGAATCATATCCGGAGCATGAAATACAGCCTGTTCTTAAGTAAACCTCACTCAGAAGCAGTGAAATATAGAAAGACTTGTCTCTGAGAATGTTTGACTTGGAAAAAATACTTTTTTTTTCTGGTTTTTTTCCTCTGAGTCACCGACAGGAACAGAGTTAAAACGTCACGCTCTATACGAGTGTGTGTGTGTGTTTGTCCAAGGTTGGCTATAAATATCCGCACGGACCTCCTAAAACCATTGTACGGGTCAGCTTTCGGCCAGGCTGATGTGAACATGTTTGAATGGAGTTGTTGGAAGGTGAGCAGGGGGTACCAGCGTAAGGAACTGAGCAGGTAGGATGTGATGGGAAAGCCATGCTGAGCAGCTTTCTGATCTGCTACTGGAATGTTTTCATCATCACACCAGGAGGGATAGTCCACTGCAAGAGCCAAACTGAACCCTGGGAAAACAGACATATAAACATGTTGGAGAATAAATGCATGAGCTTACACTGTACACTGCGTTGTAGACTATGTAATTGGGGGTGATAAATCAGTTTGTTGTATGCTTGGTGTGACGTCTCTCGCAGTATCCAGAAGTGACAAGTTGTTATTCTTCTCTCTTAGGATCATCGATCGTCTTGATGGCGTACGACTTCTTTGGTCTTTGCTGAAGAACCCCAATCCAGAAGTTCAGGCCAGTGCTGCCTGGGCCATCTGCCCCTGCATTGAAAATGCAAAGGTACATTTATTTATGTCCATTATCAACACAGGTTAATGTTCCCCCATTCATCTCCACCCGCAGTGTTTCACTAAACATACTGTAGGAGAGAAACCTCATGTTATAGGCTGCTGCTGTTGGTGATAGTAGCGTAGTGTTGTTTGGTGAGGCCAAGTGTGTATCGTGCTTTACCAGCGGAGGCAATGGGAGAATCGGTACTTGTATGGACGAAAAAGCAGAAAAGGTCAGAAACAGAAGACAGAAACGCTGATAATGACAAAAACAATTCTACAAGGTGGAAAGAATTGAAGATGCAGAAAATCCTGTGTAGCGATGCCCAAGTTGCTTCGTGCTACATTTTTGTCCATTGTTGGACATTTAAGGGAATTCATTAGTGTGTAGAGTAGACCACTCTTTAAAACTCACTAGAAGCATTGTAATTTAGATAAAACTTAGACAACATTGATAGAAGGCAGTGCAAAATGTAATGCCATTGTGGTATCGATACTTAAAGAACACGAAGAACAAGAGATGCTAACAAAGCAGCCGGTCCCTATATATAGATTAAATCTCATAGCTGGCACAGAGCAAGTCTGCTTTTCTGAGCCTCTTATGTAACGCATTAACACAAATGCGTCATTGTTCTTGTAGATTATCCGCACAGTTACAAATAAAAGAACATTGTTTGTATAATGTATGTTTATTTTTTGTCTAAACAAACAGTTTTCTGCTTCTGAATTTTGTATTTTTTCTTTCTCCTTGCTGTGATGTGTGGCTAAAAACAATGCATGTTCACTTCATGTATTGCAATGGTTCAGAGGAGAGTTAGGGTTGGTGGCAGGACTATGTTAAATGATGTACCCATCCACGCTGGGAACCTGATCAGCCACACAGCAGCAGTTATTTAGATAAAGCCCCATGTGGATTGAGTTAGCAGCTGCAGGGCCAGATTTATGAAAATCATGCTTGAAGAACCACATCTGGGGGCTTCAAAATCCCTACCAGCACTCACAGCTGGTACTTACTATGAATCCTCTAGTGATTATGTGCTACTGTATGATTGTGCTTTGTTCCTTTACTGGCAGATGATGTTCGGCATGTAGCATGTAAGGCTGTCTGCTTTAATGAGGACTGTGCTTAATTACCCCAAAGAATCAAAGTGTGGCCACATTAGCTATTTTGGCAAAAAATTTCTGGCAAAAAAAGTGATTTGTTTATTGTCAATAGTGTAGTGGTGTATAAAGCACAGCTCACAAAGAAATCAAAATTTTTGTTGGTTAACATGGCAAATCGATGTGACTAACTTGATCCCATTGCGAAATCTGTGTGGAAAAACTTTTCACTCTTCTACAAAATTCCAGATCCTGTGGATTCCTATTGATATGACTGTCAAATTTGACAAATGCTACTATGTTTGCCATTTGCATTTCTGCAGTCTTCGCTCTTCCTTGTACACCCAATACAGACTACTGCCATCTGCTGGTATGGAGAGTTATTTTTCCATATTCTCCACCAAGCAGGTACAAAACGTTTGTGAGAATTGGTATACGTTGGAACATAGTATTTACAGTATGTTCAGGCACAACAAGACAGGTGATGTGAGGTGACGACACAATCGGCTTTCTGTGACACTAGTTCTTTTATGTTGCTTTGGATCTGCCTAATGCATACATTTTAAAATGTTATGCCTGTCTCACTTCCCTTAATGCTATAATGTCTTTTGAGTGCAGTTCCTTCAATTTTATCTCTCATTTTCACACTCTTTTCCTCTCCCTCTTTCAGCTTGGCTTACATTGGTTTTTGTACTCTGTTTGTGTTTCATCCGTTCTCTCTCTTTCTCCCTCGCTCTTCCTCTCTCTCTCTGCATGTCTTACTTCGTGCTGTGTTTGCTGATGTGGAACTTAGTTGGGGATGTTTTTGTGGGCCCTGGGTTGAAAGGGTTCCTCAGTGACCCTCCGCAGCTGGTGGCTCTGCCATACTTCCTCTTCTGCTCCCGCTTCTCTCTCTTTCTCTCTCTCTCTCTATTTCCCAGTGTTCATCAGTATTCCTATACTGCCATTTCCTGTGAGACACGCTGCAGATTCTCCCTCTCCTCCTGATCTTTGCCCAGACACACTAAACACAGAGCTCATCCTTTGGCATGACTTTAGAGGCTCCTCTCTGATGCTGCGGTCTTCACTGCACTCTGCACGCTTGACCTGCGCTGGGTCTCAGCTTCTCTTTCTGGGTGTGCAGGGTGGAAGGCTGCTTTTTACTGTGCTGTGTGCAAGGGTTTATTAGGGTTAAGCTGTGTTGTGAAATACAGGGTTATAGAGGGGCAGATTTATTTTTCTCAGGAGAACCCCTGAGGACTGCACTTTAGACTTTGTTCTACAGGTTAGAAGGATCTGATTCACACTGAGGTGAACTCAGACATGGTTGTGTCTTGTTGTACATGACCAGAACAGAAGCAGCAACCTGTGGTACTCCATAATAATTCCACAATACAAGAAAGGCTTGCTTACTGAAGTGAATGTTTGGCTTCATCTGATTCCAAAACCACAATGATGTGCTTCTGTACCATCAATAAAGATATCACTGTACTATTTTATAATCGTTCTAAACAGCCTGGTGCCATGCTGGCATGCTTCATACCCTCTGGCACCACTGAATTGACTAGACTGGAACTAAAGTTGCCATTTCTGTGTGATATGTGTATGTATGGTATGTGTATTTTTAATGCCCACTATTCTACTGTGGTTGGCCCTCTGCTGCCTGTCATGACTTTGGCATGAGCCTCCATGTGACCCAAGGAGAAAACGTGCCCTCTATCATGGTACCATCAAGCCTAAAACCAGCTCTACTTTACTCACATGGGAAATGTATTCTGCATATGTATATGTATATGTACACATATTTCCTTTCTGAAGTGAGTATATACTCTAGGTACTGTGGACTGATTGAGTTTGACATGTACAGGTTTCCTGTGTGACAGAATGAGTACAGACTTGCTGAATTTCGCAGCCTGTGTCACACCCCAAAGCGTGCTTGAGTGTCTCCAAGAGAAATTGAGCTATTCTCAATAGTTCAGTGAATGATTTCACATGATAAAGCATACAATAGCCTTCTGAATCAACCATGTTTTGGTGTACAATCACAATTCATGACAATTTCTTGTTTTCTCTGTGTTTCAGGATGCTGGGGAAATGGTGCGTTCCTTTGTGGGTGGTTTGGAGCTCATTGTTAACTTGCTAAAATCACAGAATAAAGATGTGCTGGCCAGTGTGTGCGCAGCCATTGCCAAAATTGCCAAAGATGTGGAGAACCTGGCAGTTATTACAGACCATGGTGTGGTTCCCATGTTGGCCAATCTCACCAACACTGTGAGTGCTGCTCCAGCCATGTTTCGCATTGACAAATTCACTTCTCTTGAATTTTTCTATAAAACCCTTATGAAGTTCATCCATAGTCTTTTCACAATAGGTGTAATATACTTTTTCTGTTACTGAAAATAAAACTATTTTGAAAATAAGTAACTTTCACTTTATTTAATTAGTTTCTCTCTCTCTCTTTGTGTGGATGTACAGGGGGACGATAAGTTACGGCGGTACCTAGCAGAAGCTATCGCCTGCTGCTGTACATGGGGAAGTAATTGTGTGTCGTTTGGGGAGGCTGGAGCTGTAGCTCCACTGGTACGCTACCTCCGCTCAAATGACCCTTCGGTGCACCAAGCGACAGCCCTGGCTCTGTTTGAGCTGTCTAAAGACCCTAACAACTGCATCACCATGCACGAAAATGGAGTGGTCAAGGTACTGATCATACTTGATGTTTGTTTTATATGTTTGCATACTGACCTGCTTGTACGTCTCCTTTTATGCATTACTAGCCGCTAAAACCTCAGCTTGCATAGTGCAAGCAGAGTTGGCTCTCTGCAGCGTGTGACGTGAAAGCATCACTATTAAGCTTTGAAAGGATGTATTTGGACTATTTTCAAGCAACGAGGACTGGAGAACAAGGCATGTTTTCTTATTTTTCAAAGTGAGGTGGGGGTGAAGGGTTGTGGGGGTAGGGTTGATGGGTTGTAGGGGGGATGGCTGGCGGAAATAAGAGTGTTTTCTAACCGTCATGGGAATTCAGTAGAGCAAACAGCAGTGTGTATTCTGAGCTTCACTCCGCCACCCCCCAGTTATCCCCTGTGCCCTAGCATGCCAGGGCTGCTGAGCATTGAAAGGCTGTTGCGCGGGGAACGGTTGCTCAGCAAGCTGCTGGGAAGAAGGAGCAGAATGTGACTGTGGCATGACTTTGGCCTGGGCAGACTGGTCTGGAGTGACAGAACACTGCTGGGATACTTTCTGAGTGGCAGTTTCTGGAATCCACTCAATATGGCACTCAAATCAAAAGATACACACTATGTTAGACAACAATGCCTTACATGGTCTTTAAAACTTTTTGTAATAATTGCTCAATTTACAAGTAACTAAAAAGATTTATGTGTTAGGTGTGATGTAGGTTTTATTGTAGTGCTTACAGGGTTATTTAGGGAAAAATGCTCTCCACTAATGCCAAAAAATCAAGCATTTCAAGATGTGGCTGTTAGAATGACACTTCTAGACTGCAGCTGCTAAACCTAATGCATCAGTAACACTTTACGATTAATGCATTAACTAACATTAACTAACAATGAGCAATACATGTTTTACAGTATTTATATTTGTTATCATTAGTTAAAGTGCTCCATTATGCTTTTTCCGTTCATAGTCTTTTACAAAAACGTGATTTTTCTCCGCTCAAAATGTTGAATTTTTTATGAAACTTGCTCTCGTGTTGATAGCAGAGGCTCTGTTGTTTCTTTTGATATATTGCATGTTTAGATATTCATACAACAAAATAATCTGGGGGCCATGAAAATTCTATGCAAATGATCAAAAATGCTGGTGCTGACTGGCAACTTTTTTTTGTTAAAACACTGGCGGGGAAAGAGTCCCTGGTAGTATTGAAATTGTACACTTACAAATATACTTCTTGTAGATTGATAAAGTATACTTAAAAATATACTTGAAGCCTTACTTGTTTTTTTACTTTAATAAATGAACTTGAAGTACAGTATATACTTACGTTTTGCTATGGATGATATAACTCTATAATGTAACCTACCTAGTGATTAGCACAACCCCTAAACATGCTATTCCACACTCAGAAAAATTTTACCTTTAAAATGTTGCCACTGATGCAGTAGCCTTAACGGGACATCTTTTATATTATTTTCCCTGAAAGATGTATAGTAGTACCTTAGTACATATTACAATGTACAACTGTGCATATCTTTTAGGTGTAGATAAGTAAGTTGTCCCTTTAAGGGTACTGCCCCAGTGACAAGCTGATGTACCTCTCTAGTCTAGAGATACTATTTTTGCACTTTTTTTTCTGACAGTGCAAATCTAGGATGTCTTTTATAGCCTAAACCAACAACCTTCATTTACTCAGACTGGGCTAAACCTAGACCCCAAATACTTTCTATCTGACGAATGTGCTTGCAGTTAACACTAGTGAACTACGTATTCTTCAATAAAAGATGTATGACATTTTATTTTTGCCATGTACACTGCAATTCAGTTTGGGTGAAAAAAAAACATGTTTTGCAAATATTCAAATTTAACCACATTTTGCTTTCCCAATGAGATTTTCACATGAGAAAACTCTTTGAGTGCTCGTACATACAGTTAAAAGCCTCCCCCACACCCCCAATAACAACTGGATATAAATTATGAGAGTGGTTGTCGTGTTGCAGCCAAATATTTTTTCCCATGTTCCTTTAATGGTGTGCTGTAGTCTGATGTGCTGGTGCCGTGAATGTGGTTCAGTTCAGCCCATAATTGGAGGCTGGACTGAACTTTGGGTGTTCCAAAAGAGTAATGTCCAATTTGCAAAAGTCGTTAAGGCGAATGTTTTTTTGCCCGGTTCAAGCAATGACAAAAACTGGACAGCACATGTGTTGCACCAACCAGCCTTCAGTTGTGCCCTCACTTGTTCTGATTGACACATTTTCTGCTTCAACCTGAGCACAACCGTGCATTTAAAATATGATATATAGGCTAATGTGACAGAAGACGTGTTAAAACAATATTTCCTACCATTGTAAATGGGTTTCGAGAGAGAGAGTTTATCGGGGAACGATGTCTGCACTGCAGTCTAATTTATGAAGGGGTGTAAAACTCAAGACTGCCTCTTGCTATTATTGCAATCGTATTTCAGAGTCAGAAGCTCTTGTACACCCAACAGCTTAGAGCTGTAATGATTTCCTTCACTCTCTCTCCCTTTCTCACTTTGCATGCTGTGCCCTCTCAGACTTATGTTCTGTCTGTAACTTTGCTGCTTGATGTTCTTAATGGTGTAGAACTCAGTCCCCTAAGCTTTAGCAGAGGAAATTAAGCATTGAGAAGAAAATATTTCACACTGGAAAATACATTAGAGATGGTCTCAGCACCCTCCAGCCTCTCCAATTTCTGCCTTTACACTTTTTACACAAATTATTTAAACTCAAAAAAACAACTTTTAATATTCCATTTGAATATTTCATAAAATATGAAAGAACATTTTAAATTGGTTCTGAAACAAAAGCCTTTTTGTGATTTTACAAGTGTGTTACACCTCAAAAAACAGACGTATGAAAGTTCAGCCCACTTGGGAACTAATGTGGCTAGGGTTGCTGATCTCTGAAAGACTCATACACACTTTGAACACTGTTCAACATGTTGTGTGTATGAGCGTCCTGTAGCATGTGTCAATTAAACACGTTCCGTTTGATTTGACATATACGCTCAGTATCTCACAGCTTTCATTCTGATGCTCAGAAAACTCTTTTCATCCGTTCTCCCTTTCCCTCCAGCACACCGCCACAGCTTTACAGATTGTTTGTTGAAACCATAAATCCTCGCAGACAGCTTTAGCTAGATTTTTCTATTAAAGAACCCCTTTCATAGGCAAAAATACCTTTGCGAGACAAATTACAAAATACGAACGGTAATTATCTGCCATTTTCATCAGAGAGGATTCCAAATGGTGAGAGTTGCCAGATCCTGGTAATTTTTTGTGGACTGCGAACCTACGCTTGCCATGTGTGAAAGTCCTCTGATGTTTCTACTGTCCTGAGCCTGTGTGTTTTCCCTCTTGTCCTGTTGATGTGTTTACATTGCATGCAAATGAGCATAAATGTGCAAAATATGAAGGAGAGATATAAAAAGAGCATGATTCAGCCTCGACCTGTAGAAATATTCTATGCGTTTCCTTTTAGTCATGGTCTGTGTGTAGCAGGTTAAAGCTGTTGTGGATATGGCAAGCAGATGACGTCCTAATACACACTCAGGCTATACAGTCTCCCTTCACTCTCTCTTTCTCTCTCACTCTCTCGCTGAGCGCTCTGATCTGGCTACTGTAGCATGTGTCTGAAGTTTGCAGTGTTTTATGTCTTGAAACAGCATGACTCGACCCTCTGTTTCGTCTGAGGTGAGGAATGCAGGGTACCTCAGGTGTGAGAGTAGAAAAAGATTTAAGAGATGCGTTTAGATGACATGAACAGCCTTAAGACTTCAGGGCTTTTCACACTTGGGTTATTCTAAACCCTGGGTTTTTATAAGCTACCGTTTCAGACTTACATTCCCAAACCCTGGGGTTAATGTTCTTACAGTATTTGCATATTTGTCTATTTACATATAAATAAGCACATCAGTAAATTTCCTCTTATATAAAGGAGGGCTGTTTGTAATTTCTTGTTTCATTTCAATTCCAATTTGGATTCATTTTGATTAGATTTCAATTCATTTCACTATATTTCAGTAGTAATGTAAATTTTGCTTAGAAGAAACTATATCTCTTATGTGTAAATACAGTTTACTGAACCTGAAATAAATCTGTTGTATGTTTATTTTGTGTGCAGATCACAAGAACAATTTCACAGGTCATTTAGGACACAAGCCGTTTAAAACTGGGTTCTATAGTCCAGCAATGTTGTGAATGGAGAAGGAAAGTAAATAGGTAGTAAAGAGTGAAAGAGGACGAGAACAAGGAGAGGCGGGTGAACGGGGGGCTTTTCTCCTCAGGAAACGGCAGCTTACCGCTGCTGCACTTAACACCGCAACACCTACATGCGTGACATAGCATGTGTGTGCAAGCATGCGTACATGTGTGAGAACTTATGTACATGTGCTTGTACTGAAAGAGAAGCCTGGGAAAACATGTTTTCGCTCTACCTTCCTGGAGGTCAGGATCCTCCCACTCTTGCGGCGTATAAGACAGAAGAAAGTCTTAGAGGCTCTCATTCATTTTTCAAACATGAGGCAAGTTATCATGTTACTGAGGTTTGGGAGTTTTTAACAAGTGGGCTATTATAGTCTGTTGAGAAACCAGCTGGGAGAGCAGAGAGGGGCAGGGGTAGACAGAGAGCAGTGCTTATCTGAGGCTCCGCTCCAGGCCCTAGGAGCCCCTGTCTGGCCACGGCTGAATAACACTCTATGAGTTCTGGCAAACGGTGGCTAACCCTGTCGCGGGCATCCTCTGACTGCTCACAAAAGCAGCTTGTCTGAACATGCTGGCATGTTGCTGCGGCCTCGTGCTTGCATCCGTTCGCCTCTTCGAGGTGTTTTGGGATCTATTTTAAAATGGCAAATCCAGCTGAACATGATAACTGATACATTCAGCCTGAAATTATGTAAAGAACTTGGAAGCAGTTTTAACAAATAAAGACTCTACAGGAGGAGAGACGGTATCAAAGCTGTCGTTTTCCCAGTTTGTTGTGCATGTCAGTTCAGTTGAGGAATCTGGTGGAGCTCACAGATAGAACATTAGTCTTTCCATCTGTTTATTCTTCACTATTGAACTTTTAGCAGGGAATTCTGGAAATGTCTTGCTTGTCTCTGTTGGCTCAGTGTTGTCTATATAAACTTGCTGTGTGTGTGTATAACATGAAAAGAGATCAAACTTTGCTCTAACACACTTTACACTTTATACTGACAGCCAAATCCACAAGCTCTAATACTGCTTTTAGACAGAATTTTAGGGATGTACTGTACTTTATATTGGTGTCATGTTGGTTATCGGTTTTTAGTTTCAGTTTATTTCACAGTACATGCTCATACGTTACAGTGTACTTACCAAAAGTACTGGGTAATATAAGGTAAGTTAATATAAGATAATTAGGGGTGTAACGATACACCAATGCCACGGTTCGGTTCATATCACGGTTTTGGAGCCACGGTTCGGTTCTGTTTGCTGTGGGGGCAGGGTTCATGGCAGGGCACCAGCAATAATAACGCTAGATTAACTTTTAACTTAATAAAAACAACAACAACAATAATTTAACTTATTAACTTTAACTTTATTAACTTAACTTTATACAGTGGCTTCACGTTTTCTTTAGAGCACTTAGCACACCTGAGTTAACTAAAATGAAATAAATGCCTCCACTGACTAGTCAGAAATAAACTGCACACCTGAGTAGGGTTGCCAACTTCAGAAAAGTAAAATGCGGGACAATCGTGGTTCTTTATAGGAAAACAGGGGACACTCAAAATATTTGTACTGTATCGCACATATGTACATCATTTCATTGTCTGCAGACAGTTAAGTATATGTTTAAAAGGTTATCAGACAAACACATTTGTATTGCTTAACCTATTTATGTACAATTTAATTCTAAAAATAATTGTAATGTCATACAAACAAAATGTCACATTACAAACAAACCACCATTCAAAATAACAACATTTATCTGAAATAGAAAGCTTTTTTAACATTATACATAGGCCTACAGTTCAAAAGTTTGAGGTTTTTGTAAGATTATTTTTTGGGGGAAAGAAATTAAAGAAAGTAATTGCCTACTTTTATTCAGCAAGGATGCATTACGTTAATCAAAAGTGACAGTACATTTATAGTGTTACACAAGCTTTCTATTTCAAATAAATCTCTTATGATCTTTACATTCTTCATAGAATCCTGGGGGGGGAAAACAAAACCGTTTTAAACATTAATAATAATCAGAAATGTTTTGTGGGCATATTATTCCCTCAGGTAGATTACATGTTTTCTTGCGTGGCTGGATGTTGGACTCATGAACAATAATCACGTTGTTTGCATTCGCTAAAATTGATTTGCCGAAATCAAAACGTGGACAGTGAAAAGGAATTACCGTTAGCGCGAGACGAGTCCGGCTTGAAGCGGAAGCGACCAGACGGCAGAGGATTATGTTCGCAAAACAAACAATGATTTGTCTCAAAACGATGATTAAAAAATGCTGTGATATGTCATCATATTGGATGATGACAGGTGTCGGTGATCATTCTCAAGTGTCGTGATCAGCACTGCTGCTGTTGCTGCTGTATGAGTCAGTGGTTGTGACCGGAGGGTCTTCAATCTCAATATGCCTTACATCCTGAAGTGCGTATGTAAACTCTCGAGCGTGATCGATCACCCAAATCACGTGACATGCACTTTATTTAGTAAATAATATTATAATAATATTTAGTAAAACTACAGCTCTTATTAGTTGTTAAAAGTGTACTCATTAATAACTATTTAATCAAATGTCAAGGAAGAAAAAAATAGTTTTGTGACAAAGTGATGTGAGAGTTGGGGCGCAGCAGCAGGGGGCGAGGCGCGTTCGGTTCGACATGAGAGTATCGCGGTTCGAACCGTGGCTGTTGTATCGCAGTTTTACGGTTCGGTTTGAATATCGTTACACCCCTAAAGATAATATTTAGTAAATGGAATGAACATGCAAAACAGGTATGTAAAATAAAGTGCTACAGAGTTGTTTTTGTTATTGTTGTTTTTTGTTTTACACTTTTACACTGCTCTCATTAAATGCTAACTTAAGTTAAAACTAATAATTAAAAAACATTGTTAAATGTAATTTTTAGCAAATCTCAAATTGAATATCCATTTTTATACTGTACATTATAACTTAAAATGCATTTAAAATTGACTGCTTTATGATTTTTGTTTTATATTTCAGTATTGTATCAAATTTTAATATTGGCCATTTATTGGTTATCGGCCATAACATGAAAATAATCATTGACTCACAGTATTGCTATCAGCCAGAATTTTGAAATTCGGAAATGCTGAATAAATGAACAGATAATTATTTATTTATTTATTCACAATATATTTTTATCAAATCAAAAAGACCTGGGAATCTGATTTGACCAAGGCCTGCTTGGTAAAGTAAAATGTCTGTCCTAAATGTGCTGGGAGTCTGGGACGTACTGGATGAAGCTCAATGAATTGACCTCCTATTGGTACTGGATTGAAGGACACACATATACCAAACAGATTTTTAATACTTGTGCCAGTGTCTTTGCCCACAGTTTGTGTTTATTTAGATTTATGAACACAACTCACCACTAGTCTTTCTGTCTGTCTGTCTGTCTGTCTCTCTCTCCTCCGACAACTGCATTATACCATGTTGTATAACTTGACCACAGTGTGGCATTGGCACAAACTCTACCCTTTAGGTTCACTTAGTGTGACAGTATAATAAGTAACTCTCATTGTACAATAGAAGGAAACATTTTAATATATAGCCAGAATGTTCTGGAAAGTGGTATTTTTTAGAGTCAGGAAACCCGTTTTTGAGAACAAGGATCAAAAGAGGCTAAACAAGAACAAGGCTAAAGTGGAGGGATCTGATATGACCTTTGATCTGAGGGAGAGTTCGGCCAGACTGTGTGGTTTAGTACATGGCCAAATGTTCAGAGGAGAGTTTATAAACAACTACTAAACCTATTCATTACTGTAACAAACACAATTCTGCTAATATACTCCACTCACACAAAGGTTCTGTGCCATATGCTCACTTTCTACCTCTTGCCTCGCTCTCTCAACATAACTAAAAACACTGATATGTGAGTTAATGAGCCGGCACAGTACTCTGCCATCCAGTAGGCAGCGAGCCTTGGCAGCTGCAGGAGCTGTAAACTCCTCTGGCAAAAGTCTGCAGTGTGCAAACAGTTGCATTTATAGCTTAATAACAGATTAGATGTCTCCTTAAAGCCCCAGGAAAGAACTGCTTGTAAGAAGCCTTCGTGAATGACTGTTATTGTAGCTATGCGGTTTTCGTTCTGTCTAATGAAAGGAGAATGTTGGCCAGCGTTTTCATTATTGGATGGTTATGATGGCTGTTTCTGACATGTTCCTCTCTCCGTCACAGCTCCTGCTCGTCATGATCGGATCCACGGACGAGATCCTACAGGAGGCGGCAGCCAGCTGTGTGGCCAACATTCGACGCCTGGCACTGGCCAATGAGAAGGCTAAATATGAGTAAAAGGTGACCGCAAGCAACACAGATATAATCTTCCTCCCAATCTCAACCGAGGAGGGGAACAAATTTGTTTTTACCCCCCACTCAATGAGTATAAATGGATCAGCTGTGATGACCAATGTGTGTTTATTTATGTTACTTCAGCTCTGTAATAATAGGAAGCATTTAGCCAAAGCTAAAAATGACATTAATTAATTATTTGGAGTCCACATAAACCTGGATCACCCTTGTCTTAGCCTTTTCCCTCTATATAAATGCTTTCTTCTATGTGTGTACACACCAAATGTTCCACAGTTTGCATTCTCTGAAATGGTTTAGAGCATGAATACAACACATTCACAAATGCAGCAGGTTCTGATGTCCACATGTCTGAATAAAAGGCACATCTGGTGATGTGAAGTTCATGCAACCCTGTAATTGAAGACTGCTTACTGATTGAAGTAGAAACACTCACCATATTTTCTTCCTCTCTCTCTCTTTCTTCTCTCTCTCTCTCTCTGATGGCCTCACAAGCTCTTCACAATTGTTATGAAGACAGCATACATAACATTTAGAGAAAATAAAACCAAAAGAACATTTGCACACGTGATTTGGTGATAGTTTCAAGCAGACAAAGACAGTCCCATTAATATGAATGAAATGCTCATAAATTCAATCAGCGGTGACGTGAATGGGCTCAATGCTTGGAGAACTTGGAACAGTGCAGTAGCAGGTCCCTTCTGAGTAAATATGATTTTGTGCATAATTGACGTGCAACAGTTCCCTGATGAGATGGAGTATTTTGCGTTATTATTTGTTATTGAAAAAATATGGTGATGGCTCCTCTCAATGTCCTCATTAATTTTGCCTGTTAAAAGTAGGAGCGTGTATGAGGAAAATGAGACCACCTCAACAGTACAGCAGCAGCATGCCTTTTGCTCAGACAGACCCATAAAATGTAATCCTTAAAAAATAATCATGTTTTATATTATCGGCATCAATCCAATGTCCAGTACTTTCTCTACCAGATATAATGAATGCAAAACAACAAAACAAGCAAATATACAATTACGCAAACTAGTGGAACAAGCAGTGGAAATTTGTCATATAACATTATATTTGACTCAAATGTCAATGCTGCACTGTAAAAAAGTTTTTACCTGATCTGAACCCGAGTCGTAACTTTAGTTGGTGTAACCTACTGTAGATAGGTTGATTTGAACTATATTTATATTTTTGACTAAAATAAAATCAAGTCACCTTTATTTATATAGTGCTTTGTACAATACTGAGGGGTTCAAGCAGCTTTAAAGGAACAGGACAGGGAAATAATGAATAAAAATAAAAATAATTCCCACAAAATATAAATATCTAAAGATTAAATAAAAGTTTTTTCAGGTACAGAATGTTATTTGTCTATTGAGCTACAAAAAAAGGTTTAAAGGCACAGGTGTCATGGCAAGGACGAGGAGAGGTGAGAATCTCTTTGCAAGCAGTCTTTATTCCATAGAGACACAAACAAAAAGATAATCCAAATAGGAAGCCGATGGCAATAACCCAAACATGAAGACATAGGAAACACAGCTTTACATTGAGGTTTAAAGACAATGACCAACAAACAAGGATTGAAATACGGGCGATTTCGGATTCAGCCAAAGGCAAACAGGAACAAACCACAGGAAGAGAACATAGGCAGAGCAAGACAAAATAATTTCAAAATAAAAATCTTGCAACATAAAACAAAAGGGATTCATGACAGAACAGAAGTTCCTCTGGTGTTCTTCGGACCAAATGGTCCCAAAATGTTTAAATAAATTTTTTTATAAAATCATAGCTTCATCGGAATGGTCCGAAATTTGGTGACTTTGTTGGTACTTGGTATATGAACACCCAAAAAAATTGGCGACAGGATTTGAATAGTCTAAGTGGTTGTAAAAAAAATAGTCACACTCAAGGTCTTCGGGACCAAATGGTCCGCCATAGGAAATGAATGGGAAATTGGCAAAAATGTGAAAATACAGAGTTTTTTTGTGCGTACAATCTACAAATCAGCCACGATCCAGAAAAAAAGCACACAACAGTGAAGGGGTGAATCTATAAAACATCAAGAGTGCAAAACAGACACATCCACACACACACACACACACACACACACAAACACACTTTTATACACATACACACTAATAAATTCAGATTACAAAAATCTGTTTTGAATTTTTAAAAATCACAGCTTCATCGGAATGTTACGAAATTTGGTGACTTTTATGGTATTAGGTATGTGAACACACAAAAAATACAGCTGTAAAAAAAAAAAAAAAAAAAATTATATATATAAAAAAATTATATTATATTCAATGGGAAAAAATGGGTCATAATTATTGCATAAATATTAATTATAAATCATAAAATTATCTCAAAACACCAAAAAAGAAAAGAAAAAATATTATAAAAAACAAGTAAAAAAAAAAAATTATGATTTTTTTTTATAAATATTATTCCCACCCTCCCGGACCATTTGGTCCCCGAAGGTCTTGAGTGTGACTCTGAAATGAAGGACACCAGAGGGTAAGCAGTGGATTCCAGATGCTCCAGAAACTGACACAAGATTCCACGAGTGTGGTGGAGCGGAGGCGGAACAGGGGGAGGGAAGTCAATTCATTTGTTAACTAGCAATGAAAAGCATTTATTAATCTCAGTTGATATTCATTTAAATATTTATGAATTATAAAAAGTAAATAAATAAAAAACATTGTTAAAGGTTTTATCTGTTAACTCCTGTAATATTAATGGACCTGAGCTAACATGACCTAACAATGAACAGTTGTATTTTTATAAACTATAAAGTTTAATAAATACTGTATCATTGTTGGTTAATGTTAGTTAATTTATTATGCTAACTAATGGGACCTTATAGTCATCTTACCCATATTTTTGCATAAGGGAGCAGGACAGCATCTTGTTGAAGCAGGACTAAAAAATTCATCCTGTGCAGACATCTACATCAGAAGATTCCTAAAGTCATTGGCCGGTCACGTGACGTCAAAGTGAAATCAGACCCCCATTTGTGGCGATAACCCCCCCACCCCCCAAAAAAATCACATTTGCGGTCTTTCTACAGTAAATGTCATTTAAAGCTGCAGTCCGTATCTTTTTTGGGGTTAAAAATGATCCAAAATACATTTTTGAGCAAGTACATAAGCAGCCGGTGTTCAAAACGATCTACTTGCCTTAGCTCGATTCAAAACGGTAAGCTTGTAATAATGTTTTTAATTCCAGTGGTACTGGTGGATTTCCGCAGGAAATTCAAGCATGTCTTTGCGTCATTACGTCACATCTGTACACATAAAGAAGGAGTCTCGGCTAGTAGGCTATATTGCGTGTGAGGATGTTGGAGGTGGAGATTTATAGCCTTTTCTCATAGCACTTGATATAATTAAACATCAATTTGATGGCAGATCCATAAAGGTTCAAACGACACTCACCAGTGACAACTGGAGATTCACCCGTTGTAAAATGCAAAAGACTTCGGAGTGGCTACAGAAAAAAAGAGACTGCAACCAGGCCCATGCGCAAACAAGGATAAATATCAGAAGGGCTTTTGAAAGGTTAGCTGAACTCCGTGTTTTGAAGGGGTTCAAAACGGACGCAGAGACAGCTTTTTTTTTGCTGGACAGGTAAGAACCAGTTCTAAGGAACATTAATTTGTTGGTATGACAATTACAAATTAGACTGCACAGAAATGGAAACTGAACTACAGGTATCCCTAATACACATTAAATGTAGTCACGCAATGCTGATGTTGTTAAAATTAACAATTTGAGAACAAAGTATAATTTGCATGGTTTGACATGATATGATAAGCGATCGTTAGATTTAATCAGCGCGATTTACTGCAATGCTTTTTTTCCCTTAGTTGGTCAGAACAAAAGTGGACTTGTTCAGATTACATTTTCTGGTGAAAATTCTTATGTTGGTCATACTTCCAAAAAGTAGGATCTGTGATTCCGAATGACAGTATCCACACCGGTGCGGTGACTGACAGCCGCACATTCTCCTCAAAACATTGGATTCATCCGCGCTGTGCCGTGCCGAGGCACAACCCGCGTAAAGCTGATAATTCTGCGAATAACTGCAATTGCAGATTTCGAACAGAGATGGCGACGAAGAGGAAAAACTACAGACTGCCGCTTTAAAGACAGAAAGTAGGAGACAAATGGAACTGAATATTTGAATTTTGGAATCAATATCGAGCTTGATTACAACTGATTTCCTGTGGCTCCGCATTTGTCATACTTGATTCTCCTGTGTTGAGTCTATCATGTATGGCTAAGTGCAGTTTACTTCAACAGACTATAAACTAAGAGACTCTAAATGAGAATCATTGTCTTCTGAGTATACGACTCTGATCACCAAAAATAAATAAGGCCCTTTTAAACCCAAGCAGTGCAGATGTTACAACCGCTACCCTTCTTTTTTACTTCACCCCTTCATCCATCTCTGTCCCTCTCTGTTTCTCTCTCTGAGGTTGATGACTAGTAGGACATGCCTAACTAACATCATTAAACAAATGTTGCGTGTTTGACTGAAGGAGAGGAATTTATGGGATGGTGAGTTGAGGACAGAGGACATGTTTAAGTCATTGGGATGAGAATTAGTGCGCTAGCGTCTGTCTTCCTGCCCAGTCAGCTCAAAAGTGCAGACCGTTCTCAACCGCACTGCCTAAGCATGTTCAAACTTCAGTTCACTTCTTATCCAGCCATACTTTTGTTTTTAAAAAATACTGATAGCTACCTGAAATCTGAAGTTTTCTCTTTGAGCGGAGGGGAAAAAACATGGGTCTCAAAGTATCCTGAAAACACTTTACTTGGATCTGTTATTTGATCAAGGAAATTATTCAAAGCTAATAAGAGGTTTTGTCACCACATACACACACAATTACCAGTTGAGCCCTTAATATTTGGAAATCAGTAGGGAGGGAAATACGCTGAGAAATGTTGCGGTCATGCTTCACCTAAACCTCCATCTCTGCCCTCACCGAGAAATATGACCTCATCAAAACAACCAGGAACCTTTTCCTTATTAGATTTTGATTGAATTACATTGAATACAGTCTCATTTGTATAAAATCATAATTCAGTGTGTTTACTTAAGGTCGTGCTGGGATGGAGCGATGTAATGCAAGTGCTTGCGCATGTGCTCTTTTTTGTGAAAATGAAACGCGTCTGTTTGAAGTGGAAGGTTCCCGCAGCTCCCTAGGCAGTGGGTTAGAATTCTTCATAAAGAAACTAATGACTAGTAAAATTTTCTTCCAAATATCAGAAGTGGCTTTGTTTTCTCTTAAGAGGACAAGAAGGCTGTGTTTTAATATAAAGCCAAATGGGGAGCAGAGCATCACGGCTGTGAAAATAAACTTGAACTGTGTGTTCACTTAGTTCACAAACCAAAGATCTGGCTTGCTTTTTAGATAATTTAGTTTTTGTTGTTTTGCTTTTACACACATACATGCACTAGTTCACACAGTATGTTGCAACAAAGTGTTAAGTTTCTGTTCTTTTGTGGTCACAAACCCTCAAAATGTAATACGCTCTCAAAGGTTAAATATGTCTTGTAATGCCTTTGCATAACTAGATGGTTTTGGTTTGCTCACTCACTCTCTCCTTATTGCTCCAGTTCCCTCCCTCTGTCTCTTTTTCTCTTAAACGGTTTAACTGCCTCAAATGAATTCTGACATTCCCATCCATAAAGTGTAAATAACTAGCCGGCCTAACAATAAATAAACAGAAAAATGAGTGCGCAAATACCACAGTGTCTGGGTCGGCTTTCAGACCTGTCCCCTATAAAGAGCTCAATGACTTTAATAAAGACTGCATCGGTACTGACAGGCCATGCTTATGGTAACATAGTTTATGGAGTACAGATTTATTATAATAGGAAAATTCACCTGTAGTACGATATCACCCAGGGGCATAAGAATGATCAGAAAACTTTTAATAATATGTGGTATATGAGCTTTAAGAATTAGAACTAAAAAGTATGATTTTTTTTGTGTGTGTGCATGGTCAACATTAACAATAATCAGAAGATTCAAATCTCATTAAATCTTACCAAAATGTAAAATGTTTAATCTGTTTAGCAGCATTAACATTTAAGCATTTAATAGTCAGAAAATGTGTAATATTTTCGCTAGATTGCATTGTTGCCAGGGAGACTGTTGGGCTCATGAATATTAATCGCATTTTCTACATTCGCCAGAATTGATTTGCTAAATCAAAATGTGGGCGATGACTGCTAGCCAATGGGATTATTACTTTTGCATTATTTCTACCTATTGCTGAAGCAACTAAGCTGGCAGAGGCTTAAAGGCTTTGTTTATTATCGTTTCTAAATGAAGTAGTTGTTTTAACAAATCAGTTGAGTGAACAATTCAGTCACTCACACATAAAGACAGTGGGTGCAAAAATGCATACTTCTATACTATATAGTAAATGAAAAACAGTATGTGTATATAGTATGTCCAAATTCACAGTATTCATAAAACATAGGCTAAAAACGACCTGATAAACTAATACTTATGCCAATATTCTGAAGTGCCCACACATCACTATCCCATGAGGCCACGAGAGAGGATTTATGAATGTCAGTGAAGTGACTCAAATAATGCTGTAGGTCACATGAAAATGACAACTCAGAGAGTATGTGATTCCAAAAGCAGCCAGTCACTTTCCTGTGATTTGAATGACTCATTCATAAAAACAGTTATCTATGCCAACTACAGGCTTAACAATATAACCTGCAGAAAGAGTCAAAGATTATATTATATTATATTATATTTGTAGCGCCATCTACCTGTCTTTCTTTGAATTATGAAGGAAACTGCATGGGTTTAAAAAATATGTGCCTACAGCAAAGTTAGGCCGAAGTACGTGGTGGCCTTAGAAACAACAAACTGGCCCCTTCACTCACATTCTCTGAAGACATGCCACAGACTCTTCCCTCATAGCCTGTCTGCTGCTGCTTCATAGTTAACCACCAGATGCTCCTGTTAACCCTCATGACGAAAGGGAATCTCAGAAACCGTACTTCAATGGTTCAAGTCTTACCTCTCAGGTAGGTTATTTAGGTTGTCATTTAAGGTGTCTAATGCTGGGTAAACACCAAAAGATAATCGGGCTGATTTTGGGCCGATTTCCCCTCTTCCGACAATCCTAGCTATGTCCTGATTATCTTGATGGTTCTGCAGATTATTTTATCAGATTTTCCCTTGGTGTGAGGTGTGTTAAGAGTGTCCGAGCCTGCTCGGAAGAACGTCGGAGCCGCACCGATCATGAATCATAAATATTTAACATGTTGAATATTTACGATCAGAAATCCTGATGTGTGTGGGGAACCCCTGAGGACAAACACGGGCACGCTCTGGAGATTATGAAACGAAAACGATGAAACGAAACAATATCGAATCAGAAAGCAAGATGATGGAAGACGGAAGCATAACAAACGCAGTCATGGCACAGCACAAAGTGAAATTGATGTGGACAGCAGAAATGGAGGATCAGCTTGTTGATAATTCCAACAAGTATTGTTGTTCCAACAACAAAATCATTCCAAACACTATCATCGCAATTTTTTATCGTCCGGCATGCTTATTCTGAAGTCTCGCGAGATTTTGCGAGATTTCCTGTGTTCACAGCTCTGGGGCCGGTTGCATAAACGGTTAAGACTAGTCTTACAACTTAATCATCACATTTTTTTCTTTATGACTGTTCATAACTGTTTTAAGTCAGTTATATAAAAACGTAGATTGGTCTAATTTGATACTAGAAAGTAATACTGATTGTCCCTTGACTCAACGCTAGGTGGTCATACTAGTACTTAAGACACAGTCTTAACATAAGGGCTATTTTTATGCAACCGGCCCCTGGTTGAAAATCTGTTTGTGTGTGGTGTGCTGTCTTTGTCACATCATGGCACACCACACGCTATAGGAGCAAAATGGTTAAATCTTGGATTTTTTGTCCTCATGTTTGTGGTCTATCACGTTTTGAAAATCTTATAAAATGTAAAAAATCTTTTGGTGTGTACCCAGCATAAGTCACAACATCTAGCGACTGGAGTGCCTCAGGCCTCAGTGCATGGACCACTTCTCTTCTTCATCTACATGTCATCACTAGGATCTGTCATTCAGAAACATGGTTTTTCCTATCACTGCTAAGCAGATGACACACAACCCTACCTCTCATTCCAGCCAGATGATACAACGGTAGCTGCTCACATCTCAGCCTCCCTGACAGACAATTCTTGCTGGATGAAGGACCACCACCTTCAACTCAACCTTGCAAAGACAGAACTGCTTGTGGTCTCAGCCAAGCCAACACTTCATTACAACTTTATTACAACCATTCAGCTAGGTTCCTCAACCATAACTCCATCCAGAACAGCCAGGAACCTTGAAGTTGTGATTAATGATAAGTTACATTTCAAACACCACATTGCTAGAACTGCCCGGTCCTGCAGATTTGCCTTATACAAGATTAGAAAGATCAGACCCTTTCTACAACTCCTTGTCCAGGCTCTTGTTCTATCCAGCATTTTTGCTCTCTTGGCAGGCCTTCCAGCATGCACTGTCAAACCTCTGCAACTGATCCAGAATGCTGCAGCAAAAGTGGTTTTTAAGAAGCCGAAGAGAGCGTATGTCACACCTCTCTTCATCAATTTGCACTGGTTGCCAATGGCCGCTCTCATCAAATTCAAGGCACTGATGTTTGCCTACAGAACAACCACTGGTTCTGCTCTGCACCCCTATACCTAAACTCACTACTTCAGACCTATGTTCCTTGTGCAAGTGAACTGCACCTTGTGGTGCCATCCCAAAGAGGCACAAAATTACTTAGACGGACCGTTACCGTGACTGTTCAGTGCTGGTGGAATGACATGCCTAACTCAACCTGAGCTGAAGAGTCTTTCGCCATTTTCAAGAAACGGCTAAAGACGCATATTTTTCGTTAACACTTGACCTATTAATACTAACACTTATTATTCTATTCTGTATATCTATCTATTTATTTTTTATTTATAAAAAAAATAAAATAATTGTACATGTACTCTGCTAGACTAACTGGCACTTACATATGTGACCCTGGACCACAAAACAGTCACAAGTCACACGGGTATATTTGTGGCAATAGCTAAGAATAATACATTGTATAGGTCAAAATTATAGATTTTTCTTTTATGCCAAAAATCATTAGGATATTAAGTAAGGATCATGTTCCATAAAGATATTTTGTAAATTCCCTACCGTAAATATATAAAACATTTATTTTTGTGAGTGGATGCAGCAAAATCGCGAACATAAATCGACAACTTTAAAGGCGATTTTCTCAATGTTTCGATTTTTTTGCACCCTCAGATTCCAGATTTTCAAATAGTTGTATCTCGGCCAAATATTGTCCAATCCTAATCAATGGAAAGCTTATTTATTCAGATGATGTATAAATCTCAATTAAAAAAAAACTTTACTCTTGTGACTGGTTTTGTGGTCCAGGTTCACATATTGTTGCCCTATTGTGGGTCTGATTTCTTATTGCTCTCCTCATTTGTAAGTCACTTTGGATAAAAGCGTCTGCTAAATGATTGAATGTAAATGTTTCTCGCATTAATCTGGCCACTACATGGTCCTCAACGGATCAATAAACCATCAAGCAAGTGTCTTGCACCAGTTTTCTTTAGAATAAACAGTCTGTATTATAGATCCGTACCGCTAAAGAATGAAGGCCGCTATGTGGGGCAAAACATATACGGAGAACAAAATAATTCTTTGAAACACAATAATTCAAATTCAAAACGTGCATGTCTTACACTTGTTACTATACACAATTCAATGTTTTAATACAACAAATTATTGATTAAACAACTTCTTTACTATCTCTTAGCTTCTCCGATCAGTTGCACTTGTTACTCTCATCTTTCTCGAATCACATCGCTCAACACACAGGTGAGGGTAGGATTTAGCACTCGTAAAAATCACTCAATAAAATAAAGAAATACCTAACTTTACGTTTGATAGCGTTCATAAAAGGCATACATACACACAATATATACATCAATATATAGAGCTGTAGACTCCAAAGATAAATAAATTGAAATAAACCCATTAAATGTAGAATTGTATTGGTTACTTGTATTATATTATTATAGAAAAAATTATGCCAATAAATGAGTCTGATATATAATAGCAACCAGCTATAAATGTATATACTATACCTTACCTACCTCTCTCACACACACACATTAAGCACTGGACATAAGATCTACAGCAGCACAGACCTTCTCCTTTCTGGGTTCTAAACCTACCTGGGAGGCTTGTGGCTTTGGACCAAGAATGATATTATCCTTGACTTTTCATCAGGATGTGTTCATCAAGCGCTCAGCACCCAACATGGGTGAGAGAAAGAGAGAGGAGGTCGAGACCGAGACGGAAAAAGACAGACAGAGGGAGTACAGCAGCAGGCCAACTGCTGATGATTATCAGATTTTTTTCTGCTCATATAGTGTGTTCGAGACAGTGTAATGGGAGCTTTTTGCTTTGGATTTTTACACAGCATGAGAAGGTGGTGGTAACTGATCGGACCAGATATATCAAACTGCTGCCAATCATCCTTATGTGCCACAATCTTTTATGGTTTTTACATATTTGATGTACTGCTGCTAGTTGCTCATAATGCTATCGGTGAATCAAATAATGGCAGCATGTCTAAATGTGCTCTATGTAATGTTATATCGAAAGTTCCTTTGTTCTCCTGAAATCTAAAATAAACTCTGCTTTGTCAGCATGCAAACAGGCTTCTTAATATGAGGTCACGAAGTTGCCAACCTCAATACACCAACCACACGAATAAGCAGCCACTTCAAAAAAGGAACAGTATTACCTCTGAAAACAGTGCAACCTGAAAAGATAACAGCGTGCCAAAACACAGAGCCAGGCGACCCAGTAGATTACTAAACAAAACACGACACGCATACTTCACAGGCATTGATGTATTTTAGGAAACCGTCTTTAAAAGAAAAACACTGCTTGAGAAAGAAAGGAAAGGTGGGAAAAAAATGAACCAACAGCTCAACACACAATTATTCTTCAAGACATTGTGTTTGCCAGCATGAAAGACACTAATGCCATTCAGGTTGGACACAGTAATGGCATTAAGTATGTGTGGAAAAGCTTTGAATCACTTTTAACAATCTCTAATGGGTGTAATTGTTCAACAGTTTATATTTTCCACAAGGCCCAATGATTTGAACAAATCTTGTCTGTGGCTTTCTTTAAGTAGCCCCAACAGCGCAACGTTCAGTGGCTGCTCAACTCCTATTTAAGGCTTGTGGCTGGTGTGAAAATGTTGGTTTAAATGAGGGACAGACTGTATTAATGGATTTTGAGATTCTAATGAAAAGGTAATGTCAGGAAATTACAACTACGGCGAAAAAACGACCTGCGTTTACTTTAAGCCAGTTCCATTACTCTCGCAGTGTTGAATTCGCCAATCGAAACATGGATGCATCTTGTTTGCATGGCACTACCACATGGTCACAAGCTGAAAGCTTCAGCGGTGTGGAATTTCTCCAAGTTTGTCATCAAACTTCTGTCTATCCTGTAAACGGAGTTTGGGTTAGCTCTTCATAAACACTTAATTGTTTTTATGCAGATGCTGTTGCGGCAACTCAGCAAATAAAACACAATGTTGCTCCAGCAGAAAAGGAAATAAAATAGTAATGAAGAACACTTGCTTTGCCCATGGGTTTAGTAAAGGTTTTCTGTCAGATTTTCTGTTTGCAAGCCAACCTACATACTGTCAAAGTATATTCACACTAAATATTCAGTCCCACTTTATATTACGTATCTTTACTACTTACAGTACATCAAAAAAAAATTTAAGTTTAGTACAATGAACTTATCGTGTTCATGCTGTATTGCAAAACAGTTTTGCCTCCATTGAAGTGGGATGGGTTTAAAGTTAGGAACAGGTTTGGTTGTATAGTTAGGTTTAAGAGTGGGTTAAGGTGTAAGCAGGGCCGTTCTTAGGGCCCCGTGCTTTAGGCGGCCGAACGGACTGAAGGCGACCCCCGGAATGCGGTTGCGAATGGACCAACGGGAAAGCAATCCTCTTCCAACTAGCCTACCCTCTACCCTTCAACCCCTTAACTCACACTTGGCCCCACCCCATGCTTGAGACGGCCCTGCATGTAAGGGAAGGGTCAACAGTGTAATTATAGTTGGAATTACAGAACTTAATTACAGATGTAAATACATGCAGGTATTTTTTTTATATAGCCTAAGTACGGTGTAAAAATTTACACATTAAGTGCATCATATCAAATTAATCTTTTAAATGCCATTACATAGTACAACAATAACCCACTGAAAATGTAGACGTGTCAAGCTGTTTAGCAACAACATCCATTGGTAGAAACACAGTATAAAATAAACCAAGATCTTAAATAAGACACTTGGTCTGGCAGACACCCAAAGCACCAGGGCAGTTTACTGGTGAAGTGCACTTAAGGGTCATTACACTTTCAGCAAGGCTTCACAGAGCACATTATCTCTCCCTCTGACCACACCTTTAAGCAGTGGGCATCCCACGGAATGAAGTACACCACAAAGTGATGTGACTACCTGCCCAAGGGCATGTGGTTACCCTGGAGATGCCACTGTTAGTGCCCACTGTAAACCTGTGGGCACCCTCATGTGGTAAGCCCCTGATAGACAAGAGACAGTAAGAAAAAGGACATAATTCCAGTGGCCGTTAGTGGTCGGGCAGCACTGTCTTCAATTGCATTCACGAGGTGAGTGAGTCACCCTGTTGATGTCCGGGAGAGTTTGTTCATTAAATAGGTAAAAATACACCCAAATAAAAGGAACGCGCCAATTATACGGGGCGTAAGGAGCGCATATGTGCCTCCGAGATTAGTCACTTCACCTCCAAACACTACCCTGGATAAACCCGAAAGACACAGTCAATGGCATTCAATGCGACGTGTAAGTCGTGTAATTTGGGAAAATGAGAGGGTAACAGAATCACATCGATGCTCGCGAGGGAACTCACGCGAGCAGCGTTTCCTCAGCACGCTATAGGTCTCCCGATTAAGCATCGCACATGGCGTTGATATAATTAATTTGTTTGTATATTGGTTTATAGAGGTTCTTAAGCGAACTGGAATAGAAGTAATTGTAGACCTCGGTAACCATGTTTGGAAAAGAATTAGGTTGTTCAATCAAGTGATTCCGCTCTCAAAATGTTAAGACAATAAAAATGAGGTCTCGAGGGATTTTCTGTGCTAGAGCAGTAAGCGTTTTTGGTGAACGAAAGGAACCCAGACTTCCGCAAGATCTTTCGTTATTACAGGGAATAAACCAAATATATTATTAAACGATATCATGTGATTTTAGCTATATAATGTAGGCCTATGATATGAAATAGAAATCAATATACAAGTTTGCAAAGCGTTCCAATTGCTAGCCTAGAAAACGCCTTTTATTTTAGTGGGGCAGAATGTAACAGTATCTACTTGACATTAATTTGAACATTTTATAGAATAAATAGTTGTTTTCCTAACTATGTAAATATTGTATCAGGCTATGCCTAATATATGAAAATAACCGAGTTACAGACAAAATCTATTAGAACACTCCATATTTCACCTGTAGGCCTAATAAATTCGTGGTTGGCTAGTGTGCTTCTGTCCTCTCCCCATCTAATTGACCTATTTCTCCACTACAACAGTAACTAATATTTATCCATTCATCTGTCCCATGTCAAAATTGTGACTGTTTTGCACATCATACAGAGGTGAAGCTGCTTCTGATGAACTGCATCCAATCACCAGCTCTGGCTGATATTAGTAACTCAATACAGCTGTCATGCAGTCGGGTGATGGACGCGTTCCAGACGTGAACCCACACAAGGGAATATACACTGTTGCACTGGCTGACTGTCTCCCGGTAGCCTCCCCCTGCAGACCGGCGAAACCGGCATAAAACAATCCCTGTATGTTCGCCGTCTGAGCCGCCAGCTGGGAAACACGAGATGAGTCCTGTATTCATGTTCCCGGGCGCGCTTGAATAAAGCACAGAGGCGAAAGCGGTTCGTGTGGTTTGCGCACAGGATTTTAGAGCGGATAACATGTGAAAGGGAATGGGAAACTGGAAACTGGATTACACTTTACAGAAAGACGCAGAAGGGGGAACGTTCAGGTACGTTCATTCAGCACTGTTTTCAGTTATGACTTGTAAATGTTTTCACTGTCGCGTCACAGTCTTTATAACTATGTGACAGGGATGATTCGTAAAGTTTGGTTTATTTCCATCGCTCTTATGGATTTGTCCTGTATCTTTTCCTCTTTCCATAGGAATGTAGCCTAAATAAATGTAAAAATGGATAAGTGCGGTTACAACGCTTTTATCACATCATTGATTAAAAAAAACCCTAACATTTCTTCATGTAAAATGTTCCTTACAGACACATTTTGTTATTCATGTCTATGAAATAGACCGGTCAACGCAACATTGTATACATTCCAGTGTCAAACACGCACCATTCATTCTGAACACATTAAATGTAATGCAAGTTTGCATAAACTGTACAGAAGTTTCAAACATATAAATTCCGTCAATATTCCTCACTCGAGCCTGTCTCGGACTCACGCGCTTAATGAGTTTTGCGTGTTTTGTTTTGGCTGAGGGGATCTTTAGGCTATTTTAAATGATATTTAATGTAGTCTTCACCTACCGAAAATGATGTTTAAAAATGTATGTTTGGGCCAACTCAGGAATGATAGTGAAGACAAGTGTCCTTTTATTCTGTTTCACAGGATTTTGTCAAGGCGCAGCGGCTCCGTTGAGTAGGACATCCCCACGGCGGCCAAGGCGCTTTCAGCTGACTGACACAGGAGGAAAGAAGGACTTATATACCAAAGATGAACACAATTGTGTTTAATAAGTTAAGTAGCCAGGTTTTATTCGAAGAGAAGGCGAATGAGGTGGAAAGAAGCAGTCGAAATTATTTAGAGGTGATAGATGGACAGCATCCGGACCTGCTCTCCAGCAGCCCAGTCATCAAAGACAGCTCAGCCATCCGGCACAGGAGATCCGGGTATGTCAGAAACTTCAGTGTCGTTTGTAAAATGTACTGCAGGTTCATGAACATGCTTACTACATAAACTTCCACTTATAATACTGCAAATGAATGATTTCAAAGATGCACTGTAAAATATTTTAATCATGTTTGATCAAGTAGCTAACATCTTTGTTTCCATCCATTTATCTCGATTTGCTTAAAGGGATAGTTCACCCAAAAAAATTCTATTTTGTCACCATTTACTCTAATGTTACCCCAATGTTGTTCCAAACCTGTAAGAGTTTCTTTGTTCTGTTGAACACAAATTAAGATATTTTGAAGAATGTTAGTAACCAGGCATTGACGGTAGCCATTGACTTCTATAGTATCCCCCCCCCCCCCTTACAATGGCTTTTCCCCGTCAATTGTCTGCTTACTAAAATTCTTCAAAATATCTCATTTTGTGTTCAACAGAACAAAGAAACTCTTACAGGTTTGGAACAACATGAGGGTGAATAAATGATGACAAATTGTTATTTTTTGGGGGGTGAACTATCCCTTTAAGTCGTTCGAAATAGTCTTTATAAATTTTAGACCATCAACAGGTGTTCACATTAGCACCCCTTTGATTTGACTTTTAAAACGTTTTCAAAATTTTTCTTTTTTTTTTCTTTTTTTTTTTGCAGTAGATGATAACTGCTTTGCACATTTATTTTTCATGACGGAATAATTAGCCTAAGTATGGTAAGATACTTAGCACATTAACACATTTGAAAGCCTGTTTAAATCATATGTGGTCATTTTAACGCTGTTAATGCTTTTAACCGCGTGACAGCACATAACCGTATTAAAGATAAACATCAAGTTGTTCAATTTTAAGGCCAGCGGTGAAAAGCAGTGGCTCGTCCAACTGTTTGACTTTTCATAGTCTTTTTTGTTTTCTTTCCATAGATTTTGCGCTCAGTTGTGGTTAGAGAGCATCTGGTTTGAATTCACAGCCTGTTCGCCGCTTTCTTATCTAGGATACGTTGAGGTTTCAAAAAGAGAATAGCAGGAAATTAATATTCACAATTCATTTAAGTCGCTGTCGATGGTGCTGAATTAGCAGGGGCTTGTCGTTCGGGTACATGAGGTCATTCGTGTTCGGTAGCAAATTTAAAACACGTACAGGTCTGTTTCTAATAAATAAACATTCCCTTCAACTGTATGTGTGGTCCAGTCAATCACGAATATTTTTGTAGTGAGGGCGCAAGAAGAAACCATGTCATCTTTGCCCTCCGAACTCAGCGCGTTCAGCCTCACCGCCCTAAGCTGTTTACCTCAACCTGTTTTTTATTTGCAGACAACACAGTGCTTCATTATACGACTGCGATACACAGCAACACCGAAGCTAAATGTGATGTCTTGTGAAAAACTTGTGCAAACATCCTCCGCTGCGGGTGCGTCTGGCTCGCGCTTATTGAAAGTCCGTTTGCGCGAGTAAGCGGAGCCAATAGGATAACACTACAGCCGCTCTGCTCGCCTCCAGGGGAATATCACTGCTAATGAAAATTATTAATATAAACACAGAGGTGTGTGTCGCCGATATCGAGAACAGGGAGGAAAAAAAACTTCTTTAGGTTGTTAATACAGATCTGGGTTACAAGGAAAATATTTGCTGAACATGAACCTCGGAGCGTTGGGGGGAAATATGTTAAATGTGCAGTCAGGTTTTTGGAAGATAACAGGGTGATATAACAGCGCCATACTGACATCTACAGGTTTAAATAACCAGCTTCTGTTCACTCTTGAAAATAAAGGTTCCGATTAGAAGAAAAACCCACTAACAGCCTGATGCTAGAGGAGAACATTTTTAAGTTCCACAATGAACATTTTACTCTCTAGTTCTTTGAGGAAACGCATATGCAGCAGCTCTTACAGGAACCCTATCCCAGGACACCAACATACTGATCTGAAGAACCTGTATTGTCATCTCAAAAACTTTTGTTAACAGCAATATGGTTTTTAATTAAAACCCTCTTTACGCGCACAGAACTATTAAAGAAAGTTTGTGATGTTTAACGTGGATTGAGAATAAAAGTAACTGTCAAGACTTTATACATTTTGTTTCTGCAAACTTTTATTACAGTCACTATCGGAGTACATAGCACATGTGTCATAATGTGGATGTTGGATTGCATGCATTTATTTAAGTGCATTGTCTTTGCGTTTTGCAGCCAGACTCTAAACTGATTCGGAGTGAAAATCATTCACTGGGAGAGTTAATTATAGCATGATACTCATTTCACAGCGCATGACCGTAAATTAGGCCCTCGTGTAAAACTATTAACCCTTACGATCTCTCTGAAAATTAAACACATTTTTACGCATATTTTCAGTTTTATTGTTTGCATCTCCCATATATATCTTGTAACATTAAAAAAAGTTGTAAAACTTGTTGAGCTTATTGGTCTGCTAACTGCATGCTGGCATGTTACCTTTAGATATAGATGGTTGTAATTTCATATTGATCATCAACATAATAATAATACAAATAAGGGTTTAATTTATTCAGTTAATTTATTTTTTACTATTTTTATATGCTTTATAGATTCCTTTCCTGTCATTTCCTGGCAATAAAACAGAAGTCAGTAAGAACAAAAATACCATTCTTTCTGTGGAAAATATGTAATAAATCAATCCTATGGAATTTCTCCACATGAGTGCCCACTCTTAAGTCTTACATGATTGTCATGAGATTTATGTAGCCTTGTTTTTTTTCCACAGGTCTCGTCAGAACCCAGGAAAGGTACGGCATAAACGGCAAGCTCTGCAGGACATGGCCCGGCCTTTGAAACAGTGGCTCTACAAACACCGGGACAATCCTTACCCCACTAAAACAGAGAAAATCCTTCTCGCGCTTGGCTCGCAAATGACACTTGTGCAGGTGAGTAAGTTCATTTTCCACAACCTTTCCATAAGCGTGCTACCAAGAGCTACTGGTTCTTGACAGAAGGATTATTAAAATGACAGTTTTCTTTATCCAATAAGATGAAGGTGCAGGTGTTCATTCCAAACACAAGCTGCAAGCAAATTCAGGTTTACTCTAGAAAATATTTTCCTCTTTTTTATTCTAGCCAATATATATTTAAATTTAGAGACACATGGCTTGTGTTTAACTCTTCACATATGCGTTTTCCAGTTTGTGTCAGTTTCTGTGTACATATCTGTCTCAGTCTGTGTCTCTGTATATACACATGAAGACATAAACATGTTCTCTAAATTTGTTAAGAATTGGCTCAGCCTGGAGATGCTATCCTGGATGACCCTAAACATTTTATCTGGTTCTAATAATCATGAAAAGGAGCCATTTGTTCAAAAAAATATATATAAAAAAAGTGAGCAGACTGCACTGCAATATGGAAAGGACTGACAAACACAAAACTGATGCTCAATTGCAATGAATAAATAATCTTTTTTTTTTCTGACTGAACAAATCTCCAAAGTTTAGGATCAAAGATACACCTGAACTTTTCTCATTGCTAGTGTATTTCTGCTACCACAACGTATGCAGAGGGGGGGGCAGTGGCTGCCGAAATCACGTTCAGCAAATGCATGCATTTCATATATTTGAAATCACTTTCGAATGCGTGCTCGCTTTTCGCTTTCGGATTTGCTCGCGTTCAGCGGGGAGGGAAGAGGAGGGCCCCGGCCCTGATCGAATGATACCTCAATGCTTTCTCCAAAAACTACTGGCCTCCATTGACCTGTTTAAAAGGAAAAATATGGCTGTTGGCCTTTGAGAACTTTATATAAAGCAGAGGTCAGGAAACTCAGGGCTTAAATAACATTTTTCAAAGAAGTGCCCCAGCACAATGCCTGTCATAAGTGGCTTGAAGTGTATCGGGCATGAAAAGTTTTCCTAGTATAACATCTAATGGTCTCTGTGAAATGGAGAAGGCTGGGGTGAATGTTTTTATTGCAAAAAAGACAGACGTCGGGCAGAGGAAAAGGAATATTATTAGGTGAGAGTGGCAGGAGCCAGAATAAGCACCCAGGTCTTCATCAACGTAACTTTAGTAATGTTACGTTCACAGTGTTCCTAGGATATTTGCATGTGGCATCAGCCTATTGGTTTTCATAGTGTCCCAATAAACAATCTGGGTCTTTTAGTCCAAACACGCATGTCTGTTTGTCAGATACTTATAGGCATACAGAGGAGAGAAAGGCCTACCGGTTAAAAAGATTTGTTGTGTCTTTTTCGAACATTCAGAATTCTTTTTATTTATTGGTCAAACTTTCCTCAATACCATTTCAACACCCTCCGTCTTTTCACAGGTGTCTAACTGGTTTGCAAATGCTCGACGGCGGCTGAAGAACACAGTTAGGCAGCCTGATTTGAGTTGGGCCCTTAGGATCAAACTCTACAACAAATACGTCCAGGGCAACGCGGAAAGACTGAGCGTCAGCAGTGATGACTCTTGCTCTGATGGTACGACACACAGACTCTATCATGACACAATCACATAAAACAACCTAGCCTAAAGATTCTAACACTTTATTTATTAAGAGACAGAGGTGTCAGTGTGATGCTGAAACCAAGGATATTTAACAGTGTGGGGGACCATATGTAAAGATTAACAAGCCAAAAATGGCAAAATATGTATTGGTCTTTTAATGGTCTTAACCACTTTAATTCAAAATCGCTGGTCAAGAAATTAGCAAGAATTGCACAAATACTGTAAAGTGACTTAGCACAGAATAGCCTTCCCCAACTTGCAGACAGCTTTTTACAGGAAGAAGAGTCAGTATTGTTTCACTCAATGTTAATGGCTTCAAACAGTACATGAGTAGTTTAAAAAGTTTAATGTGAGACCAAATATTGAAAATGCTGTTATGATTTACTCACCCGCATGTTGTTCCAGGACTGTGTGGTTCTCCGTCTTCTGTTGAACACAAAAGAAGATATTT
The DNA here is from genome assembly GCF_965113295.1 of Leuciscus leuciscus. Lineage (NCBI taxonomy): Eukaryota > Metazoa > Chordata > Actinopteri > Cypriniformes > Leuciscidae > Leuciscus > Leuciscus leuciscus. The sequence continues at coordinate 22,152,223 of NC_138745.1, read as the reverse complement.
TAATATATTTCTCTGTTTTTTGTCAATACAATTAAAGTCAATGGGGTCCAATGTTGTTTTTGACCCCACTGTTTTTCATTGTGTGGGCAACATTTGGGTGAACTGTCCCTTTTTTCTGAATGTAAAGTTTAACAATTAGTCATTGAAATATGCATATTAATTGACCACTAATAAGAAAATTGGGGGGAACATGTTGTCACAGTTTTCGTTGTGGATATAGTGTTGAATCATACCTACAGTTCAACCAAAAATTAAAATCCTGTCATTATTTACTTACCCTCATGTTGTTCCAAACCTGTATGACTTACTTTCTTCTGTCAAACACAAAAGAAGATCTTTGAAAAAAATTATGAAAGTCAATATTGTTTTGGACTCCGCTGTCTTTAATTGTATGGACAAAAACAATCACAACATCCTTCAAAATATCTTCTTTCAAGTCAGTGAGGGTGAGTAAATGATGACAGGATTTTTGTTTATGAACTGTTCCTTTAAGAATGTGCATTTTTAGTCATGCATGTGTTGCAGAGATATTGCAATAAACACTGTTAATCACTGCTTGAGAATAAACACAAACACAATGTGCAAGCAAAACTGCTCTTTAAAACAAACAAGCACAAACAAATTCACCCATCCTGGTGCTAAATTTGATTGGTATAAAGTGTTGTGGTATTTATAAGAAACTGCTTGGGGTTTCATTCAGCATGTAGCTGAAACAGACCAGACAGGATGCTTAAACGCAGATGTTTTATTACAGTCAGTGCAACACTCCAAACATTTTTATAGCATCGTATAGCAGCCGAGCCATAAATCAGGGTCGGGGTATGTCGAGCGCAGTGTTCGTGTGTTCATCCTCCTCTGTGTTTAAGTGAACCGGACAGACGCGTAGGCCCACAGACAGTCATGCACACTGTGATTAACACACCACAATGGGGCGTCAGGACTCAACCACAAACACTCACACACAATCTTGCACTTACATGCATAAACACAAAAACATCCTAGCTTTCTATCTAAAGTTCTCTCGGTTTTCCTTCTTTTTTTCCTCTAATTCACATGCTCAGGCGTTACAACTGCAGGGATGTTGTTGGCTCTCTGACAGACTGCATGTTTGTTGGCCGCATCGCTTAACATAAGCATCCGCACACAATTCAGTCATTTAGACATTCAGTCAGAACGCTTATCATCCCCCTGTGCTTAACAGTGGCCTCCAAACACACACACTGTATTTGGTGCCTTGATTAGATGTCTTGGAGAAGGACACACACTCTGTGGTTAGAAGAGGAATGCCCAGTCTTTGCCTCTCACATCTGTCTCATCCTACAAATAACTTCCCGCTTTTCTTACACTGTTGAATAGCATACAAGCCGTGTCAGCAGCCTGGCTTAACCTTTGACCTCTAATTCCTTCACCTTCTGGTCAAATCTAAACTTGTCATAGAATTTATGTGCTCAACTTAAACGGAAAATGATTGCGTTGACACTTGCGGAATTTTATCAATAATTAGCAGTGCCATCAGGTATTTCAGTAAATATTTTAATGAGCTATATCTTGTTGCTCAAAAAACCTTGGATGGAAACTTGGCTATTAAAATATTTCTAGAGGAAAATATGTCTTGCTGTACATATCTGAATTATCTCTTGGTCACAACACGCATTGAGAAATAGAATAGAATAGAAATAAAGAATAGAAATAAAAAAATAGAAGTATAAACAGTATATTTCACAATTACTAAATGTTCCCTGTACTAAATGTTTCTATTTTAGTACGAATCACTTTTGAGAACAATGAGAGTTACCAACACATTATGAAACCAAAAAGGTCAAAAGTAAAGAAATGAAGGGAGATGTTATTAAAAAAGTCATTTTTATATTTGACTTCTTATCTTCTGACATGTTTTCTGTGGGATTCACTCAAATATTGTGAACTGTGATTATACAAGCACATCATGTAACATGGTACAAGTTGTTTATATGCATACGAAATGTCTCAGTTATTTAGAGGGAAAGTTTTGTTGCGCAGACGTTTCATCAGGTCTGTCGTTCCCGTGTCTGAGCTCAGTAATTATGTGCTACACAGAAGATCTAAGCTTCAGACACACTCTTCACACATTTGAGTCAAGATAGAGCCTTGCAGTGAAATCCTAGCTCACTTAGGAGGCATTCACTCACGCAATCCTAACCCTGTATCCTAGGAAATATTGCGTTTGTGTGAACTCCACTGTGTTTACCTTTGTTTCCTGCATTATGGAATGGTTGTCAAGGTAGTATACAATAAGGGTGCACTAAAACAATCTTTAAAAAATGTTGACTTAAGGATGTGGAGTGAGTGATGTGGCTCTAAATGCTGAAAAAACTATTGTAATTTGGCCCATGGACCTTCTCAAATGAGTAAATCAAAACCAAAAAAGAATCCACACACATAGTTTAACATGAAATTGCTAATTCAAAGGAATTTGAGAGTCCATGATTATATAGATTTTACTAAAGACTTACATGTGTTAAAGGGATAGTTCACCCAAAAATGAAAATTCCTCATTTACTCGCCCTCAAATTCATACACGTTTGGAACAACTTGAGGGTGAGTAAAAGGTGACAGAAGTTTAATTTTAGGGTGAACTATCCCTTTAAAATGTGCTGAAAACCACAAGGACAAGTCAAGAGATCAATAAAAATGGTGGAACTGCGAGTGATAAATTGTCTGATTTTATTCTGACTTTTGATAACAAAAGTATTAACTTTTTTGTAATTGTTACATGAGGGGCAATGTCATCTGAGAGAACATTTTGGACCTTCCAACTGCTGTTGTATTACAATCAGCATCAATGCCCCTAATAGTTAGTTTTCTAAAATCAAAAAAATCAAAGGCATGTCTCATAAATCATCCAGTAATAAAACATGTCTATGTCTCTCATTTATGTTCTTTATTAAATCACTGATGGGACTACAGGTGCCTGAGCAAATAATATGAGATGAATGATAGGGTGTTTTTTAAAGAATGATCAACGGAAAGGAAAGATCAACTGAACACTCTCTCCGAGGCTGAATATGATATTGGAATGTCCAAAGGGTTTGGATGAGAAAGATGATACTTTTATTAGTTTTGTTACCAAAAATCAGAATGAAACTAGACGATTTATCACTTGCAGTTCTACCAAAGTTATTTATCTTTACGGTCACTTTGCAGAATAATTTTTTTTTTTTTTTTATCTTAACACTTTGCACATTTTATGCACCTTTTAGTTTATCATATGTATATTTGAAATATTAATATTTCATATTTTGCATACATTTTTGTATTTCTAAGAATAGATTTTGAACATACTTTCTCAAATGAGGCCATTGAAGGCTCAAAGATCCAACCCTTTACTTCACCCTCTGTATAGCAGTAATCAGTCTCTCAGCACCAAATTTGATTTACACACTCACTTGCATTTGGGAGGCCCGTGTTTTCAAGGAGTGTAATCCAGTCAAGAGTTTTCAATGTGCTGAAGGGGTCATGCAGAAGAGAAGGGTGATTAAATGAAAATGTGACCTTGTCTCTCCCTGCTGGGAAGGTGTAAAGGGCAGGACATCAAAATATTGATGTTTTATAGTTCACTTCTCTCTTTTTTTTTGCCAATTGTCTTCCCAAATTTGTATTGACATATTTTCATGTATCCTGCATCACATCCAGATGTTGACCCAGCAGCACGGGCCCAGGTCGGGGAGTTTCATAAGCCGATGTACCAGAGCGTCATCAAGAAGGAAGGTGGTGCCGTGGGGGCGGGTCTTCGAGCAGCTGCGGACGCATCATTGTCTGATGACTATGTGTCGCCACCCAAATACAAGAGCAGCCTGTTGCACCGTTACCTTAACGACTCGCTCCGTCACGTAATGGTGGCCAACGGCGTAATGGACGCACGGAGGAGGAACCACTCAGGCTCTTTCAGCTCTAATGAGTATGATGAAGACCTGCTATCGCCATCTTCTTCAGAGGCAGAAGCCAACTTTATCTACAGGACTGGTGAGCTGCTGCCAGTCTTACATTCTTTCCTTCTCCGTGTGTGTGTCTCTCTTGCTCTTTGAGAGGAAGAAGGGCATCTTGAAGCAGTTTCATCAGCCCAGTATCAGCTGTGTTTGAATCCATGTATGATTTTGGCTTCTTGTTCTACAACCAGTAGAGTCACAAAGGGGTCATTTGTTTCTCTATTCTCTCTCACACATATAAATCATTTAATTTAATCTTGACATTTTCTAAATATGTTTTTAATAGTATGAAAATACTAGTATGTTAAAAATATTGCAGTTCAATAGTTCAAAGAATTTGTGCTTTTATATTATGCTTTGTACTTTTGATAAAACGTTTTAGGTCATGCAAGTTTAGATTTGAACTTGCAATGAAGTAGAACGTACTGTAGAGTAAACTTAGCTCATACTGGTTTAGTCTTCAGCCCATTAACTATCATTACTTCTTTAATCATTGTGACAGTTATTCTCTCTCCTCCATCTTCATGCTCTCTTTCTCATTATTTTTTCAGTATTACACACACATTCAACACAGTTTTGAGTTCATGTCAACAACTGCAAAGAAATGAGAAGTCTCTGATCAAAACAGCGTTCATGAGGGTAGTTTTAGGAGTAGGTTTAGGGTTAGGGGACACAAATATTAAACAGCACAGCTGTTTTCAACATTGATTATAATAAGAAATGTAATGATGCTGAAAATTCAGCTTTGCCACCACAAAAATAAATGATATTTTAAAATATAGACTATATAAAGAGAAATGCTTCTCTTTCTCTAAGAAAAGAGAAGCATTGGTCAGCATAAGAGACTTCTTTCCAAAACATTAAACAATCTTACCGACCCCAAATTTTTGTTTGGTAGCGTACTTGTATTATTTAGTGAGAGTATTTGGAAAATAAACAGCATATAATAAGTAAGTAAATAAATAAATTGCCATTTTGTGTCAATTTCCTCTTTGCCGCTGCTTGATAATGGCTTTATTCGCTTTCTAGAGCTTTCACCTAACCCAGGCTTTCTCATTTAACAAAAAAAGGCAAGCTCCACCATAGTTTAGGACTCTCTAACTCGTCTGTTTGAGGTCAACGTTGGTTCGGAGTATCACGTCAGGAAGCGTCTGCAGTCTCACAGTCGGCTGTGTTTGCTTCCATGTGCTGTTCAAGTCCTCCAGGTGTTTGTGATGTTATCACAAATCTTTTGGACAATCCAAAATGACAAATATGCTTCAGGAGAGTTCTGGCAATTATTTAAGCCCTGTTCATCATCATCTGGAAGAATGTCAGCCCCTATTGATCATTCGTAGGAATTTATGTGAGATACTGTGTCGACGACTAAGGCCTGCGAGTGCATGTGTTCGCTCTCTTCTCCTCGATAAGGAACCACTGGGTTTCTTCAGGTCAGGACACTACGTCTTTGTCCAGACAGGATTCATAACTGATAACATTGTTTGCTCCTCACTTCTTCGCTTACATATTGTTGTTCACATCAAGCCTCTCGGATCTCGCCGTGCAGTCTTTGTTTTACTTTGTCTCTCATTTTATTTTGCCATTTCTTACTGACAAACATGGTTTGCATTATCTCGGAGCTGAGGAACAAAATGCTGGAATTCTCTTCAAACCCAAAAGCTGTTGCTAACTACCTTTTGGACCAACGTTTAAACTCCCTGTGCGCTATGTGAAGTCGAGGTTGCTTGTGTAGACACCTGCTGAGAGAGACAATGAGAAAGAGCTTTAGTGTGTTTTGTTGTTTATTTCATCTTTAATCAGTTCTTTCCTAAACGCAGTTATACTCTTAATGGATATTTATGAGGCTTTCATGGTAAATACCATTTCCTGGCTAAGGACTCTGATGGCTTCGTCAGGTAGATGGTCTGTTTGTCATTTTGCGTGCGAGTATATGCCAGAAGAAAGGTTTAGAAGCACAGGATCATACACAGCAACAATTGTGCAACAGCGAATAAGGGATCAATCAGAATGAAATACAGCAATAAACGCTGAATTAAACTGATATTGAATTTGTCATTCAATCTTATTACTGGAGAGAAGGGGTTTGCATCATTTCCTCCTAAGGTTTCTCTCTCTTTTATTCTCTGCTATTCACTTTCCTTCCATTTTTTTTCTTTCTGCGTTCCAGAATATCTTCATACAAACATTCCTCAAGTTTCAGATTAATATGGCATAAGGTTGACATTTTAGAAGTACGTTCTGTTTTCTTTTTTTTAAACCAGATGTGTCTGTCTGTCTCTACACTGTGTTAGCCAAGCTGCTAATGTTTTAGCCCAGACGTCTTTAAGCCAAAGTGGCATCTCAGAATCCACCGGTTAAATGTAGCTTAATGGAACAAATTGGAGCTAAAGGAGCTCTCTTCTCCTTTCTATCACTCCTCACTTGAAGTTTCAGAGATCAGACGTGGCAAAGGAGCTGTCGGGCCAGCTAAGCCTCAAACCCTCTGATGGAAAACTAAAGAGGCCATTGTGTAAGAAAAATACGAAATAAAGCGCAACAGGAACCCTGATGGGAGTTTCATTGAAAACAAGAAGCGAGAGAATTCCAGGGTGCATGCCAGGGATTTTATGTCAAATTGCACTTTAATGGGATATTTAATGGCAGGAATCGCACTCCGTGTTTTCCCTGCATGCGTGGTATTGGGTTTAGGGCCGTCCTGTATGATATAGATCAATATGCCGCACTCTCAGAGCAGATGAGAGCTCGCAGTAAAGTGAGAGCATGCAGGAAAATATTTCTCAGAACGTTGTCTAGCGCTTTAGCTGTATTTTCACAGGTTGCATCAGGGGCTGGTTGTGCAGGAATCTCATAAGCCAGAAAGAAAGAGCACCGTTTACTCTAGAGCGATGTTATTTGTCCTCATTTTGCTTTCAACAGGGTCCTTGTGATCCAGTTATTGTAACTTATGTGTCAGTTGAGGGGTTTATGAATATATGAAATGCTTAAGTAAACAAATGAATGAGATGATATATATTTCCATATTTAAATCTGACTGAGGGTTTTTGAAATGCTACCTATTACAATTTTGGGGTCAATAAGTTTTTTTTTAAAGAAAGTAATAGCCTACTTTTATTCAGCAAGGATACATTAAATTAATTAAAGTGAATAAATGCTGTTCTTTTGAACTTTCTGTTCATCAAAGAATCCTGGAATAATTTTTTACCATGGTTTCCTCAAAAAAATTTAAGCAGCACAACTTTTTTCAGCATTGATAATAATGAGGAATGTTTCTTGTGCACTAAATTCAGCATATTAGAATGATTTTCTGAAGGATCTTGTGGCACTGAAGCCTGGAGTAAAGGCTGCTGAAAATTCAGCTTTGCCATCACATAAATAAATTACATTTTAAAATAGGAAGCAGTTATTTTAAATTGTAATAATATTTCACAAAATTATGATTTTTACTTTATTTTCAATCAAAAAAAACAAAAAAACTCACCCTGGTGAGCATAAGAGACTTCTTTCAAAAACATTCAAATATCTTATAGACCCCAAATTTTTTAATGGTGTGTTGTATTGAGGATATTTATGAGGATTTCTTCTAAATTAGATGATTATAGTTGTGTTTGAGCAATTTAATTAAATGTACTTCAATAAATATATAGCAGAAAAGGTCCGCCAAATGTTCCCTAAACCCCTAAAAAAAAAAGCCACATAAAAAAAGTGATTGATTGATTTACATCATACTGCGTACAAGTATGGGTTTTTTTTCCAGAATAAACTGCAGTGTGGATCAGTCCTTTTGCCATTTATTTAAAGCTGGATATGGGAGACAACGCTATGGTGGTGATATGATAAAGTTCAGTTTTTATATTGTTAAGCATTCTCCTCCAATGCCCAGAAATATAAAAAGGAGAAATTCTTTATATTTTTGTGATCTGTAATAAGAGTAAAAAAAATAAAATAAAAAACAGTCCAGAAATTTTATGGTTCTCTTTTTCCAATCAGTCTTTTTGCTGTGCTTTAGTGTGTCAGCTGTGCTCTGTGGGAAATATTTCTTCACAGAACCAAATATGTCACCTGTGTTTTACGACATGAAAAAACCTTCTTTTTCAAGGTCAGTGGACATTAAACCGAGACAGGAGGCAGAAATATGTTAAATGAAAACAGAGAGGCTTGACAAGGCCACCGGGGCTCATAGGTGCCAGTCACTTATAAGAGTCCTGCAAACTCATTGGACTAAAGCCACCAAAAGAAAATACTTTAAAAGTCATTGTCCAAGAAAAGTACAATCTCTCCAACTTACAAACATCAGAGCACATTTCAGGCCAGTCTCACTAGGTGAGCAATTCACCCTAAACATGCAATAGAGTGGGAGCACGTAAATTCAGGCATTATTAATGTGCAGGGCCTGCTGTTCATCTGATGATTGACAGCCATGTGTGTGTACAGCTGGAAACATGCAATACACTTTTATTGCTGTTTTTGCAGTTGTACTACACATCCAACCACATATACAGTAGGCTACATAAAAACATTGAGAGTAAGAGAGACTTTCAAACTTTTTAATGGTATCAGACTCTTAAAGCACGACAGGCTTTGGCTAACATATTTTAGCGTTGTTTGACAGAGACATACAGTGCTGGGGGAGGGATGTGTAATTTAGAGAAACAGCCTGGCAGGGATATGTCATTTAAAGAGTACATGCTGAACTGTGGGATTTATGGTTGCTGACCACAGAGCAGCAGGACAATGACTGATCCAGCTCTACTGTGCACATCTCAAATGGCAGAAAACACTTATGAAAACATCTTTATGTCATCTCCAACTTCAATACTGTAATATTAGACTTCACCATTAGATCGAGTTATTTTAGTAGTAAATATATAACACATTCTCATACATACACAATGAATTCCACGTGTACCAGATTTGGGCCGGATCTGGGCCGACACTTTGTTGCTCTCTGATAACATTCCCATGGCCTTTTTAAAATCAACATTAAAACTGTAAGTTGAAATATATTTGAATTTATAAGGTAAATTATATATTTTAGGCCCTGGAACTAGTCACTATTTCAAATAAAAATGTATTAATATACTATAAGGCTCCAGCATCCCCACAAGGCCACAACCCTTACATTGGACAAGGGATGGATTATAATATAATATAATATAATGAGCTGCATTAATGATAATTATAAAATAATTGCCCAAATGCTGTTTAAAACAGTTTTACATGTAATATGCAGAAGCAGCATAAACAACCCCTGCTAGAGTTCAGCTCCAGCCCCAATTACACACACCTGAAGCAGCGACTCAAGCTCTTACAGGCATACTAGAAACTTTCAGACAGGTGTGTTGAAGTCATTTCAAGATTTGCTTCAGACTCTGGGTTGCAGTTGTCAGGATGGGATCTCATCATCCTTCACCAGAGGATGAGGGGAGAAAATGTTGAGAGAAGTGAAAGGTGGAGAAAAGAAAGATGAAGGTAGAAGGAAGAAGGAGAGATGAGAGATGTGGTGGAAATGAGGGATGCAAGGTGAAGTATTGTGAAAGAGAGGGGGAAACTGAGAAAATGTACAACTCAAATGGATATCGACAATTAGAGAGACACTCACAATACTAAGAGAACCACTAGCTTTTGGAATAGTATTTTCATGGCTTTAGATTTAATTATTATTATTTATTTTTTACAGTATAATGAATAATTATGATAAATAATCATTATAAAAATGATAAACAAGTTAAATATAAAAACCTTTTAATTAATGTTTTTTATTAGTATTCTCAGTAGGTTTGTGAGTCTTGAAAAGCAAGTAAGCATCCTCTTTGTAGCATATTATTTTATTACAATATTCTGCGTGTATCCAGACACTGTTGGATGTGTTGCGGTCCATCTTTTATAATTTAGTTTTTGGAGCCATTTGTAACTTATTTGATTAAGTTCAAAACTTTCCCCAAAAACTGAATTCTTAGTCTCTCGGCACCACTCTGTGTATAAACTGTTGCTGAAGCTCAAGAGCAATATATCGTGATGAATTGCAAATAGTCCGAGCCACACTTGAAAAGTGAGTGTATGTGAATTGTGATGACTGTACGGAGGAGAGGTGTAAATAGACACACACTGCTCTGGCAGCTTTCATGTGAGAATAGATAGCAGACAGGAGGAAAGAAACAGTGAATGAATGGGAGACTATTAGATGAGTGTGGAGAACCTAATGGCTATAAAATGAAAGACTCAGAGCATCAGAAAGAGTACAGCAGGGGCTGTGTGTTTTTGTCTAACTTGGAAAGTAAAGTTTTGTGTGAAGGGGGAAAACAAAAAGAGGCAGTTTCACAAGAATAGATTAACAGATGAAAATAGAAATCGGAGAATCAAAGAGCACTTGATAAAGAGAGAGAATGTGCGTGTGAGCAAACCTTGAAGTTGAAGGAACATCATAGCAATTCATTTCACTATGTATTTTCTGGATCAAGTCTGCAATCATTATTTAGTTCAGAAAACACTTTCAAACATTGTTATATTACACTCACTGTTTTTTCCCTGAGGTTGCGGTCGAAAGCAATTCTGTTGTCATCTCTGGGCAGAATTAACTTGCAAAAGAAACATGTAATACGAGATCAAAACAAGATTTTCCATTTGGCAAAATCATTTGCAATGATTCCATAGTTGCTTGCTTTTAATTGTTTTTCCATTTTGGAATGACACTAAAGCTGTAGCAAAACTGAATTTTATTGGAGCTGAAAAAGGTTTGTGATGCGTTCTAGATGGAGCCTTATCTACGTCTGATAACACTTTAGGCAAATGCTTTCAGCATGAGCCCGTCTCTCTCTCCTTCTCTTCGTCCCTCTGTCTCTCTTCCTGAAATACGTCAGGATGCAGATACCGTCTGTAATACCTCAGTGGTGTGCTATGTTCTCTCGCTAGCGTGTTTGAAGTCTGTTTGTGCAACTTTTTATAGGGACTGATAGGGTGAGAGATCGGAATCAATCGTCCAGCCATTAGCAAATAGCAGATCCACACGTCCGTGTCCAGAACAGGAAGCCAATGGATGACCTCTTGTTAATGGTCAAGACTGGATTCCTCTGAGAGATGATGAAATATACCTGCCAACAAAACGTCTTTTCTAGAGCATTTCCTTGATCATGTACAGACCAGTGTCAGAAATGAACTGATAGTTCCCAAAAATAAACATTTAAAAAAATATTAATTTGTGGTAACCAAACAGTTTTGTTTACCATAGACTTCATTGAATGGACAAAGACACACTGAGACATTTCTCAAAATCTTCTTATGTTCCATAGAAGAAAGAATGTCGTACCAGTTTGGAACGACATGAGTGTGATGATGACGGAACGATGACAGAATTAAAATATTTGGTTAACTTATTCCCTTTAAGGGCTTAAATATTTCCCCCCTAGAATTGATTTTAAGGTGTATCGCCATCTATTTGTGTTAAATACTACAATTAATCTGTTTTTTTTTTATGTGAAAAGTAGCTATTACACAAACAGTGAATTAAATACCTGTAATTCTTCTATAGACAGACAGACTCTCTCTACTGTCTTCTGTCAGAGTTGTGATGTGTTTTTTCAAAGTTGACTAATTATTTTTATGAAAAAACACCCCAATATGTTTGAGACAGTGAATATAAAAATAATCAGACAGCTGCAGTGTCTGCAACCTATTTTTGGTCTGGTTCTCAAGGGAGCACCTGGAGATGCTTGGTACTCAAACTGTAGGCGGCACACTTATCCTACAAGCTATAGTCATCACTTTCACCATCTCCTAAATTTCTTGGTAGATGATGATGATTTAAAAAAAAATTCAATTAACAATGGCACAGACAACAGGCAAAATTTTAGGCTGCTGTCACTTTAAGATCTAATGCACAGACCGAATATTCTGACACACTTACGTTTTTTTTCTCAACTGTTCAACTGACATAGCCGAGAGAATACTTGCTAAGAAGGGTATTTTGACATAATTTTGTGTGTATGTGTTCTTTCAAGCGCAAGTAAACGCAAAAGAGGAATCAATTCAGTGTTCAAACGCTGTCTGAAACTCTCTCTCTGCGTGCCTGCATGCGCTTCGGGTGTGTGAGGATGTGCGCAGACAACAGCGTGCAAGTCCTGATTTTCACCTCTTCTTCCATGTTTAAAATCATTTGAATGTGTAAATTGGCAAGGTAAACATGTCCAAACGATAAACTTTCACTCTATGAATATTAAACTTAGCAGTTAATCCGCGAATCACATGCGTACCGAACCGCTGGGACTGGTCCGTACGGATCACGGATCAACTGCAATCCGTTGCACCCCTAATAATGAATGAACACTTTTATCATCATGATTGCCATCTTAACAGACATGGAGAAAAATCCTACTCCAGTAAGTAAACATGTCCCTGTCCCCAAAAATGTTGGTACTCAAAAGCGCTTCCCTCCACGTTTTCTGCTGTGCATTGTTTATTTTTTACCATGTGCACCCCTGCCTATAACCCATCACTACATAGGCCTACAGTAGCATATTATTAAATATAATGTTACATAACACAATAAAACAACAGATTAGTTGACTACGGGGTCATTTTGACCCCCCATTTGAAACATGTCAATTTCTGTTGCATTTTTGCCCAATGCCCTAGTTAATTTGTGACCCTGGTACAGACTGTTCTGTTATTTGGCTGGTAGAGTTTTTGTTGTGGCGATTTGTTTATTCTGACTGGTAAATACAAAATGAGGGCAAGATTTAACACATTCACACCAATGCCGAAGCTGCATGTGCCATTGGTGGCAGCTGCTTTATTTTGGCTGTGATCAGACCGTTATTGTTTGTCATCTGCTGTGCAGACCCAAAGAAATCCTAAAAGTATGAAATAAAATCGGTCTTAGGATGAGCTTTAACGGTTTATGAGTGGCCGTGTCCATGTTGCTGAAATATGCTTTTCTGTCTGTCTCCCTCTCACCCTGTTTACCCCCATACAGTATTGCCACTGTTTGGTTGTTCTTTCTGCCCACCAGTCAAATTCACAGCCCAGAACATGTCAGCACCCTCAACTCAGTTTGATCCATCACAGATTAATGTGCTGTGATTCAAAGGCTCAGAGAAAAGGAAGTCCAACAGTGTGTCCAGACTGTTGTGTTTTTCACCAGGGAGAGTTTTTAAATATTACGAGAACATGTCATGTGCAAAGAATCACTATCATTCTTCACTCTTCTTTTGGGCCTCATGCCTCTTCCAACCACCCTGACCCAGAAATCATGGATATTTATAGTGCAGCGATTACTGATAAACGTGAATGGAATGGAGAGAATGGAAGAACGGAGTCAGTAATGGGGCTGCTGTTTAAAGACGGTCATTACAGAGAAAGAAACCTCAACCAAAAGTATGATCTGGGAAGGCAATGGGAAAACAAGAACCAAGACATTAGGCTTAAAAAAAAAAAAACCTGTGAACGTCAGAGACGAGTTGAAGAGAGAAACAGAACAGAAATGATGATCACAGGAAACAGTCAGAAAAATGGAAGCAAACCAAAAGACAAACTCAGACTGTTTGAGATGGATTTATCTAGAGAGTGACCAGAAGAGACGCGCTCAAAAGAGAGAGCGAGACAGAGGGATGGCATGGATGTTGATTATTGCCATCCCGGACAGCTAGTGAGGGAAGAGCTGGCAGAGCTGAGACGACACACGCCAGCTTCATCTTAACATCATTCACAGGCCTTCTATGACATTATTAAAGAACAACGTTCATTTTTCTCACGCACACATTGGACGCCCGTTGTAAAAATGAGACACCAAGAACTGATGATGTCTGTCTGCTTTGGGCAGAACCAATTTTCCTCTCCTTTATTTTAAAGGCTGTGAAAGATGTGACTGCTATTTTATAAATCAGTAAAAACAGGCAAGGATTATGGTCATGGGTTTGAGAAAACAGAGCAGACTTTTCTGATTTCTCTGGTATAAATGTGACAAATTCATCGCCAGCCATTTTCTGATGTTCACTAATTTGAGCAAGTTATCTTATTAAATTCATAACCGCCTTTCTTTGTTCTACATGCCGGGATGTGTCTCAATGGCTTTAAAGCAGTACGTGCCACACTCAGTCACCAGAGTGACACTGACGTATTTTCCATTCTCATCTGCGTGGCTCCGAAGCCAAAAAGCTATGACATCTTGCCCAGATTCCATTTGTCACTTCTTTTCACGCAGCTGATAGATGGACGATCAGAAGAACAAATGAACGGATGGAGGTATAATTCCAGCCCCAGTCTGCTTTGACATGCCAACCATGATGCCATTCTGTCTCAGTTGTGATCGCTCATTGAGAGTTTGCACAGAAACAGACCATTCTGCAATAGTTTACACAATCGTCCACGCCGCCAATGTCCATTCAACCATCTCTATAGAGTTTTCATACCATATTCTACTGTATATATGAACGATTCAAAAGCTACCATTGATTTAAAGTTTTGTTCTTCTGGCAAACCTTTGCAATCCAGGGACAGAAAGATCAATGTGTTCTCTGTTGTTAGACAATGAGAAGGCCACATGTATGACTTTCTTTCCTCTGTGCAACACAAAAGTAGACATTTTGAAGAAAAAAAAAAGGGGTCCAATGTGGTTTTTAACCGCAATGACTTTCATTATATGGATAAAAACAATATAAACACACTTCTTTTTTGTTCCATACAGGAAAGTAAGTCAAACAAGGTTTAAAATGACATGAGGATGAGTAAATAAATATCTAGTTCAGTCATGAAACTCTAGAGGACACAGCCTGAATAAGTCCTTACATGCAATCAGCAAGCATTATCATTACTACATGGCACAAGCTAATTTGCTCTGCTGATCCAGCAGCAATGAACTTACTTGCTCAACATTTAAATTGTCTGGTTCAGTGTAAGCTGACCCTTCAGGATGTTTTCAGAGAAACCCTCCACTTCCCCCAACTCCACCTGTCTAGATTTAAACAGGATTTATAGCAGCAGAATATCTTATGGCAGCGTGTCTCCCAATCTATTGGCAGTAGCAAGCCCATACTTGCTCTACCAATCCCAAATGCATTAATATTGTCATTCATTAACATTTTTAAACTATTCGGAGAGTTGTCAGTTTTTATTTTTGGGTGAACTATCACTTTAAGCATTTTTATATTTCTTGTTCATCAGTGTGTAATATGTGTATTATGTAATGGTGTGTGTGTGTGTGTGTGTGTGTGTATTTGTGTGAATAATTGAAAGCAATTGTTGGTTTGTGCAGCAGTGAGTAGTGAACAAAGCCCATATATCTATGGCAGGTGTTTGCTGGTCTGATCTGTCTGTACCTGGCAGAGATATAAAAGTCTTATTTGTAGCACTTCTTTCTTTCTCTTCCTGTTCCCTGTGGTGATGGTAAGTGTACTGGAGATTTAACCCATCAGGCCTCTTTAGCAGCAGTTTTATTGAGCATCATACAAGTCCCCCGACTCACAGCTAACAGACTCAGAGCCATGTCAGAATTTCGTTCAGTAGCAAACGCTGCAAAAAGGATAATAAAAAAAAACACCAGAAAAATAGTAATAACTAGCACAGTTTGATTTATAGAGAATTTATAATTTTTTTGGCATTGCCATTTGTTTTTAAAAAATCTGAGTTTTAGATGTTTTAGGCAGCAGCATTTGGAAATTGCAGTAGGTCCGCATCCAATTTTCAGCTGAGTGTTTTCCTGGGGGAGAGAGAGTGGAGTCACAGTCTGCTCTCTAAAGAAGGTCGCTTGATGTTGCATGCAGACAAGCCCTCTTAGCAGGCCCGGTTCTACCTGGGTGCTAAGCACTCTCAAACGCAAGCAAGAGCACCCTCAGTTGATACTGTTATACTAATTTGGTGAAACAGATTTGTCAAACGCTCTAGTGCATATTTGTGTTTGCTCTCTGGAGAACGTCAAATGTATCTATTTACAAAGTGTTTTTGCAACGGCAAGCAATGTAGCCCATCACAGAATTGTGTTGACCTCTTAAATGCAATGGCCAACCAGAGGTGTTTAAATAAGTCAGAATCCACTGTTCAAAAACGCCAGAGTTTTCAATCAGAGTCAGTGCTGAGTTACGCAGGCTTGCGAAACCTCTCATTAGCAAAGTGTCGACACAATGCAAGTAAGAGTTTATAACGCATTATAATTATAATGATTATAACGGAACTTTGTGAGATTGCGATGAACGGACAGCATTTGGTGATTGTAAAGGGAGCGTTCATGGATTTTTTCATGGGTTTCAGTTCAGTTTTAGTCAAAGTAATACTAAAATAACATTTTCTTTCCTATTGTAATGTTTATTCAAGTAAATCGGCTTCACGAACAAGAAAAATATAGGGCGGGATTTAATTTTGTCCATCGGGAATTGATCATTGTGGTTTGCTATTGCCGTTATCTCATGTGAGTGACAGGTTGTCCCGTCCTCGTGCAAGTAAACACATCATCAGAAAAGAGATGCCTTTGTAGAAGAAGTTATTTCGACAAGTGTGGGTTTGATTAAAGGTTACAAGGGTACATGCATTTTTTTTTTTTTTTTTACAGATTAATCGTTTATAATAAATACTTAAATATTCCATAAAATACAAGTGTGGGTATCTGCAGGTCGGAGTAATGGGCCTGCCGAAAAGGTCTTACAATTGGTTGTGAAAGCTGACTGTTAGGATGTGGGGTAGGGGTTAGTTTTGGCACACCCATTACTCCAACCTGCAGCTATCTCTGATTTCATTGTAACTTTCACAACATTTTTGGCCTTATTAAAACCTCCTGACAGTTACACCACCTAGTCATGTCTGATTACAAAAAATATCTAACTGAATTCTAATTCAGAAATTAAAAAAATTCATCATATAAGATCTGTATAACATCATTGCATACATAGTGTATTTCTATAATGATATAATTGCCATTTCTTTTCATTCTCCCATTTCTTTTTTTTACTGATTCTATCTTTTATATTCTAGTGGCTTCACATCTTTTCTTCCCTCTCCTTCATTTCCTCTATTCCTGATCATCAGGAGATTCGTGTTATTTAGAAGATTAGATACCATTACCAACCATGATTTAGGAGTGAGGAATGGGAGAAGGTTGTCTTTATTTGTTAGGCTAGTGGTTGTCAGTAGAAACCAATCGTACAACTGCCAAGAGAGTAAACTGAGCTACTGTCACTGCGGTAATAATGTCAGACAAAAACAGCAACTCTATCACACTATCTGAATGGTGTCCAAATCAAATTCATATTCAGTCCTGCAACTGATATTTTTAAGAAACCAAACCTGAATTTTCACAGTAGCAGTTTCTATGCAGTCTGTATTGTTTATATTTATCATTACAGCATTGATAAATGAACTTGTCCAAGACAGAAGAGACAGTTACGAGACTGAGGAAAGAGCAAACTTGGAAGAGCTGAATACTGGGGGAAAAACAGTGTAATAATTTCAAGGTTTAATGGCATGTGTAGCTACGGACTGAATACCTGCGTTTGACAAAAAACAGATCTAGATTTGTTGTTTGTATCAAGTGCATCAAATCAAAGACTCTCGGAGAGCAAGAGCTTATCTAGAACAGAGAACAGACAACCACAACAACCATATCCTGTAAGATACAGAAAGAGAAAACTGATACGAGGACAACATGTGCCTGACAAGACATCAGCTGAGTGAACCTGATGACACAGATTTACATTCAAAGAATATGAAAGACATTACATTTTGTGACAGGAACATTATGGGAAAATTCAGGAAAGATATTGACAGAAATCTAACTCAGACTGGATGAATTAAGGCAAGATTTCCCGGCGGAGGATCTCTAATCGTTCCATCTTCACATGAACTACTTGTTTCGCAATCACACACTCCAGTTCGGTTAATTGAACCCCAAACACATCTGTGAGTATCGAGAGGGGAAGCGCACTGTTATTCTGACTAACACGCTCATTCTCAGCCGTGTAAAACTATTACTGAACACGCTGAGCACAACAGGATATTTCCAAATCAGCTGCACGCCAGCCTCGGGCAGTACTGGCCCGCTGCTGGCCATTCCTCAACACCCAGTTGCCATTCAGCGCACATGTGAATGGTTTTTGAGGAAAAACAAGTTGAACACCGGCTCAGACGAGCCGTTGGGGATGATTAGGTGCTGTTTGGCCCTGCAGGTGTCCGGGCAGCACTCCAATGTTTCGTTCCGGATCCAAGGGGGGTGTGTGAGCACAAGGTTTGGGATGGGATGAGGTGAACGTATAAGCAGCGCTGCCTCAGGGGAGAGAACTGAGACATCCGGACTAAAGGCATGAGGTTTAACTCAAAATGAAACCCTGGATCTGGATTTAGAGAATTCAGCGCCTGTAAAACTCATCCTAGATGAAAGTGTGAGACATGTTAAACCATAACTGTCATGTCCAGTAACATATCTTTTACAAGACTGCAGTGTTAGGTGAGCACATTAAGAGGGGGAAAAAAAGACATGCATGTGTCTAGAGGTGTAAAGTACTTCATTACTGCACTTATTATTTTGAGCAGTTTGTACTTGCAAGTCAAGACTTACAGCCTTATTAAATCAATTCAACATTCAATATTAAATGAAAAATAAATCATTTAACAAAATCACTTGGTTGCATCCAATTAATTTTGTGGACAAAGTGTCAGAATGGATCACAAAATACATTTAGTGAATGAAATATTCATTTTGTAAATGTGATTTCATGCATTAATATGAATGTATTAACCCAAGTTGTATGTAATGAAATGTACCACATTTTTCTTGAACAAAATATGCATTTGTGATACACAGAATGAGATACCCCTTAAAAATTATATAAACTTGCAATTCAGAGAAAAAGTAAGAATTGCAAAATGTAAACTAGGAATTGCAAGAAATAAAGTGATTGTGTGTTATAAACTCACAATTATGAAAAAGTCCAAATTGCGAGATATCAACATATCTAAAACGGTAACAATGGTGAGATGTTAACTTAAAATGGCAAGATTTAAAATTGGAGCTAAGAGAAATAAAGTCAGAATTGCGAGATAAATTATAAATGTATTCTTTTTTTTCATGGCAGAAACAGGCTTCCATACAAAAGTGTTGAAAATGTCAGAGAAAAACATAAAAAACAGGCAACTAAATATAAGTATATAATAAATATTTTCCATATAATATTGTGGTTTTCGTCTGATGATCATATAAAAGCCAATTATTTAATTTTTATATTCACAAACATAACGTAAAGAATAAGTCAGTCAGATATGTTTTTGGTTAAATACATAATTTGTCAGTATAAACCCGTGTGCGTGTGTGTGTGTGTGTGTGTGTGTGTGTGTGTGTGTGTGTGGTAGAGGAACTGGTGATTACCATTAAGTAATTAGCCTTAAGTGTGTTGCTGACCTCTGCATTTAACAAATAGCACATTATTATTGTGCCAAGCATCTGGATATGGAAGATTCCACCATTCACAAAGTAAATGGAAACAAGCCTCTACAGTCTCAGTCAGTGAAGCATCTCTCTCCATTCACAAGAGTAGCACAAATCTACACATAAACAAGTCCTCCGAAATCCGAATGTTTACTTTCTGTCTTACTCTGCCTTTGCCTGCTTGTCACATCTGTCAGTTTTAAGATACAGTGTTTTGTTATTGACACTGGCTTTGTCCTGTGCTTGAATTTACAGAGACTGTGGAGCATGGATCAAATAAATTTGACAGGTGCGTATGACTGGAACTGACATGCACATGAAGAAAAAAAAAGAAAAAAAAAAGTGCCCTTCACATTATTTTAAGGTGCGTTCACGCCATGTCGTAATTACCGTAATTAATAGATTTCAATATGTAAGAAGCGTTCACTTCTTCGCCGAGCTCCTACTTGTACCACCTGACCACTGCAGATTCATTTAGGTGTTGATAGTGTTGCAATAAAAACGCATAATTCCCAGTCCGAGGACGTGAACAGCTCCGAGTAGAATGTCACGTGTTGCCGTCACGAAATTACGGTAATTACGACATGGCATGAACGCAGCATTAGTCAAGTGTGTCTAAACTTTTCAACTTTGGCTGTAAATGAACTATTCTTACATACATATATATATTATATAACAGAAGCATGCAGAAGGAGAAGGGACAGAGGAAAGACGAGACATACTGGAGGGAGATCAACGCGGCCATGGCCCTAACTAACCTGGCTCAGCCCAAGGACACGGCCACCGCCACCACCACCAGCTGCATCATCCAGAAATCCTCACACATAGCGGAAATCAAGACTGTTAAAGTGCCTATCCTGCACAAATACTAATACACACACACACATACACATATACACACACACACACACAGACAGAAGATCCCGCTCTTCTACCTTTGGAATTCACTTGTTGTTTTGAATATTGTTTATTACTTTGTTGTACTGATACAGAATGAATTTTTTTGGTACGTTTGTTTTTATTGTTATTATGAGTACGATGAAGTGCCCTGAAATGCAGCACTTGTTCAGTTCACCAATTTGTGCATTTCCTTTGGGTCGCACAAACTATTTTGATAAGTGTTGATGAATAGTCAGTACGACAGTATTTCTGAACGAGACACTTTTGCAATGTTAACTTATTTTGATATTAATCAGAAATTTGTATTGTATCGCACCAAAGTGCCTTCATGCATCTCAAAGGAGAGATTAGTGAGAATGTACAGTTCATGTCCTCTCTGAATGAAATAAACGGTTGAAATGACAGGAGGAGTGTGAAGCGCACTCTTCTCTCTGCTTCTCACAGCCGACAAGAGCTGCTGACCTTAAAATGAAATCAGCACAAGTCACAAAGACATGCATATGAGCCTAAGGCCATTTCTGCATGTTTTGTCTTAATATCTCATGTGGCTGTGACTACGACATTGTTTTGTCTCTAAAATTGAAAACTTCAACTGTCACCTGCCAACAATAACCGTGAGTCGAGAGATAAGTTCAGTCAGCCTACATCAAACTTTAGATCTTCCTTACGGCCTCTGCTTCCTCTCATAAACTCAGTTATGCTCATTTCTCAGACACAATAAGAAAGAGAGAGAGCCAGACTTCAAGGTTTCATCTGTATCTGTTTGAGACGAGGACTGTGACCCAAAGGGATATTTATGAATCCATTATCAGTGCTAAACCGAACGTGTTGCCTTCTCACGTTTCTGCTCAGAACAAGGTACTTCAGTGGAAGGAGTAAATGATTTGGCCAGTCGTGTTTTACCCCCCTTTCTCTCTCAGCTGGTTAGAATTACTCACAAATCGCTGTTTACAAGAAGTACGAGAGACACTTCCACACAAACCATAGCAGTATTACCACATCTCTGATTCAGAGAACGTTCAAACTTATTTTGCAATCTCCATGTTTGTCCTGCGGTTTTTACTCTTTTTGTTAGTGATTTTTGCCTTTGGTGAAACCAAGTTGTGTTAGCCTTGTATTGACTGAATGGAAAGAAACTGCAAATGTTATTTACATTAGAGTTATGGATGCCAAGTACACAATTTAGAGAATTAAAATGCCACTTTTGAAGTGAGCGCAGTAACACTTGCTTATGTTCTTTATCTGTTTGTTTGTTTTTTTGAGGAAAGTCTCCACCTGCTTGTGGTGAGACAGGCCAAAGAAACTTATTCAAAAAGCTACATGCACTTATCTGACTACCCCCCACCCCCGAAAATAATTTTCACAAACACCCACTTAAGACTATAATTCATACAGACCATGTCCTGTTTTCCTGCTCTACAGAGTAGTGTAGCATATTTTTAGTACATTTTCAAGCAAAATGGGAAAATGTATAATCTGATCTGCTTTTGAAATCTCATTTTCCTTTCATTTGTTCCTCTAATCTATTCAAATCACACGTGAATCTCTTTTGGCCTTTGCAGTGAATAAAGAGAAGAGAAAGCGTCAACCTGAGTTTAACCGATTCAGTTTTTTCCCCCTTGCACACTCTGCTCAAAAGGATGCTGACAGACAAAAAGTTATTTTGTGCACACTTTAGAACATTTGAAATGATTAAAGACTGTAAAAAACTTGTAATAATAGTCTGATTTTTTTATTGTTAAGTTATATTCTTTCTTTTTTTATTCTTTTAGAGACTGGATGTTTGTCCAATGAAGGAATGCATAATATCTCATTTATTCTCTGATTTTCTTTTAATGTTCAGTTTTACGCCAGGAACCTTGTTTACTTCAACGGAACATTAAATAAAACATTTTTTTGATGATATGATGTTGCTTGGCGTTTCATCATTAAAGTTTGTAGTTCTGCACAAACCTCTAAAATCTTTCCTGATCAAAGATTTAATTGCTAACATTTAAACACAGGGTATCCATTTGCATTTTAACTTCAGTTACTTTATGAATAAATATGAGTTTTTCTTGAGTTTAAAATGAATAAATTTCAAACAGAAATGTTTTAGGGCCAACTTACGATGAATAATTCACACAGCATTGAGGCAGACAAATGAAATTTCACTCATTTGTCTCTGCGGTTTGACCTGAGTTCAGATGACAAGCTTCTCTTTTCTTTTTTACCCTCTGCATCTTTATGAAAGCTGTCCTGTTAACTTTGCCAGAGGCAGAGACCTTGTTTGCCTTCACGCTGGTTTCAGCCCAGTAAATACAAAGACACCGCACAGCACAAACAGAGCTGGAAATGGATGATGAGAATGGAGTTCTGTGATCTTGTCTTTCCTTAAGGGTTTAATCCTGAACAAATGTTGGGAATGGCCACATTGTGCTCACTGTGGTATTGACTGTGTACAGCACAAAGATTCATGAAGCTGCGCATTTAGCGAAACAAATCGTAAGTTTAGCCTCTGAACCAAACTGAAGCATTAATGTGCATTTCATTTACATATTCTAGAGTTGATCCATGAACCCTGACAACAGCATCAGAAAGCCTATTTCCTGCATTTGCTCAGCGACAGCGTCTATCCAAATATACTCACAAACACATATCCAGTGATCCCAAAACCTATTTGGACACTTAAGTCAACAAAAAGTCGGAATGTCATTGCTTTAGACACAAATGATCAAAACCAAGTGTCATCTGCAATGACTTTCTCAAGCAGCTGTTGTCATGCTCATTTTTAAAGTCTATCTGTAGTATAAAATTTGTTGTATAATCTGAAACCTAATAATCTTTTTTGCAGGATATTTTGCATTAAAAGAAAATGCCATTTAGCTCAATGTTTTGTTTTATATGGTACAGAAAAAAAATGAGGGAGGAATACTTTCAGATCATAAAATCATCTCGTGAAGGTGATAATTCTTATGTCTGTATTTAAAATGTTGTCTTCTTTAACATCAACCTGCCAAGGGACTACAGATGAAAATTAGTCAATTTGGCTAAGTCTGGCACATTTTGTTTATGTATTATTAATGTGTATTGTCCCTCATTAAATAAACAAATAATAATTAAAAAACAGCAACATAATAATAAGAGCTAAAATTACAATAAATCCCTTGTCTCTCTTCAGTTCTCTCTCTCCTACTCTTGTCTCTCTTCTCCTGTTTCTCTCTAAGCAGACTGGCAAAGAGCAGCAGTCTGAGCAGAAATTTCCATCGAGGCCATTTGTTGAAATGTTTGAGCAGGTTTTGTGGATCTCACCCATTATCTAGCCGAACAGGTTGAGATGCTGGGCTGGCCAGCCGTGTGACACACTCCAGACATCTCTCCACCCTTCTCATCAGACACAGGGTCCAAGATACTGTCAAAAACTACACACACACACACACACACACACACAACCTGAGCACAAAGAATTTCCAAAATTATCTGAATGGGGAAAAGTGCATTAAAGCATTACAGATGAAGAAATTTGACCCATGTCCCATTTTGGAATAATTAGTTACCTTGCCTTAAATGGTTGGCTCATTAATTATCAATTGCCTGTATGGACATGTGCTGGATACATTATAGTCCAGAATCTGAGCCCTGATTAGCCACTGGGTCAGATACTATTTGAACCCCATAAGGATTATAAATGTATTAGGTTTATGTGACATTACATTTATTACATATTTTGTTATGTTTATTACATATAACAATGAAAATAGTTATAATATAACAATAATTCTCAAAACAAAGTTTGTAGTTAGTAGGATTTTTATTAATACTTTTATTCAGGAAGGATGCATTAAATTGATCAAAAGTGACTAAATACTCTTATGTTGCAAATTATTTCTACTGTATTTCATTAATTGCTGTTCTTTTGAACTTTCTATTAATCAAAGAATTCTGAATACAAAAGTATTTACAGTATATATCACGGTTTCTTCCACATGATTTCTGAAGGATCATGTGACACCGAAGACTGGAGTAATGATGCTGAAAATTCAGGAATATCTCACAGGAATAAATTACATTTAAACAAAATATTCAAATAGAAAACAGTTATTTTAAATTGCAATAATATTTACATTTAACCATTTAGATGTTTTATCCAATGTGACTTACAAATGAGGAGAACAGTTTCACAATATTACTGTTTTTACTGTATTTTTGATCAAATAACCGCAGCCTTGGTGAGCATTAAAACCTCAGGAATTAATAGGATTTCCAGAATTATTTTTCAAAAGCAGAAGAGAATTTTTTTTCTTAAGCAGAGCTTGATAAACTTTAGATATTTAATGTTCAAAGATTTCTTTCATAACTTTTATGTGCATAAATGGTGTAAAAATAGTCTGAGTCACAGATAACGGGCCCTATCATACACCCGGCGCAATACATCGCCAAGCACGACGCAAGTGTTTTTTTTGCTAGTTTCAGCCCGACGCAGTTAGCATTTTCACGTCCTGCGCCACATAGGTGCAAATGCATTTGCTATTTAAACAATTTATGCGCCCATGGGCTGCTGGTCTGAAAACGAGGTGTGTTCTGGCCCGTTGCTATTTTGAGGCAACTGAAATAGACTGCGCCACTGCTCAACAAAAACCTGGTCTAAAGTCAATGGCATATTTTTTTGTTATTTAAAGTAATGTTAGTAATGTGCGCCTATAGGCATACACTCTGCGCTGCAGCACTCAAACTAACCAAATATTAAAAAATAAAAGGATTACATTGTAAAAGATTAATATTGTGTACATAAATATATGGTGGCATCCGGCTTGTCCCATAGATGTTCTGCTTGCTCGCTTTAACCTCGCGCACGAGCAGATCCGTTTGCGCTCTGAAAAAGCGTTCAGTCTTTCCGTTTGCACATTCTGTCATGTAAATAGCAATCCACCAATGCGAGAGCGCAACTGACTAACTGGTTATTTCACGTTACGCCCAAAACACACCCATT
This sequence comes from Leuciscus leuciscus, assembly GCF_965113295.1. NCBI lineage: Eukaryota > Metazoa > Chordata > Actinopteri > Cypriniformes > Leuciscidae > Leuciscus > Leuciscus leuciscus. The sequence continues at coordinate 22,126,989 of NC_138745.1, read as the reverse complement.
CTTTAAGAGAAAGGGACAAGTTGGGGACAACCCTTTTAGACCATTTTTCCCGTCGTTAAACTATAGCAAAAGTGGATTTGTGCCCTGCGCTTTAGACCATGCGCTTAGATCGTTAAAATAGGGCCCAACAAGTTATGTACGCATTATGTTTCCTAATGGATTTAGAAAATTTTATTTGTTTTCATTTCCGAGCAGAAGGTGGAAGTCGGCCTTGTTTTCCTGTAGTTTTTGTTAATCTTATTTTATTATTACACTTTACTCTTCAGAGCAGCACGGAGGCAAGCGTGTTTCTGTAGCCGTACTTCAGTGTGCTAACCTGAGGTGCTTAAAACATTTCCTGTCTTTAATTCAGTGAACCTCCAAGAAACCACCAGAAACATCAACAGAGAAAATCAGTGGTTTTAAAGGCGTTATGCACAATATGCTGCTTTGTGTAGCGCTCTGGTAAGACATATAACAGAGTTGTTTTATGGAAAAGAGATTAATCAGAGACAATGCTGGAATTTCAACTCACACTGAATGTGTTTTGCCCCAAAAAGGAGAAGATTATGACTTTAAAACTGAGCCATGTCATAAGAAAAATATTTTCTTTGTAAAAAGAATTAACCAAAAAATTAAAAGCACAGATAACCAATCTTTTTTCAGTTCCTGAAAAAGATTATTTATTAATTGAGATTAATTACTGATAAAAAAATTAAAAGTTTGTCCTTATAATTCAAGTGATCAAATATAGATTTTTATCTATTAGTAACATAATAGCATGGCATGAAAAGTCCATGGCCTCTAGGAAAATGTCCATACCTTTTACATGTTACTTACATGGGAGATACAGATACAAACTCTAAAATAGAAAATAAATACTTTGTAAACTTTAAATTGTCCTAAAATTTAAATTTGTATAGATATTTGTTAATAGCAGTAGTAGTATTTATTAATGATAATGCTAAATGTTATCCAGTATAAAGGAATATTTCTGGCTGTCAGTGAAGGGCTACTTGAGCCTTATTGATTGGGTTGTGGTGGTAAATGTGACAAACATTTGAGAAAAATGACTAGATGATTCATTTTACTCTAATTTTGACTTTACATTCTGTTCCACTGTTCGCTATGAAGCAGGACAAAGAGAAACAATCTGACTTTCACTAGTGTCCTCTTCTGTCTAAACTTCTCCTTTTCATCAAATCAAGTGTATTCGCTGCTATAGCCCTGTGTTTTGTTTAGAATAACTGACTTTCATTTCTGAACCGAATCAGCCGTTGCCAGGTCAGAAGTGCCATGCCACGAGTGGTTATGACAGCAGAAATATATTACAAAGGAGCTTGAACCACACAGCACATAATGACAAGATCAAACATAAAAGACAGAGAGGGGAGGGGGTGAAACCTCAGGGCCCATGTTTCTCTGTCTAATATTTCTAAACCGAAAGTTAAATAAATTCCTCAGTACAGCGAAGTGGAACCGCGTCAGTAGAGCAGATGGAAGGGATGGCAGCTGCAGCTGGAATGCGGTTTGGCTGACAGGGACAGCGAGAGAAAGAAAGCAACGTCCTCACGCGCTTGAGCCGTTCATATTCTCCAATTCACTGCTGCTGATGAAGTGTTGTGCGTGCGTGTGTGTGTGTGTGTGTGTGTGTGTGTGTGTGTGTGTGTGTGGCACAGAGTCAAAAGAAAGCACTTAAAAAATTTAAAGGTAACAGCGACGACTCCACTTTGGATAAACCTACTGTTGTCAATAAACAAACCGTCTAGACTCCAACTCAAAATATTGGTCTCTGGGTACGTTTTCTGATGTATTCTAGACTATACAATGATAAATACACAGAAATCATATTAGATGCCTATGTCCGCTTGCCAAATGTTTTCAGGCAGACAATATTTACAACTAAACTGACAGTAACACATATTAGCGCATCATATCATGATGAAAAATTACAGACAAAAGTTTCCATCCGCCTAGAGTCACAGTGTTTTAAAATTGACCTCTGAATGGGGCTTATGATTTACAAATAACCATCTGTAACACAAAACCTCAACTCACTTTGCTCAGTGTCTCCCTTTTTCTTTCCTGCCTGCTGTTAGTTCAACATCTCTGTGTCTGTAATATATCAGCAGTGAATGCTTCAGTCTCAGTTCCTCTCACACCTTTTCCGAATCGTAACCATAGTAGGGAATTGTATAGTAGGGTAAAATGGGAGTCAGCTAATAGTATATTGATATAACAGTCCAACAGCACAGGGATTCTCACTGTATATCACTCAGGATTTTTCAATGCTGGTTACATAGTGGTGACAATGAGTGTATCATTGAATCATTCATTTAACTGATTTGTTCAAAGCACTGATTCAATCAGAAACAATAGGCTAGGTTAGGGTAAAATAACCCCTGTGGCAAGATTTTATCTTACCCCTCTTTTAATATCTTACATTTTGTGTTATAACAACTAAATGAGCAAATGTTTCAATGTATTTCCTTTAATAACACATTTGTAAATGCATCATCATCCTGCACATCCAAACCTATATCTAAATGTCACAATTTAAAAGTAAATCCACATTGTTCTTAAGGGGGACATCTTCCCCCATGTTACCTTACAAGGTAACAAGGTACATCTTTATGAGTGATTCATTGAATATTTTTACTCAACTGATTTGTTAAAAAACACTGATTTTGAGACAATTTACTGCCTTGATAAAAAAAATTCAAAAATGCAGATTCATTCAGGACAGAAACAAGACGATGACAGAATCTGAATACGCCAACTTCCCAACAACATAGGCAGAAAAACAGATAACTTACTCTAAATCCATTCTGAAATGCACATCCAATTTTACTATCCCATAAGGTAATGGGAGAGGATTTGTGAATGGCAGTGTAGCGATGCGGCTGATGCTGGTCACATGACAATGTGGTATGTCTGGATTTATACTACATTCATACCATACATTGATTACTATTTAGAATATGCTTTCTAACAGTCATGAAGTAAGTACTTATTCTAAAGTAGTATCTACTTAGAGAGGATGTGATTTTGGATGCAGCCTTAGTGCTTTTATGAGTGAGTCATTGAATTATTCACTCAAACAATTCATTCAAAAACACCAATTCATCAACAAAACACCAATACTCTGTGTTGCTTGAGACTGGTAGCAGTTAATTCGGCTTGGGCTTCGTTCAGAAATATTTTTTTTGTGGGTGGATCAAAAATCAATCAACAGGAGATATTGTGTAAGTTACTCAATATTGTTGTATAAAAGAAATACACTTGCAATTGTGCTGTTGGTCTGAATATCAGCATATGGCTGTGATTACCAGCGTCCTTGTGCCTACGGCCAAATGACAGGTTTAATAATTGTTGTACTCACACACACACTTACCCTTAACGTGACATATTTTCTCTTAGGGAATCCACAATTACACACGTAAACTTGGCAGGCAATGTGGCATCACTTTGCCAATGGGTATTTTGGGACAAAACTCATACAAGAGCGCTATGACAGCTTCATAAATCCGAACACTGACAGACACTTTCCACAGGCAGGCCCCGGGCCCTTCATACGCTGATTTGCTCCCTAACTCACTCATTTCTAAACATGTCTTTGTGTGTTTGTATTTTTGATATAACCCTGATTTTTGGATTTAAACTCCATGGCGGGAGACTTGTGGTGAGCAGGAGTCACTTTACAACACATTAAGAGAGTGCAATACTCATTAAGTGAGGAGAAACTGAACACACAGTGTGTCAGCAGCATAACAGGTCCAAATACAAGAGTTAGAGTTTGATAGAGGTCTTATCCCTTATCATCTTCTGACAGCAAAACATTTTTTTCAATTACACATTCAGTCATCAAACAAAGAGGTTAGTTCTGCGGGGAAAAAAAGGAAAGTCGCGCCAGACTGCAACTTTTCTGCTTCCTTCATTGTTTTGCTCCTGGAAAATGATTGATTGGCCAACATAATTGAATCAACATTGAATCTTTGTGCACATGCACATCACATTACAAATAGGGCTCTTGCTCTCTGTCGTCTCTCCAAAGCAATAAAAAGACAATAAAACTGAGAGATGTGCCTGGGAATCGCTCTATGATGGTAATATATGTCTCTCTAGATCCTCTGACGTCCACTGTAGTTCACTGAAACACTCCACTTTCCAGTCAAACAATTGCTAACCATCAAAGGTCCTATGAGGTCTCCACCGTAACAGACGGCTTAATCCAGGCCCGAAGATTAGACAAACTACTGGACCTATAAAAACTGTTTTCCTTTTTGGAGCGCACTAGCCATCATTTAAGGAGCTCTTTTACTATTATTTTAGAATCTGGAGGCTTTGATTTTGACATTTGAGATTGAAGAATCTGAGAGGTGCAGACTTTTGATTAAAGTATTGGGCTGACATTTAACAGGGTATCTGAAATTAAATAAGTCAGCACAAACAACAACAAAAAAAAAAAAAAAAACGAACCGCTAATATTTACCCCTTAACTAGGGTGCCGGGCCGGGGGCCCACTAGGCACTTTTAAGGGGGACGCAGGATTACTTTTTTTTTTTTTTGAGCTGGACCAATGTATCGGCCGACAATATTTATCGGCCGTTTCTTTTAAATCAATTTACAACCATCGCATATTGGCTATAGCATGAAAAAAAAGCAGATATAACAAGCTGATGGTTTATTAATTAACTGCATAAAGTCACTGAGCTGTATAATGTCTGTTGCAACGTTTTTTTCTGGGCAAAATAATTAAATACTTGCTAAAACAAAATGTCTTAAAAATACAATATGTAATTTTTTCGGTGCTAGGGGTCGCTAACCTCTTACAATAACAAAGGCGTAGGTTGATGACGCAAAATTTCCTGCGGAATTATGGAACTTGTCGTCAAGCTGAAGGATCTAATAATGTTTATGGATGAGTGAATACATTGATGTTTTTATCATGACTGTGGTTTGAAGCAGGGCGCGATTGCTAATAAGAGACAGGTATCAGCGCCACACGCACTTAGACGAGCCTTGCGGATATAAAGGAATAAGGACATTTCATTTCACCAAACTACCCGCAAGTGCTGAATTAATACTCACACAGGTTAGTTTATTAGACAAATTAAACTTGTGAGGTAACGCAGCACTGATTCTACACTATCACACTAAACTGCATTTGAGTGTGTTGAAAGTTATGTTATTCTATGTGTTAGTTTGGCTGTATGAAACTAGCAGTGAGCTAGATCAACATTAGAATAACATACTGATCATATTCTAACATTTCATCATGTTGAGCTGTATAACATTGATTAGTTTTATGTACATTTGCTCACCTGTCTAATAAAGTACATGTAAGAGTTCTGTCAAGTCGAAGTTAGTTGCAGACGTGGATCTCTCGGCATCTCGAAAACACCACGCTGATATTGATCCTTGCTTTAGTTCTCCTTTTTTCCCAAAGTCTGCTTGCCATGATCCATAATGTTTGAACGAAACAACAACAACAGCGGGAGCGTGCCGCTAAACATAACGCTGTTGTCCACGTCTGTCGCCATGGTTACTATGGCAGTACGAGCGGAAACCAGGGATAACGCGGATATTACGTCAGTGACAGGTGACAAGTGAACAGGGATTCCGGGACGGCCAATTATTTAAAATTGGAATTTCTCTGAAATTAAAAATCTTTGGGAACTTTTGGGATATTGGAAGTACACAACTGCAGGAAAAAGATCACACTGTGCAAGTGATTTTGGGATATTTTATTATAAAATTCTTACATATTGTACCTTTAAATTAATGTAAACAGCTGAGAAATAAAACGCCCTTTTAATATTGGATGCTTGCAGCTCTTAAAGTGACAGCAGCCTAATATTCCTGCTGTGCTGCTGTCTGCATTTTAATGTTAGTCAAACAACAAAAGACAAAAATAATAATAATAATAATAATAATATTATTCGCTCACTACTCTTGACTAAATAACTTTCGTAACTTTAATAAGGATTAAAATGCATTTAATTTATACAGTGAAGAATATGCAGTGTTATTCTTTATTTCTGTACCTGAAAACTACTGTTAAACCTACCTAAAAATAACTGTTTATTTCATATGTATCTTTGTTCGGTTGTATTTATGTTGGCCTGCTAAATGTAAAATGAATCCGATCCGTTCATTAGAAATGATTTGATGATGCAGCAATAAACTAGCAAAAGTATAACTTAATGTATGCATTTTTGAACTTTGCTAATTTAAAACATGGATTAAAACACTATCTATTTTAATGACAAAAGTTCAAATAAGAGAACAAGTGACAAATATCAGTATCGGAATCGGCCAATAACGGTTTGTTAAAATCATTATCGGTCCAAAAAATACTATCGATGCATCCCAAGTATTTTTATTCAAATACTTATTTAGTCAATCAAGCACTGATCTAAAACAAAAACAAAATTCTTAAGTTAATATATGACTAAAATCGAGTACATTTACATTTACATTTATGCATTTGGCAGACGCTTTTATCCAAAGCGACTTACATTTGAAAGCAATAGTGCACTGACTTTTGCTATTTTATTTTACTTTGTGTGCTTTATTTTACTTGTAAAATGCACCATTACACTAACATAATAAGGCTACACACATATAATGACGTAGTTAGAGACTTTCTGCTCACAGGGGACACTTGAATTGGTAATATCAGGTGTAGAAAGGGCTGCTGGGATGTGAAGGAGGGATATGATGGCCCACCTGGTATGTTATGTGCTGTAGCCTTATAATAAAGCTGCTGGTGGCAGGACTGTGAGCTCAGAGCACGTATGACCTCACTCTAGTGTAGGCGCTACTGTCTAGAGCTTGATTGGCCAAATGTAAACATTTTAGCACTGAACTTCGCCAAAGGTGAAATCAGACTTGAGACCTCCAGCAGTGTAGTCGAAAGCATCTCAAAGCAAGGCTGCTTTTGCACTTTTAAAGCCAGAAGTGTAAGAAAGAATTACTGGCACTCACTACACGCTCAGAAAAGCATTAATCATTAGCTCTATTTTTTGTACCGTACAGTGTAACAAATATTTCAATGAGCCAACAAATCATAGTTTGCGCATTAACAAGTGCACTTAAGTGAAAGTGTTTAAATCTGAAGCAGTTAAATCAGACTGGCCTGTTTGGGGCGGTGTGTAAAAACAGACAGGTTATCTACAACCCGGGACAGACAAGTAAAAACATAGTAGTGATTTACTGCTACTTTTAAGTCCACCAGTATTACACAATTTGATGGGTTCCACATTATATTCCAATAGAGGAACAGAGACTGGCTATTGCAACATCCATCCATGAAATTTCAGGCAATTCTGTGCCTTCAACTCATCGACGTGTCCAAGTGCACCAGATCAGACAGTCAAAGAGAAATAAATACTACAATTATTTCACAAGGCAAGATTATTTACACAAAACAGAGAGTCTGTTACTGCGTGTGCCAATCATATGACCCGTAGGACCACCAGATTGTTTTCATCCTCTTTCCGTTCATTCCTAAGGAACACAGAAAAGGGACTGTCTCAGAGAAACATGCGGTTTTTCCATGGCATTGCCTCTTCTGCTTGAGGAAAACTTACACCCTGCGAGTGTTGATACAATGTGATTAGTTTATTATAGAAGCCTGTGGCTACAGCGCTCTATACTGTAGTAGTCAATCTGGTAGTCTTTATGTGTGCATGTACATGTGGAGTGAATGACAGAATGCTACAGGAATCCCACTGAGCGGACCCAGGCCAACGGGATGTCATATGGGAGCACACTGAAAACCACAGATCTGCTAAAGATGAATGAAGCCACTAATTCATACTCTGGCCTCCCATGTGCCCACTTAGCTTTGTGCTAAAAACTGACTTTGAGAGCAAAGGACCCTTTTTCCTTTCAACATAGGGCCTTTTATTTTCCATCACCACTAAATCAATACGCATGGGGCAGAAGACCATGGTCATGGTCACGTCAGAATTCATGCGGTAGATATTCGCATTATGGAATTTAGACAGCGTTATTAATTTCATTTTTATTGATGGGGAAAGCACTGTTGCCCATTTGTCTGGAAAACAAAAGGTGAGGAAAGAGAAGAAAGCAGAATTGGGTTTCTGGATGTCAGAGCTCTGTCAAATATAGAGATTGGAAACTGATCTGAGAGCGTGGACAGCCCAGCCAAGTGTAAATTGTGTGCAACGGATCTTACAGCCAGGATGGCCATCTGTCCAGAGAAGAAAATTTGGAATTCAAAAGTTTGTTTTAAAGATTGAAATCAGGGACCAGACAGTGAGCTTCTTCATTCAGTATGTATGCCAGTTTAAAATAGCTCTCTGAATGTTCTTATTCATTTTTATCATCTTTTATCTGCTTAAGTTTCTCAACTGTGTGTAAATTAAATTAAGCCTAAAATAACTGGCTAATCAATTGGTTGGTCAGCAGCAGACAACAAATAAAAAGTGCAATAAAAAGGTGCATATTATATTAAAGTTTTTTGCTCTCAAAGTCATAGTATCTGGGTAAAAAAAAAATCTATTTCTCGATTTTAATCGATTCTCAATTTTACGAACCGATATAGATTCTTAAATCCCAAGAATCGATTAGTCATCCTGTTTTCAGTTGATGAATGAATGTAACATTGTAGCGCGCATCCCATCCAATAAATCGCAATAATATTTGTGCTTTGTTATTATTGATATGAAACAAAGTCTCAGATTTCAAATTACGTCCATTTTTTTTCTAAATTCAAAAACTATAAATACTGTTTTGGCGCTGTGGCGTGAGATCACATGGCTCAGCTCAAGAGAAGCACATGATCTTCTCATCCACTTTAATAATACCAGTTACAGCGCGAAATAAACATGAATGAGCATCTGAAAGTGTTAAAAGATAGAGTACAACTTATCGAAATCCATATCGCTCAGTGTTTCAACCGTGGAAAGACATCAGTAAAACAGCCTGTAAACAATGTAATGTAACGTCACATTTACCTCGGAAAAACCATATACAGTGACCATAAACTCGTTAGTCAAAAATTAACTCTAAAGAGGAGCATTTTGCGAAATATAGGCACCATATTACATATTCATTATAATTTTTAATGTTCTTCAATATTTAATGCATGTTTGAATAAATCTGGCAAGTTTTTATGACCATTTAAATGTTTATATTACATATAACTTTATTATTATAAAAATAAATAAAAGTGTAATTTAAGTGTTTGCATACAAATCAGTTAATTTTTACCTTCAATATTATAGTAGGCTAATGAAGGCTACAACTGACTCCTATTGTTAACAGTATTAGTTAAGATATTTGTTTTCTTTGAGAAAATTTGCCATGTATTGTACCTGATATCCAAAATAATCAATATTGAATCGAAATCGAAATCGAATCGAATTGCAAGCTTGTGAATCGAAATCAAATCGAATTGTGAAATTTGTGTCAATACCCGGCCCTAGTATCTTAAACGAATGCCAAGCAGTGTTGGGTTAGATACTCTAAAAAGTAATTAATTACTAGCTACTAATTACATCTTTAACAGTGTAATTAGATTACTGTACTATTACTAATACATAAAGTATTGCATTTCTTATAACTAATTACTTTCTAAATCCCATATCAACCTCGGCCAGTTGATGGAGACACAAAACTGCACGTTTGATTCTTTCAAATAATCAATATTCAATTGCAATATTCAATTGCATAAATTATTCTTGAACTGACCAGTGTATTTAAAGAGAGGTTAAATTAAAAACAAACATTTTAACCTAAAATGTTGAAGTTAAATCCACTGTTTTATATAGAATTGTTCTATAGTCTAAACAGTATTTAATGCAATTATATCAGAAGTAACTTATTAAATTACAGAAAAATTAAGAGCAATCCCTTACTTTACTTTTTCAAGGGGAAAGTAATTAAATTATACTAATTATACTACTTAGCAATTAATTAAACCCAACACTGCTGCTAAGGCTGTGGTTTTTAACCGTTTTGACTTGATATTGTCCAAGACGGCCCCCCCATATTGGCTAAGATATTTCCTCTGCTGTAATAATGCAGTTTAAATGAATTAGGCCTATGACAGTTTAACAGAAACTGGAAGCGTTGATATATTAAAATAAAGACTTAATTCATTTAATGATTCTGTGATTTTGTGATTTCAAGATTCTTATTTGTATGTTCCTCACAATAGTTACAATTACCGGTATACGGAAATGCACAAATGAGATTGCACGAATTTATACAAATTATCCACCAAATTGCCGAAACGTAAAATAGATAGGAATTGCTATGAGACTGTGTTGTCTTAAGGGACTTATATGCAATCATAGGGGTACAAATGGTTCTAAGATGTACCTTTAAGGTTACTGCCCCAGTCAGTGACAAGGTGTTTTACTAAAAGTAAAATGTTTGCATGTTGGTGCACACTGCACAGTAGAATAATTTGTAATGTTGAAAGTTATTACAAAGTTGTAGTGATGCTGAAAGTTATTACATCCAACCAAAACATGTTAAAAGAACAATTTTGTATCAGTGAGACTGAGGTGTAATAATGTCATTGAAAGGCCACACACAGCTTGTGAGTTTAGGTTGAGTATGAGGGAACTGCACTATGACCAATATGAACTTCCCAGGTACATTGCCAACTAGTCAGAAAAGCTAATCATCAAGAAAGAATAAACTGTGGTTATTCTAACAGTTCATGCATTTTAAACACTTGAAAGAAAATGATTATGACAGTCGCAGAGGATTATTGCAAAAAAAAATTTCACGTATTACCAGACTTTTCTAATCAACTTGATCCTTAACATAAATACTGTTTCAGATCCAGATAGTCTCATTCTGGATTTGAAAATGGATTGCAGCCAAGCAAATTGCTTTTCAGACCAATGTCACGCTTAACTGAGGCTTATAATCTGGCCAAATATGCCATCAATAAACTAGAGGATCCGTGGTACAAAGAAACCCTGCATTTCACCACACATTAAGATGCAGTTACCGTATAACTCTAATGAAAATGTTCCTGTGGTTTATACACGGCACGATGCGCTAAATGTGCCTCTAGAGTGAAATACAGATTCCGAAATCATGGCTAAACCCTGACCCTTCATGCACTTTCCGCAAGCCATCCTCCGACCCACAACTGCTTTGGCTGTGTTTCCCCGACCGACACGGCAAATCAATCAAACTGATAACGAGAGCAGGGCGTGCGAGTAGGCCAAACGCAGTGATTTTTGGGGAACTCGACACCTTTTGAAACCACTACTGCAGTCTCATAATGATCTCATGCAGGACAGTGTGATGAGCCCACAGAGAGGCCGTCTGAGCACTGAGCCATGCACGAGAGAGAGGGGGAAAGAAAGCATAAAAGATGATGGTTAATGAGACATGTGCTGATGGCCTAGACAGAAATGCACAGATATAAGCGCTCAGTTTGGTGTAATGAGCAAACAGTGTCTGGAAAACAGAACCTACTGATCTTCTAGTCTCTCTTCAAAGAAGGTAACAGTGTTAATCTCACCAGCTAAATTACTGACAAAAATTGTCATTGATAAAGAGTTAAATGATATGAAAATAAAAATATATATGAGATGAGAAAAAACAAACAGTGCTGGATATTAACAATGCACTAAAAATGTTTCTTGATGAAGAAAAAACTAGAAAGAATGATTACCAATAATGTAGGGGATTGAAATGCTTGAGCTGAGGCAACAGTGAATGAAGAACGGTAAACTGAAGCACTTTGTTAATGGGTTAACTTACCCAAACACATACTATAGCCTACATGATATGAGATTAATTACATATTTACACATAAACTTAATATTAGGCTACAACTTGCTTCGGCACAAAATGATGCCAATGATCATGATCAATGTTATTTTCGCATACTAAATTAAGATGCAATTTTAGTCAGACTAAAACAGACTACATTGAATTTTGTTGTGGAAATGACAAAATATTGACTAAATTGAAGGAATATTTTTTGTCAAAAGACAAAAACAAGAAAAATGTAACTGACCGCCAGTCATCTACAAAGATCTACTGCACCCTAATGGAATAGTTCACTTAAGAAGAGAAATGATATCGTAATTTACTCACCCTCAAGTTGTTTCAAATCTGCAGGCCTATAATTTCTTTCTTCTACTGAACACAAAGGAAGATATTTTGAAGAATGTCGGTGTGGCAAGCAGGACGAGGCCGAGGCCCATGAGAGAACGACGCGAGGCCGGTGAGGTCATGGGTGAGGTGGCGTGATTACTAACGAGCGTCACCTGAGCGAGTGCGCGCAACTCAGGCCTCATCTCACGGAGGAGCTACTGAAGCATTAGAGGAATGACGACAGTGAAGTGGACCGGGCCTGGATTTTTACGTTATGTTTTGTTTTGTTTATGTGTGCGCGCGCGGCAGTCCGTGAGGGGTTACCGTTACTTTCATTTTGTGTTTGTTTCCGATTAAAGTTTGTTTGAACGTTCGCCAGGTCCCGCCTCCTTCTTCCCTGAATTACTTACCATGCTACAGTTGATGGACCCCATTGACTTCCATAGTATTTTTTTCCTACTATGGAAGTCAATGGGGTCCATCAACTGCCAGGTTACCGACATTCTTCAAAATATCTTCCTATGTGTTGAGCAGAAGAAAGAATACACAACTTGAGGGTGAGTAAATGATGACAGAATTTTCACTTTTAAAGGTGCTCTAAGCGATGTCACACGGTTTTTAGGCTGATTTTTATTTTATTTTTCACACACAGCAAACATCTCCTCACTATCCGCTAGCTACCTGTCCCCTGAACACACTATAAAAAATGCGGTCTCTGTAGACAGCCCAGGCTCCACAAACTGGGCCAGCCTGGACCATGAAACATAACAAACAGTGTTCCAGCCAATAACCAACAAGAATGATTTGGGGGTGGGGGGTTAGTGCGCGTGCACAAGAAGTGTGGGGAGTGGAGGAGAGAGAAGCATGAAGAGGGAAGTTAGTTAGAGGAGAGATGTCCTAGACAACAACTGATGTTAGAATTATATTCTCTTGAATTTTGATAAGAGACTACGTTCCGATGAACAAAGAAGAGGGAAAAGGAGAAGGAACACGCAAAGTCACGAATTTACATCGGAAAAGCCTGTTTCAGGAAGCACGGGATGAGGAGGAGGGAGGGTCGAGCAAGCCTCCGTTTTGTTTGACAACACTACGAATGTCAACAAGAAGTGACATCACCCAACATCGCTTAGACTAAGAGCACCTTTAAGTTAACTAAAATGAAGATAATGTTGATAATGCAAAAAAACAACAACAACCTTGCAAAGCCTGACTCCACTGTTGAGGCAGCCAGAAAGAAATGCAATGTTAAAAACTCAAGACAGGGGCCTAATCCAAACCAAAGTCGATAAACACACTTTACCTGAAAAGACCAAAATGAATGGTCACCCGCAAAAGTCGAATTTTGGACACTGATCCCCAGAATACTGGTCCAAACCAGGCTTTTAAACTACCCTAACCAGCAGTAATTAGGCCTAAGTATTATATTATGCAATTATAATATTGCGCCTGGAATATCCGTTCCTGATCCAAGAGAAAGGTGAAACTTGCAGGTGGAAGCATTTAGGGAAGACTCTGGAGGAAATATAACATACTGAATTACAGGACTATAGCATGGACCGGCAGTCATATAAGGACAATACTGTATGGACACCACAAATCGCCATTAATGTATGATCGACACATGCTTTCTTCAAAATGTGAATTTAATCCAAAGAAGATTTTTCAGCTATGCCTTCATTTTACACACCTCTTGGTCAAACGGCTCTGAAGACATATCCACAGTGAAAAACCTGTAATCACTAAGGTTACCGGACCTGCCTCTCTGTCCAAATACAATCATTTGGCTTCATCACATCGGACGGGTGCAGAAACCATATGAAGATGCCGTCTGAACATGTGAATAAGCAAACACTTCAGTCACTACAGTGTTCACACAGAAATGTAACGGGAAACGGTGAAATCACAGAGGCCTGGAGATACATTCCTGTGGTGGGTCATATTTAACAAGAACTCACTGCTGGAAAAGGTATGAGAGAAAGTGAAAGAGAGAGAGAGAGAGAAGAGTATTCAAAGACAAAATATTGTCATTTCGAGTTCAGCATTATAGTGAGGAGAGTCAAACATCAACATTACAATGTATTTATGAGCATTTTTTGCAAATATTTACATACAGCAATTCATGTGCAATAACAGTATGCAATATTGTGTAAATGCATTCTTGTGTATTATGGTTTTTGGATTTAGTGCTGAATAGCAATAACTTACATACAAATATCTATAAAACAGAGAAATGTGATTAATTCAAAATTAAAGTCCTCAAATCAATTAACTCATCCAGGAAGATTTTGATATGTAGTGAATGGTTAAAAAATACACTATTACATATAACTGCCCTAAAAGACAGAAGACATCATTGCATGCATCTGGAAACTATACAATACATATATAATCAGCATTTTTTTTAAACAAATAAAAAGGAATGCATAAATGCTAAAAATTAGGAATTCTCTATGGGTGTACATACAAACCCAGCGTTTTCTTCCACGTGTGCCACACACTTTCTGAAACCACCCAGTTTTTTAAGCAATGAATACAAGACTAGACATCTGGGACCCCCTGGAGGTTTCTCTAAAACAAACAGAACAGACTAAATAGTCCAGATCGAATAGTCCATAGTCCAGATTAAACCAGGAGAATGGAAATATTCATTTGGCATCGCTATTAAGTGTCATACATTTTTTGGGGGAACATTTATTATTTCTAAATTTGTTCTTTTGTTCCATTTGTGTGTGTGTGTGTGAAAACCAGCCATCTATAGTCACACCCCAATGACTCACTCGAAGGATTTTTAAACATTTTTTTTTCCTTTCTCTGAGATGGACAGACATGTCAGGACAGTAAGTGTTACACTGTCCATGAGTCTGCAAGGCGAACAGAAAGAAATGAACCTTTTCCATCGATTCCTCTCTATTCTAGTTATTTTTAACCCTATTTTTATGCGTGTAAAAGAGATTCATTGTGCCAATCTGTTTGATTTATAAACCCTTCAAAAACATGTTTTTAAGTGGGCGGTCCAAGTCAATAAAAGTAGTAAAACACAGATCCAAAACCTTGGTAACTCTATTATTGTGTGGAGACAGAGGGACGTGGAGAAACAGAGACAGAACTGATAGAACTGAATTGAAGACAGATACATGTACCGAGAGAGAGGAAAGAGAGTGACTGACAGTAGGAAAAAGTGGGATGCAAAGATAGACAGATAAAGACAGAATGGTGTTCCGCATGTTGCAGACATCAAGCGAGGGCATGTTGATGGAAATCTGTGTTCTACTGAGGTCTGATTCCAGCAGTTTGAAAGGTCGAGTTAGACTGATGAGTGTTTACCTCTCACTAAATAAGAAACACAGGCACTGGGACAAAACAAAGTAAAACACTGCAGGAAATATACAAACCAAAAAGCAAACTGATCTGAGGTATAATGGAGTAATCAAGCTTTTTGATCCCCCTCCTGAATACAAACGATGAGCATGCCATCAATAGAGTTCTTTAAATGAATCTCATCCCTAAAAAAAAAAAAAAGGCAAAGGTCCCTCTAAGGCTTATAAAGTTTTCCAGTCAGCATCCTTGTGTGTGTCGCTCTGTTAAATGATCAATGCTTTAAGCATGTGATATGACTGTTTTCTTATGACAACTTTGCTTGTGTACGTGTGTGTGTTAACTAATCTAACCTGCACTGTTTAGACACCAGTTTGTGGGTTAGAGAAGTGAGCAATATCCCCCACAGCCTCCTTGACCAGTTTGAGAGAGTTCAGACAGGGCAACTCCTCTTGTCTTGTGCACGCTCTCCCACAAGCCAGGAGTCTGCAGGATTTTCTCCACCAGCTCCTCAAATGCACATTGAACACCGTCCCTCGTCTTAGCACTGGCCTCTGCATGAGAGAGAGAGAGAGAGAGAGAGAGAGAGAGAGAGAGAGAGAGAGAGAGAGAGAGAGAGAGAGAGAGAGAGAGAGAGAGAGAGAGAGAGAGAGAGAGAGAGAGAGAATGTTTAATACACAAACAAGTAACTGAAGTATTGTTATAATATATAGTATTAAAAATATAATTGCATGCTGATGGACAGAAAAAAATGAGGGAGGAATACTTTCAGATCATAAAATCATCTTGTGAAGGTGATAATTCTTATGTCAGTATTTACAATTTTGTGAAGTAAGTGTACAAACACTACACATACTATATCACCTGGATAAATCTATGACATGAGGCCAATCACTAAGGAGCCACAGGAAAATTACATCATGATAATGCTGATTGGATATCACAACAAAAACTTTAACTAGCTACTATCCTGAGTTGTGACGTCAAAGGCACCAGCAGAGATATAAGTCCATAATAAATCCATTTTATGGTTGTCACTCCAAAATAGAATTAGACACTGTAAAAAAGTATAAAATATACTGTATTATACATATATATTAGCTATATATATATATATATATATATATATATATGCACACACACACTGTTTAAAAGTTTTGGGTTTTGTTTTATGTTTTTGAAAGAAGTCTCTTATGCTCACCCAGGCTGCAGTTATTTGATTTAAACAAAAACAAAAAACAGTACTACTGTTAAATAGTAAAGTGTAAATAACTGTTTTCTATTTCATTTCATTTTTTTTTTTTTATGTAATTTATTCCTTTGATGACAAAGATGAAGATTTTCATTCTAAAATCATTTTGATATAACATGTCCTATTATTATCAATGTTGCAAACAGTTGTGCTGCTTAATATTTTTGTGGAAACCATGATATATTTTTTAGGATTCTTTGAAAAGAACAGCATTTATTTGAAATAGAAACAATGTAAACGTCTTTACTGTTAATTTTAAACATTTTAATTTCTCCTTTCTGAACAAAAGTGTTCAATTCATTTCATTTAAACAAATCTTACTGACTCCAAACTTTAGGTATGGTGTGCAAGAAACACTTGGTTTTTAATATTAAAAGTCAGTAGAAAGTAGACGGGGATAGGAAACATTAAATTTGAAAAAAAAGAAGAAAAAAAGAAGCATTGGACTCCAGCACATAGGCTGCAGCCATATTGTCCATCTGCAGATTTCATTTGGTGTGAGGGCTTCACGGCTAATTCAGACAGATTGCTGCTTACATACCCACTCATGAGGCGTGTCACATGACTTACAAACCAAACCCACAGCGCAGAAGAATGCAGGACGTCACCCACAAATACACATACAGGACTGTTACGATTACACAAGCTCAAATGAGAAATAAATCAGAACCATTGAAAAGTCTGACTTGAATTTACTGTCATAATAAATGAATGCTCAACTTATACAAATAATCCATCTTTCAATTAAATAACATAATCTTTGTTTTTAGCAAATGGGCCCAAGTGTTTAAAAATAGTAACCTGTGTGTATTACGGCCGTTGAATAAACTAGCTTACGTCAAAAGTCGGATTTTTCCATGTGTGAAGGTGATGAATCTTGAAATGAAATATGGGAACTGAAACCAAAGTAAAAGGGCAATGTATTCCTATTTAAAGCTAATGTTTTAGTAAATGAGGGTTCATGAGTAATTCATCACAGTATGAAGGGAACATCCTAGTGACAACTCACCTATGAAAAGCATGGAATGTTTTCTAGCGAACTTCAGACCCTCGTCTCGCTCTATCTCACGGTCTTCCTGCACAAAGAGAGAAAAATCAGTCATTGTTTTCTATTAGAGTTACAAATACAGGAAAGGGTTTTCCATGTCCATTATTTAATCCAGAATAACTACTATTTTTCTGTAGATACATATAGAGCAGTGTAGAAATGAAGCTGAAATAGCAGACACAGAGCAGATCTGTCTATGTCAGGCTTTAGGAAATGGGTGCAGGAAGGTGTTTTAAAGAAATATATGGGAATATATAGAGAAATATATGACAATATATTGAAAGTCTGTATTAGCTAAGTAAAAAAACTAAAATGCATAAAGTGTAACTTACCTTATCAATTTTGTTTCCCACAAGCATCTTGACAAGGTCATTTCTTGTACAGTATGTGTCCAGCTCATTCAACCAATTCTCCAGCTTAGCAAAAGTCTCCCGCCTAGTGACATCATACACTAAAAAGACACAATATGACAACAACATTCAATAGACGATAGTTAAGTACACATTAAATTAGATTTAAGCTTAAATCAGACAAATATAAATTACAACATTTGACACCATTCCATTTTATCAGACTGTAATTTTGCTGGTTACATAAACACTTTGGATCAATATAAAGCAGTATAAAGTTTTCATGTTTTTTTATTATTCATGATTTGCTTACCCAGAATGACACCCTGAGCTCCTCTGTAGTAACTGGGTGTTAAAGTTCGAAAACGTTCCTGTCCTGCTGTGTCCTGTAAACATTAAACAAAATCAGCCTTCAAGTGAAACGGTGTTAAAAAAAAAAAGAAGAAAAGAGTAGACTTCCTTTAGGGAATAAAGGAAGGAACAACACTGTCATCTTGTGGTATGTTAGTGAAACACAGCCAACCGTTTATACATGTATGTCCCATTCAGTAATGTCCAAACTAATACCTGTTTTCCTGGAGAATAAATATGTCGAACTAACTGACAATCAAAAAGAGTGGAAAAATAGTTAACCTACCCAAAACATAAATCAGTGCTCCTCTAAACTCATAAGATAGAGAGATAAAACATAGTTGACTACTCACCCATATTGCTAGCTTTGCTCTGTTTCCATCCACAGCCAGGGTTTTCACCTTAAAATCAACACCTTATGGAAAATAAATTTAAGTTTAAAACACGCTGAAAACATTTTTGTGTTGTGTGTGAAACAGACACATTAGCATATTTGGACAGGTAAAACATTTCAAAAACAATTCAAATATATATATGGAAATACGGTCTAGATGCTTTAAGAGGTTTATGGTAAAACCATACATATTTAGTGAGGGAGATTTAATTTTTGATGGACCCAGATATTTGTCAGGCAACAAGCCCAGAGAGACTAAAGTTAGAAAGACCAGAATTTACAGTTGAATGGGGAATTGTGGGTTTATTGCATAAAGATAAAAAAGAAAATAGGACGACTCGACCACCTGTCTCATCACTCAACAAAGCCACATCACTTACAAACATAAGTGATTTACATTCATAAAAGAAAAATGAAAGTATGCGTAAAGTTGACAGGGGAATAAATCTCTCAGCACTCTGTGAATGAAAGATCTGGAGGCATGAAATACTCCTGCATTTCAGCACAGCACTGACAGATTTACCAGAGGAAGCCAACGAAGGAGATCTGGACTGTGGTTTGGTTTGGATTGGGGGGGACTTTGAAAAGAAAACGGCAGTCACACCAACACACGTCAACCTAAATGTGTCAAAGTGACGGCCACGGCTTTGACAACCCATTCGTTTCCACGACATGTAAGGTAAGAACCAGTAGATTATACATTGATCTTCATTGTAAAGACACTAGTGAAAAGTGTAGCTGTTAAACAGGATTTGACAAGCATAAATATACTTTTCTCAATATTTAAAATTTTACTTTTAGTTCCAGAATTTCAACAATGGCAGCAAAGCTGTTTTTCAAGAAAGACCAGCAGAGACTTCACTGTGTGCTGTGATGGGGAAATTGTTTTCATTACATCATAAAGACACACAATTAGGGGTGTAACGATACCCTCATGTCACGATTCGATGCATATCACGAATCACGATACTGAACTCCCGATACGATATTATTGCGATACTCCAAGACATGTGGTAAAACGTTAACAAAAATAGGGTGGGTGTAAATGAATAGGCTTGGACTTGGTGCTGGTAACCCAATGCACAGGACAATAATGACACCAGAATAAAAATATTCATGATTCTGAAGCTGAAAATACAGTTAGATATATTTGAAATAATGTAGGCCATGTTTTACTGGTAACAACACATTTGACATTATCAGGACCTACAAATATATTCACCCACTGCATTATTATACATTATATTCAACATTATATATAGTAGTTTAATGTAGCACTGACACTAAAATTCTGTAAACTCACACAGTAATTTTTATTTTGGGTTAATTATACACAATACATATTGTCACTATCCACGATACATATTGTTGCATTTTTGTATTGCGATATATTGTGACACGATACATTGTTACACCCCTACTACACACAATTAAACAAAATTAAATACCAAGAAACTCCCCATGCACAGCACAAACAAGTCTGTGATCTGTAAACCATTCATAACACATAGACAGAACAAGATGACAATTAATAGATGACTCGATGACGGTTGTTATAGTGAATACAACCCCGACAGGCTGATCAGGTAATCAATATACAGGGGCCATTTATATGGATACACCGTGGTGGCATGGGAGTGGTTGGTGATATTGAGGTCCTGTTTGTGGCACATTAGTATATGTCATGGTCACCACCCATCTTGAGGAGTTTGCCCCCTCACATGTATTGGTGTGCCACAAACGGGACTTTGGTGTCACCAGCCATTCCCATGTTGTTGCGGTGTATCCATATAAATGGCCCACCCTGTATAATAATCTATTTTGTAATATATTGTATAAAGCCTTTTTTTATTTTATTTTTTTTACATATCAGACACTCAAAACACAATGTGACTGTCTGTTTTAGCTACAAAGGATGAAAATACTACTGTGTTTAAATGTTTTTATGTGTGCTGGGCGGGCCTCTATCATCCTTAGCTTATTTATAGTCATATATAAATTTACACACTTACCAATTGTAGCACCAATTTCTGGATCAAACGTATCATCTGTAAATCTTAAAAGAAGACTGAGAGAGAGAGAAGAGGGGAAAGGAAATGTGGTTGGCAGCTTGGTAAAGCATTATAGAAGAGACATTACTTTTCTTCTTAATAGAAACAACCAGACATTTACAAAGTTGCCCACATCTGCATATATATATATATATATATATGTGTGTGTGTGTTATATGTGTAATGTGAATTTGAGAAGAATAGATCATTTCTTTAAATATTTACAAACATCCAGAGCCCAATGCTAGGTGAGATTGTTTTAATAAGCTAACTTAGAGATCTAAAGCTAGATGAGATAGTTTTAATAAGCTAGAGATCTAAAGCTAGGTGAGATTGTTTCAATAAGCAGCTCGTGCAGTGTGTGAGTTGTTGTTGCTGTTATTCTATCAGCTGACATCTGTAAACTTTGATTATCTTAATACATACCTGGATTTGCCCACCCCGCTTTCTCCAATGATCAGTATTTTCAGAGTGGTCAAAATATCCTCATTCATCTTTACCGGAAAATTCCACTGCGTGCTAAAAAATACTGTCGATGTAGATAAAATATTAAAATGGAAGGAGAAAACTATAATTCGAGGGTTAACGTAAACGTTTCTCTCTTCTTCGGTAAAATCTCTCGATGGTGATAAACATTTGAGAAACACAGTTCTGCCCTCTAGCGGAGGTTTTCATTTATTTGCAGACATTTATACAATGCAATTTAAAAAGTACAATCGTTTAATTTGTTAATTTTGTACCTAACATACAAATGGAAATATATTTATATCTGTATTTTTTTTATTACATTTTTTAAAATCTTTATTCAAAAACTACTTTTTATTTGAAAATTAGTGTCACTTCTGATTGGTCCAGATTCAGCGATGAGAAAAGTAACAGATACCAGGTGACACAGCCACATTAATTGAGAAATCTGAATATTCTGCACTTGAACAGTCATTGCCAGTGAGTGAAAAACTTTAACTGCAGTTGAAATAAAAATACACAGTGAGGAGTTAAAATATGAGAATTGTTTTTACACAACTCGAAATGGGCAGATAAACACATGTTATGTTAAAAATAATTATTTTGATTGTTTAATCTGCGTACGCATGAGGTCGCCAATGTTCTGTGTGAGTCACTCACTGGATTTAATGACGCCAGAATTACTCTGTGTGGGATTCTGTTAATGTCAGAATTAAAGGAAACTTTACATCTTCCTCATCTTATTAGACTCTGTGACTAGATCGTTGTGAAATAAAATCTGAGCAAAATTCAGGCTCTGTTCATTTTTAATATAATCAGTATGGTGGCGTGAAACCACAGCCTATGAGTACCTGGCGTCTGCCTGATGTATAAACGTTGCATCTGCACAAAAATTGCATTGAAATGAAATGTGCGTAGGCAATTTTCCACGCACATTTCGTTTTTTTCCAAAAAAATTGCACAAATTGCATTTATAGCCTGCTATCTCATATTTTCTTAATGTCTTATATATATATATATATATAATTAAATGTTTGAAGAAAAGAATCACGTAGATGGAATATACAAATATTTAAATTACGCAATTATGCAGATGACGTCATGCAGAGTAAAACTAGGCGTTTTAAGCTCCATATATGGTCATTTCGGGGAGGAGATGCATGTACGAACAATGCAATACTACTGCTGACTGGATTTTATAAAGGGAATTTTGCGCAGGTAATGTGTCGTACGCATGGTTATATATTTCTGAAAGCTTTTGTGCGTATGCAAATTTTAGGATGAAATATACGGAAAGTGTTATACATGAGGCCTCAGGTCATTGGGACCCTAAATAGTTTCATAAATATGAAAATGTTGCCAGCTGTGGTCTATCGTGGCATTTACAGTGAATAATACACACATTGGTACATAGTCATACACACACAAGCACATTTTTAAAAGCAGTTTATTTCTATGTACAGTCCTTTTGTTGCCAAGTTGACAACAGTCATCAGCAAAATAAAACTGAGTAATACATAAGGTGCAAAACAAACAATTCTTCAGTCTTTACTCCAACCCTCAAAGCAAAATGACATTTAAAGCAAAACTGTTCACATTCCACATTCCTTTATTTCTCCAAAGTGAGGCTGAAAGCGGACTCAACCTAAAGGTTTTATTTTACAGTTTTACTGTGTCAAATCAGTAAATCACTCTGACCAAAGAATAAGCAGTTGTGCAGAAAGATTGAAGCATCCCATCTACTTTGAACTGGAGACAAAGATAACTTCTAAAGAGATGTCTCTACATACCAAGGTTTCATCCAGAGCTGACTTTTACAAAAATGACTGGATAAAGAAAAGCTCTAAAGACCTATGGGCCCCCAAGTAGAAAAAGTACAATTATATTTACAAAGGACCCTGCGTGTAGCGTAGCTTGAAAATATGTAGCCTCAAATCAAAAGCTGAACTTGACTGCACAATAAACAAAGAGTTATAAATGTGCCTTGAACATTAATATCTAAATTAAGCACCAAGACTCCATGATCTGGCTGAATTAGGAGTGAACGGTTTAAGCACTGCTTAAAAGCACCATTTTCAGTATGTCAGGTGACTGGACTTTAGAGTGGTCAAAACAAATCAGGATGCTATAGCCTGAACTCTTCATTCTTTTGTTCAACCAAACATTTGGTTTTTGGAAGCAAATAAGATTACTTACAAACTCTTACACATGCACAAATAACAACTGAATGAAACTTCACATACTGTATGCACGCTTCTTTGTGCTAGCATACAGTGCATGTTTAACTGTCAGTGTATGACGCATTGCAGTTTCAGTGCAGTGGATGCAGTGTGTTCGGTGGAGGGGAAGTGCTGTACTTTCAGACCCAGTTTCCAGAGCAGTCGGCCAACAGAGGACCACACCCTGGCCTGAGCTGCCCTGTTCCCCATGGGCTGCTGTTACCATAGCCAAAAGTTTGGCCTGACCACTGGATTGAAAATAATGGGCCAGACACAGAGGAGGAGGAGACGACGCTGGTAAAATACTTTCATACAGATTACACTATTTCTGAAGAGAACAAGCTTTGAGTGATCACGTTCTGTAATTTACATTTATCTTAAGACATAGCTGCTCTCTACAACTAGTGTGAAGCCAAATGAAAGGCATTACTAAACATCAACAGACAAACACAGAAAAGCTTATATTTACTTAAACATTTACAAATAAATACTTGGAGATTTTGTCTTCCATTAATGGCTTCTTGTTGAAGAAATAAACAGACTTATAGACTTTTAAGTGATTACCAACTGAGACCAGTGAGCTTTGCGCACATAATATTTAGATTGTAACATAATCTGACATGTTCTGTGTTCATGCCATGATAACAAAGAAATCTCTTCTGCTGCAAGGCTGCATTTATTTGATCCAAAACACAGTAAAAACAGTAATATTATGAAATAAAGAATAACTGTTTTCTATTTTAATATATTTTAAAATGACGTTTATTCCTGTGGTTGCAAAGATTAATTTTCAGCATCGTTACTCATTCTAGAAATCATTCTAATATACTGATTTGGTGCTAAATAAACATTTCTTATTATAATCAATGTTGATTATTGTGGAAACTGCAAAAAAAAAAATTAGGATCGTTTTGTAACATTATAAATGTCTTAACTGTCACTTTCGATCAATTGAATGCATCCTTGCTGAATAAAAGTATTAATTTCTTTAAAAATAAAAACAAATATTACTGACACCAAGCTTTTGAACGGTAGTGTTTTTGTATTGTTATAGTTTCCTACTGAAATTTGGTATTGTGGCACTGCTTTTGGCCCCTTTGTAAGTCGCTTTGAATAAACCCGATACATGTAAATGTAAATGAATAGCTCTAGTCAGACCATAGTCCAATGATAGTGCTATAATGATAAAACGGCACCGGACTCAGTCAAAGTCTTCCAGAATTCATTCTGGAAAATAGTGTCTATGGTTCAGTAAATTCAATTTCAACATCACTCATATATGGACAAAATTAAATAAATAGATATAACGAAAGTGAAAAGTTGGAGGAAAAGAACTTATGTGCCAGATTTCATCTCCCATTCCTGCAAAAAAAAGACAAAAAAAGAATACAGATTGAGTTCATAGGGGAAAATATATGCACTGTAAACATTCTAAAGTAAATGCAAATGGAGGCTCTTGCTTTTATTACATATGTGATGTGTAAAATAAGTGTTATGTAGTTACTGACCTTGGCTTTCCTGAGGACGTGTCCTCGCACAGGTGAGGCTTTCTGTTGTGTCTGGCGGCGCAGCAGAGACGCGCTGTTGACTGGCAGAGAGCAGGTCTCAGTGTCACTGGTGTCACAGCTGGAGATGGGCGAGTTGTCCACCGTTCGCCTCATTAACACTGGAGACTAGAGACAGACGAGGCATTTTGATACTTGCTTTTCTTAATCACCAAGAACTGAGCGCGACACAAACCTACAGTTAGTATTACATCATGTCTATATTGGAGAAATTGTTGCTGTTTTTCCAGACCTGTGGGCTGGAGCTGCCCGTTTTGGGTTCAATGGTCAGGCCCAGGGTGACGCCACCATTCAGGGCTTTCTTCAGACTCTCCTTCACCTCCGTCAGTTCCAGCTCCAGACTGACTCGTTCATCCTCTTTCAGTTTGCATTCATCCTCCACTTTCTTAAGTCTCTCTGTCAAAGATGCCTGAGAACGCTTGCCTGGGTGGAATAAACAGAGGGTGAGGTTATAACTGTCATTTAAGAGACAATTTGCACTACTGCTGCATTTCATTTTCTGCTGCTGAATTTAAAGTCACATGGCAAAACATGTTATACAGATTTGTGTGCCAAATCAAATGTGGTACGACTTCTGAGGAGAGTCATACAGGGAAAAGAAACAAAGAGAAAATCATGTCACACCTGAAAAACTTTCATGACTGTATGTCAAGGGCAGCAAGTCTCTAAAAATATCAGAGTATTGTATCTTTTTATGACAAGGCAAGGTTAGTTCAGGTTGCAAATGGTCGTATCAAATAACAATGATATTTTATTTATGAATGAATACACTTTTACATAAAAAAAAAAAAAATATATATATATATATATATTTTTAATAATCATTAAATGTGTACACTCAGGTATTTAAGGTATAATGAAAATATGTTTTTACTTTTGCACATGAAGGTTTTACTAAATCCATAAGAAACCAACATAAATACAGAGAGTATATTCTAAGTACACAGTTTAAAAGTTTGGGGTCGTTTATTATAATTATCAATTTTGAAAATAGTTGTGCTGCTTAATATTTTTGTGGAAACTGATGCATTTATTTTCACAATTTTTTTTATGAATAGAAAGTTCAAAAGTCAAGTCACCTTTATTTACATAGCGCTTTATACAATACAGATCGTTTCAAAGCAGCTTTACAGTAATAGGAAAACGATGCATTTCGGCTGTTGTTCAGTCAGTTTAGTGTTGATTCAGTTCCGTTGTAAACTTAATCTATAATCTATATGAAATCTATCACTTAATCTATAAAGCAGTTCTGTAAAAAATGATGTCATCAATGACATACATTCTTTGAAATAAAAATCTTTTGTAACATTATAAATGTCTTTACTGTCACTTTTGATCCTTTGAGCCTTCTTAAAGAAAATCATATTGACCCCAAACTTTTGCACGGTAGTGTTTAAGGAAACTATGTTTTACTTACTTTTCTCTTGATGGTTAAATCACAATTTTAGAGTATAAAAGAAATGAAAATGTTATAAAAGTATGAAAAAAACATATGAAAATAACATGAATACAAAGAGCTCATTCCTACAAACTTTTTTAAAATAGACTTTTATAGTCCTTTTCGTTGTCATTGACACTGACACAGATTCAATCAAATGCCATATCCTCACCTGTGTTGTTCTCTATAGCAGTGCGGAGGTCCGTCCTCTCTTTTTTCAGCTGGGTCAGGCGGTTTCGAATCTCCTGCTTCCTCTTCATCAGCTCATCCTCTTTTGTTTGGAGTTTCTTGGCATCTGCCTCCACTCTGTTTTTCCCGTACTTATACTGATCCACACCTGTGAAGGTTAATGAAGCATTATAATTAAAGTAAATCTCTCCATTTTAAACGTTTGGATTCAGACTTTTTTTTATGGCATTAAAGGCCTCTGAGACCACAAACGCAGATTAAAAGGCAGGCAAAATGTACAGTGTACCAAATTCAAATATTTGCGAGTCCACGTAAATGGCCACTGGATAGTTACGATGTCTGTGACTGACTGACTGCCTGTCTGAAATGGAATTTGGGGTGATTGAGTTTACAAAAGCGCATGTCAATAGATCCACTGCTGTCTAACAGCACTGCAATTTCCACATACCGGCATTCTCCACAAATCTGTGTGGCTTCTTTTTCCTTGAAAGAAATTAGTGGTGTAATAGCTAGGATAATGGATGCAGACTTAATGTCTGCTTAGTTTTGTTTCAGCGAATGTCCACTTATAAAAAAGGAAGAGCTCATTTTGAGATTATCTATCAGATGTGCTCTCGTATGTTAAAATCTCTTACTAGAGTTGATGCGTTTCACTGGCAGAGTGCTGCTTATTCCATTGGCCTTTTTGGGTTGGTTCTTGTCCAACTTCTGCTTTGCAGCGAACCCATTGGTGATCAGGCCTTTCTTTCCTTTCAGCTGATTGGAAGAAAGAAACGTTCGTGAGCTTTTGAACACAAAAAAAGGTCAAATTGATACGTGGGCTACTAACAAACTGATATATAAGAACTTTGATTTCGCTGTCAACACCTGTTACATTTTAAGTGTGTGATTTGTGATTTAGTTCTAAAATTACTACTTCATACAGATACTTTCACAATCTATTGAACCACACATGTTGCTAGAGGGGACATTTTATTTGAGTTATCCTATAAGCTGGCAGACACCCTTTTTTCTATCCCTGTCCTATCAAATTCAAGACCATGGCCACACAGACATGGGTATAGTATAGATCAAAAGCAGTAATTTTTGGAACTGGGTGGTCCATAATGAATGCACAATGCAGCATACACTGTGTTTATTTCCATTCTATGTTTGGTAATAATGTTAACTTAAAATAGGAATGAGAAAAAGATATCCACTGTTTAATATATACTGCAGGGCTCGACACTAATGCTTGTGTGCTTGTTGAAGGGGCAACTGAATGAGAATTTGACTTGCCCAACTGGACCTAGAAGCCTGATTAAAACATCAATAACAAAAAATAACCAGGGAAGCACCAAATACATGAGAATGATTCTGATTTTACTGGTGGTAACAAGGTTGAAGCCAGTTGAGGCTTGCACTTGCTTCATTCTTGAATGAATCAGTTGTTTAAACAAATTGTTTAAATGGATTTGAAGGAGTCTTTGAAGGACTCATTAAGACAGTAACTTGCCACTAACTATTTGCGGTTTAGATTTATATTTAAAAGAATAATTGCATTTTTTCCAACATTTCATATTTGTATAATATATATATATATATATATATATATATATATATATATATATATATATAATTAAAACATTAATTTCATAGCATTATTTAAGCGCTTTTAAATTTGCAGTGTAAATGTATTCATGAGCTTTATTAAACAGTCTCTTTAAATAAATCTAAATGCTTCAGATGCAGCTTCTTTCCTCTGCAGTGTCAAGATGAATTTTGTTGATACAGAATTTCATTTGATTGGTAATAGCCCTTTAGTGTCTTATTATTCTAAATTAAGTTCTTGATCAAATTTAAGAATTTGACATGAAAGATAAAGCAAACATTTAATAAGAAAAATGGCTTTCCTGTAAATCCATTTAAGAGGGCAAATATCACAAATATGCTGATTTAAGTACGAACTGATAGAACACTGATAAGAATATTACTTCAGTAAAAATAAAAGTTCATCTAAAAATGAACATTTTCCCATAATTTACTTACCCATAAGTCATCCTTGGTGTATATGACTTTCTTCTTTTAGCCCAAAAAAGCACATCATCCATCATAAAAGTAATCCATACGGCTACAGGGTGTTAATAAAGGCCTTCTGAAGTGAAGTGAAGCTTTCGGTAACGTCCATCTGCGCGTTCACGAGAGAGTCAAGTTCCAGTGTATGACGTAGGATGCAGGAGTAGTGTAAAGCTTAGGTGAGAGTAGATACCTCTCGCGGGCTAGGCAACAAACTCAAACTTATCCATCATTTCTCTTTAAAGATTCCCGGTTTAGACTTCTAATTTGTGACTGGTGTTTTATTTTTCTCTATCCTCTGCACTTCCACGTTCATCAATACGTCATGCGTTGGGTCAGAGGTCACTCTTCGGCCGGAACTCGACTCGCGTACGGAGGCCAGTGATTCTAGTTTATAAAGTCATAAATATGGATATTTTTCTTACAAAAACGTTTCACCATTTCACTTCAGATGGCCTTTATTAACACACTGGAGGCGTACGGATTACTTTTATGATGGATGGATGCACTTTTTTGGGGCTGCAAAATCTCAGTTACTATTCACTCCCATTATAAAGCTTGGAAGAGCCAGGATATTTTTTATTTTAACTATGATTGTGTTTGGCTGAATGAAGAAAGTCATGTACACCTAGGATGGCTTGAGGTTAAGTAAATTATGGGTAAACTAACCCTTTAATCTCAAGCACTGACTGTGTTAGCCTGGGTTAGTCACCTGGTTAGTTTTAGTATTAGCAGCTGAAGGAGAGGAGGAAGAGGACAGAGATTTGGTAGAGAGCGGTGTGTTGTAATGCCCTGTGGAAGATGACGGGCGGATGGATTTGGGAGTGTAGCGTGCTGCTAGTTTGGGGGAGGGCATGTTTTCATAAAGATCTGTATTCTCATAATTAGACTCTTCTTTCCAACGACGGTCCCCTGAAGCTGGGGTGGAGTAGTGCGCATCTGGTACCTTCCGTATCGCAAGCGTGCAAGCAAGAGAAAAGTGATTAGAAGAGAAAGAGAAGAGAGAAGTTAGGGAGGATCAGGAACGGAGAGGAGTTAGGCAGGATCAGAAAAGAAGGCGAGAATTTAATGGATTTAAAGGTTGTGAAGTTGCATACCGATCCATTGATGCAGGGCACATCATCATAATGCAGAGCGACCCCTGAGGGGCAGGCGTAACCATTGACCGGGTTATCCAGGTATGGGTTTGGAGAAACTGCACGCTTACTGGTGAAACTGAGAACACATACATACGTTCATTACTACCTGTACATATACAAATGTCACAGAGAACTCCAACTCTAACTTTAAACAGTGCCGTTAGGGAAGATACTTCAAAACTGTAGCTTGAAAAGCTACAAGCCACGCGTGGTATAGTCGAGCTACTATAAAAAAATTTTTTTCAAAACCAGTAGCTATTAAGAGAGGGAATATATTTTAAATATATACATCACTGTTTAAAAGTTTGGTCTGTAAGAATTACGTTTTTGTAAAGGCTGCATTTACTTGATCAAAAATGCAGTAGGAACAGTAATATTGTCAAATATTATTACAATTTAAAATAACTTTATATTTTAAAATGTAGTTTATTCCTGTGATGGCAATTTTTAGCAGGCATTACAGCTCAAGAAACATCTCTTATTATTGTCAGTGTTAAAATCGGAATGAGATGCAGGGCTCGACATTAACACTTTGTTGAAGGGGCAAGTGAATGAGAATATCACTTGCCCAGCAGTTGTACTGCTTAATATTTTTCTGGAAACTGTGATACATTTTTCAGGATTCTTTAATTAATGGAAAGAAAAGAACAGCACAGCATTTAGAGAAAACTTTTGTTACATTATAAAAGTCTTTACTGTCCCTTTTAATCAATTTAATGCGTCTTTTAGTTGAGAAAAGTATTAATTTCTTGTAAAAAAAATTTTCATTAAATGGTAGTGTACAAATATGTAACATATTTGATATATATATATATATATATATATATATATATATATATATATATATATCAAATATGTTACATATTTGTATATATACATTTATACAGTAGTCAACATTTGAAGTGGATCAAACTGTTGACTACTGTATATACAGGGTGGGCCATTTATATGGATACACCGCAACAACATGGGAATGGCTGGTGACACCAAAGTCCCGTTTGTGGCACACCAGTACATGTGAGGGGGCAAACTCCTCAAGATGGGTGGTGACCATGACATATACTAATGTGCCACAAACAGGACCTCAATATCACCAACCACTCCCATGCCACCACGGTGTATCCATATAAATGGCCCACCCTGTATAATGAAATATAAATTAATGACAGAAATATTTCTCTAGGAAGAGAACGAACATATTTCAATTAACAAACTCTCTCCAAATGAACAAGTTGAGTAAAATAAATCAGACTTTCTAAAGCTATATTGTACGATAGAGTTTAAGAGAGCATGTTTACTACCTCAGCTCACTTGGCTGTAAAGCAATGTCTGCAATACATGTACACTACATTTACATTTATTAATTTAGCAGATGCTTTTATCCAAAGCGACTTACAAATGAGAACAATAGAAGCAGTAAAACTAACAATAGGACAACAATATGCAAGTGCTATGACCCTTCCCAGTTTAATCTAACACAGTACATGTACTTTAAAAAAAAAATGTATAAAGATAATAGATACAGAATAGAAGAAAAAGTGTTAGTATTTATGGATCAAGTGTTGCCGAAAAAGTTGCGTCTTCAGCCGTTTCTCGAAAATGGCCACGGACTCAGCAGCTCTGGTTGAGTTGGGCAGGTCATTCCACCAGCATGGAACAGACCAGAAAAAGGTCAGAGAAAGAGATTTTGTGCCTCTTTGAGATAGCACCACAAGACAGCGTTCACTTGCAGAACAATACAATGTGACATGAAAAATAATACTGCTACACCACCAGAGGTGTAAAGTCCAGGTTCAGAAAGTAAAAGTCCTCCTCAGTATTTTGTTCCAATCACTTGGATTTGCTAATTCGCACAGTTTTTCAATTAGTCTAATTTTCAATTTAACTAATTAGTGAAATCAGCTGGCTGAGTTCATGGGTGGAATAAACATATGGCAGGACTTTTACTTTCTGACCCCTGGACTTAACACCTCTGTCACCGCTACATGTTGAAAAAAGTAGGTTAGGAAAAAGTTACAAGCATGCTAATAAAAATATTTTTAGCACTACTGGCTTCTCACCAAAATGACTGCTTGGCCAGTTGAATGACATTCGCAGTGGTCTCTACGTCAATGTAATCGTAGTGCAGTGCAGCAGGATCTGTAGTGGAGCCCGTTTCGGCCAGCAAGACCCCCAACCACCTTCCCATACTCTCAGAGGATGAGGCCTGATGGGGAAAAGAGTGAGGGAAGACGCAATTAATGAGTGTCAGTGGAATACGAGACAAATAAAGCACTAATCTATGCAATCTCTGCAAATGCACTCTACACATGATACACCACTGACATCATTACGAGAGCCAGCCAAGCTAACCATCCATCTAATCCCTGCCCTGAGGTCCTGTCTCAGACACATTAATTGCCCCGCAAGAGCTGAGGGACTTGGCCCGTACCTCCAGAACAGCCACCTCCTGTCCGTTGCGCAGCAGACGGAAGGCGAAGGGATGTTTGGAGTCCAGCCCTGGAATGACCTCACACCCCCGCAGCGGCAGAGAGGCCATGTGTGTCTTCAGATCTGCCCGGTCTTTGTGCAGCAACAGCTGGTTGTCTTTTAGCTGGCACCAGCGCTCTCTCCAGCGGTTATTGGACAGCACGTTCAGATAGCCTGTTAATGAAGGATTGGGCCGAGAGATTTAAATGACAGCCAAGACACACACAAGCAGTATGGAAAGTTGTTGATGACGGGGTGGGGAGGGGGAAATCGATATTTAAAAAATTGCAGGATTTATATTTTCAGTTGATTTTTCATATTCATATTTTTAGGGGAAAGGGATAATAAATTCAACCAAATCTGAAATTAGTTCAACCAAATCCCAGAACAAGCTATGAATATAAACTTCCATTTAAAGGGATATTCCACTTTTTTGGGAAATAAGCTCATTTTACCATGGGTGCAGCAGGCGTAATAATATGACGCAGCGCCTGAAAATAGGTCTAATAGGTTAGACAAACTTAGTCCCGGTCACGTTGGAAGTTACCGAGCTGGGGACTATTTTCAGGCGCTGCGTCATATCATTACGCCTGCTGGACCCATGGTACGGCAACAAAGTTCTTGATTATTACGCAGGAATGAGAGTATAGTTCCTAGCCATATCAGCCTAGAAAATCGCAACTTTTCATTTTCCGTCGGTCTTAGTACACGATGTAACTACAGGAGAGTCAAGTTTTAAATAGGAAAAATATCGAAACTCTTTGGTCATTTTTTAGAGAGAGATGCTAATGGTCCTGTCCGATTCAATGACCTATGCTAAGCTATGCTAAAAGTGGTACCGGTTCGGCTGAATGGATTCGAAAACGGTAAAACTCAACTGTTTAACTCTGGGGGAGTTGTAAAATGAGCCTATTTCCAAAAAAAGTGGAGTATCCCTTTAAAATTAAATATTATACAGATTTCTTTTTTAAGTACGTCCATTAAAAACATCTAAACACAACCTACATATCCCAGAATAAACACTCCTGATAAATTATTTGTTATTAAAGCATCTAAATTCACAAAGCACTGTTAATTTTAACAGAAAAGAAAGCATAGCCTGATGTGATTTGGCAGGGCAGAAAGCGTGCAAAGAGCGCTCCCTTTATAATAACAAAAAAGCTGTCACTCATTTTAGTTAATCGTGATCTCACAAAGTTCCGTTATAATCACTGAAGCTGTCTACACTGCACAATGAATCATTTATTTACATCGTGTCCACACTTCGTTTGTTATAATGAGAGGATTCACAAGTGTGCAGAACTCTGCACTAAACAAAAACTCTGCCATTTTGAGCGGTGAGTGGATTCTAACATAAACACCTCTGATTGGTCATTGCATTCAAGAAATCAACAGATATGTTTGGGATTAGCTACAATGCTCAACGCTGCAAAAACACGTTGTAAATAGAAACCTTTGACGCTCTCAAGGGCGCAAATACAGATACGTACTGGATCGTTTGCCAAATATGTTTCGACACTATTTTATTATTACAGAGAAACCTGATCCTAGACCAGCAGTTGTGGGCAGCTTTTTCTTCTAAAAGCAATCAGAAGTAACAGGCATAGGAAGACTAACAGTGCGTGTCCACTGGCAAGGAACGAGCGGAGCAGAGCAAGCATTTTCAATTAAATGTTGAAATTCAGCTTCACACTCACGCAGTGAATTGACAGTAGACCAGAAAAAGCGTTGAGAGCAGCCGAGAGTGTCAAAAGGTTGGGCAATTCTTGACTTTATGCAAATATCAAGTGAAGAATGCAGGGCGGCAGCCAATCACTGTGAGGTCCAAAACATTTGTCTTGAACTTTCAAAAATATGCAGATTGTGCCGGAGTTTATGCTGGATTAAGTGCGTAAATGAAATGTTTTCAAATAAATGCTGTTCTTTTTTAACTTTCTATTCATCAAAGAATCCTGGAAGACTGGACTAATGGCTAATGAAAATTCAGCTTTGCCATCACAAGAATAAATAATATCTTAAAATATATTAAAATGAAAACAGTTATTATAAATCGTAATAATAATCGTAGCAATATTACTGAATTTACTGTATTTTTTATCTAATAAAAGCAGCCTTGGTGAGCATAAAAGTCTCATTTCAAAAACATAAAAAAATGCTACCAACCTACAGACTTTTGAATAGTAGTGTATATCAAAATGGTATTGCAACCGCTCACCACATGTTGGGACATCCTCCTCCGCTGATGAGGTCTGTTCATCTGTAGATGGTTTCTTCTTGCCCAGGCTTATGATTTTAGTGATTTTCTTTCCAGTCACACGTCCCACAGTGCCTTTCTGATCTGATTTAGAGTTCTTCTTGCCTTTGGCTGCAAAAAAAGGCAAATTAGTGTCAGAGACTGAAATATATGTATGGGATTTTATAATGTAATATATTATTCAGATATGCTAGATATCTAGAAACCCATTGGTGTTGCAACTATAACAAGATATTGGTTTGGAAAACATTTTGTTTGTGAGAAGGATTTGGTGGGAAAAAGACTGAATTATGTAAAATGACAAATGGCAATCTGGTCACTTTAAAATGTTAGTAATTTAGGCCAGAGAGAAAGGGGTTGAACTGACAATGACTGGACACACGTCTACAGACTCATCTAAATCCTAAACAATGCGTGAAACCGATTCCATTCTTCTCCAAGTTGTTCAGATGCTTTTTTCTGAGGAGTGTGGTCAGTGGTTATTGTAAGAAAGAAAAAAATCTAAAAAAACAACCTTGAGCACTGAGAGTGAAAAGACACTTAACATGTGTAAGACGTGTACAGCACAGCAAATTACAGGCTTTTCTCATTCTCCAGAAGGTCTTTACAAGAAAATCAGCAAACAGGGACATACAACATATAAAGACAGTGAAACTTTTGCTCTTCAAAAGGTCTGATTTGGTCCAAACTCCACTGCAGAAGATTGCATCTTAGTTGGCGGCTCCTTTAATTAATGCTCAGCCCATCTGAACCCAGAGTCCTCTAAAGTTTCTCTGTCTCTGTGCCGCAGCCTCGGGTATGAGGCAAAACCCAGAGCCACAGATGCAAAAACCATTGGCCCTTAAAGGACCTATACATAGTTCTTCATTTTATCGTGACGGAAAATTCTAATATGATTTCATAGCGTCTCAGCAATTACGACAGCTAGAACCAGCTAGACAGCTAGAATCTGCCTGGCTCTTTAACATTTTCTTCCATCTTTCATCAAAGAGGTGCAGCAGTTGGCTGCTGGTGTAATTTGAGAATATCTTAGGTGCTTTCAAACAGAGACAGAAAAGATCAGATAGAGCTGGTTTGTGTTTCTGCTGCCAAAAAATGCTACCCTACATTTTTTGTTGTAAAAAAGATTTAACTTAATTTATGTACCTGTGATCCTTTAGATAACCCCACTCACACTTTTACAGGAATTATTATAGGAGTTACTTTATCTGTAGGTCTATCAGAGGTCAGCTGCCATAACTCATGTGAAAACAGCATAGCAGTTACTGCGGCTTGTGGCTGTGATGCTGAACTATCAATCATATGGGTTTGCAGATGCAAAAGTCTTGGAATCCTCTCAAATTAGGCAATTCCTCACCAACAAGTCTGAGGCAAGGCAGTCTCAAATTGAAAAAAAAGAAAAGAAAGACCTGAAACAGATGTCCTGAAAAGTTCAATCCCAGATCGAGACTGCATGGTGTTTACTAGATAAATAATCCTATTAGATTATTTAAGAAGGGTCTCCTTGCCTTGACTTTGGTATTGCTCAAACAATAGTCAAGTCAAATAAACATCCACTTTATAGGATTATATTTATTAGTGTACCGTTGCTATGTTCGTTTTTTTCTTAACCACAAAATGTCAAACTTAAGAGTTCACTTTATGAATCAAAACACTAATGAATACAGTTGATGTTCTATTAAAATGTTGTAATGACAAATTATTGACATATCAATGCTGAAAATGTTTAATTATCATTTCATTATTTTATTATTATTATTATTATTTTCAGTACATCATGATTGTTTGATTGAGTTGATAGAGAAAATAGATCAGGTAGAAATAGCTCCGAACCACTTTTTAAAGTGTATCACACAAGATACTCCCCCTTTATATAGAGAAACTCCAATGATATGGCCCTAACAAAAGGACTTAACATGAAGACTCACCTAG
Source organism: Leuciscus leuciscus (assembly GCF_965113295.1). Taxonomy (NCBI): domain Eukaryota; kingdom Metazoa; phylum Chordata; class Actinopteri; order Cypriniformes; family Leuciscidae; genus Leuciscus; species Leuciscus leuciscus. The sequence goes on along the minus strand of NC_138745.1, from coordinate 22,090,422 downwards.
ATCTTTGCCATCTGAGATGCCATTTTCATGGCAGGGCTCTCCATCTGAACTGGGTCGATCGCAGGACAGCTTCTGTAAAACAAGAGTAAAGTTAAGGATACACTCGCAGTTACAGAGAAAGCACACACTTTATCAGGAGAATGGATACCGAACAGCACAATCAACAAAGCATTCCATTTTAAATCCAATGATAATTTGTTTATAGACATACACATTGAATACATACAAACAAAGTGTATGGAATTCTAAAGCCCATACAATTAAACCTCTACAGTCTACCCAAACACAACTCAAAGAGCATCTGTTTAGCATTAAGTGTGAATAATTAGACTGGGCTCATGCATGCTGTGCCAGTTTAAGAGGTTTGACATTAAACCCCCTTAGATCTGTCTTAAAAACAAGACACACTCACATAAACAAGTGCAACATGCACACGCTGCACAAATAATGTCACAGCATACTGCATACTAAAGAATGTGTTCTTAAAAAATGATAAGATCACATTTCCTCCCACACCTATTTAACCTTGCCAGCAGCACACATCCGTGGCAAGATGGAATTAGGTACGCATATGAAGCTTTTATAGCCCTCCATTCCCTGGCAGCAGAGCCACTGTACGGGAAAACAGAGAAGAGGCGCCTGTGCTGGGTACTGAGGTGTGGTGAGGCTGGCAAGCACGCAAACCAACACACAGTCTCACATACCTGCATGTAGGTAGACCTGCATGTACGCTGCAGGCATAGTAAATCCACAAACACACAAATGTAGTTTACATAAATATAATTATGAATTCACACCTTTTCCAACTCTGCTTTGTGAACAGGGGAACCAGAGCCAGCACCGTCACAGTCCACCACTCCATTTCCACTGGAGCTGACTTCTTTCATCACCTTAAAGAGACCACAGAACAAAAAGTTAAAGTGCAAAACAACAGGCAGAAATGTAATATTCCTCAATTCTCCATATTTGAATGACTGAGGATGCTCGTTATATAGTAAATAAAGAAATGCACTGCGCAGAAATCCCTTTCTCAAAGAAAATTATATTAAGAACAATCACACACATCAAACAATAAATTATAATTTTTATGTTTAGCAGGGTTCCCACACTTTTTTACCAATGAATTTTCTGGGATAAAGATACAAAAAAAAATATATATATATATATATATATATTTTAAAGATTGCACAGTTCAATTTAGCTGATATATTCTATATTAATAGTTACAACTTAAAAACTATAGAAAACAAATTACATTAACTAGAGAAATTTCTAGTTATTCTAGAAAATATAGAGAAAATATATTTAATTTATTATTAATTAGAAGAAGAAAAGTATAAAAAAAAAAAAAAAAAAATTAAACTAGAGCAGTTTTTACAACTTTTACAAGACGTAAGATTTTATTAATATTTTTCATGATTTTTCCAGGCCTTGAAAATTGCAAATTTCCCATGGGAACCTTGGAGTAGTCTATCAAAAACGTTCTTTGCTCCCAGTCAAACAGATGCCACAAACTCTCCACCACCTCCACGTTCTGCCATGCACATGCACTCAAATGGATTCTGCGCGTCACATGCAGTTGGAAGAGCAGCTGGAAGGCTGTTACATGCGTCATTGCTCTCGTGGCTGTCTATGCGCTGTGCAGTGGCTCTGTGTGAATGAGATATCCAGAGATCTCCAGACTGCACAGACTCTTCGCCGCCACATAAGAGCGTGACCTCACATTACCTGGGGGTTACATCCAAAAACCCCATAACCAGTGGTGTCGAGTGAACTAAGCGGATAAAGAGAGCATCACAAAGAGAGGCGCTCACCTTTACACACCCTCACACCCTCTTCCCAACCTGCCCCCATGCCAAAGACCAAAATATAACCAAAGATCCTGAGCTCCTCTGAGCATCGTAACTTGACGCAGCACGCTGGGGTTTGGCAACCGGCTTACATAATTGGGCTCACGGGAAAATTGCAGGCTGTGGCCTCACTCTTTGGCTTTAACTGCAAAGATGTGGGTTTCTGGGATACGCTCTGGGATAAACTTTTTTGCTGTGCTAATGTGCCCTCATGAGCATTTATATTTTCACATGAAGAGTTAAGGAGAACTACTGCATAAAATCCAACAAACAAAGTCAAAGTTAAAGGTCAAACAATTAGATAGTGCCACATTAGATAGTGATGAGAAGCAAAGCCAATGCCAAGTAGAGGTCGGCCGATTAATTGGCACCGATAACCGATTGCTGGATTTGTTTTCATTCAGTATCCATTTTAAAACTATCGGTTGATTAATCAGTTATAGGTCATCGTGGTCCAAGAACCTAGTTATCATTATCGGTAAAATCCACTATCGGTTGACCTCTAATGACAAGCATTAATTAAGGGCAGGAATTAACAATTTCATAACAATTAGCACACAAACACAAACCACAGTAGCTAGTAAAATGACACCAAACAGAAAGCAGGAAGTGACGAGGAATAAAATGGTCAACATCATACAGTGGTCACGTTCATTTATACATAACACAAAAACTAACAGGAGAACAAATACACTCCATTTCTTACCATTCTAGCCCAGGGCAGTAGAGAGTCAGATGACAAAAAAGAGAGAAGAAAGAAGAACGAAGGAAAGAAGAAAGACAGGAGGTGGAATTTCCCCAGGCCTGTCCAAAGGATCAGAACAGAGGAGCTACATCAAATAGAGAACTTGTTGAATAAAGACTGGAAGAGAGAGAAACAAAGAGGAAAACAGTGCAGAGGAAAGATATAACACTAAAAGAGAATTAAAAATGAATCATGGAAAACAACAAGCTAAGATTTTCCATAAATAGATCATTAGCAAACTGGATAAAGCATTAACTGACCACAGACGCCTTTGGGCTTCTATAATGATCTTCGATTTTGTTTGAAGACATGAAGTATTCCATTAAACTAAAGGCTAAAAAAAAGTTTCCTTATCACCTTATATTCCACTATTTCTAATAATCCATCTAATGGCTTCCATATAAACCATTTATTTCCACTTTTAAAAACTGGTCACAACTGAGCCAGAGCAAAACTCAGCCACGATTTGAAGCAACCTCATCTTGTGAATATTCAGAGATTCAGTGAAATAAACAATTTATTGGGTTAATGATCTAATGCCTAGTGTCTAATGTTGATTTCCTAAAAGAGTTTGCAGATTTTCTCTCAGACCTATTGGTCAACGTCGATAATGCATTGATTGTTGGTGATTTTAACATTCACGTAGATAATACAAATGATGAGTTAGGGGCTGCGTTTGCAGATTTACTAAACTCCTTTAAGGTCAAGCAAAATGTCAGTAGACCCACTCATCGTTTTAATCATATCGCATGGAAGCAGTCCTTCTGATAGAGATATTCTACTGCAAAGTGATTATGCCGTAACTTGCATACCGCGCACCGCTGATATTTGCAATGTCGCGCCACGTTATCGACCAGGTAGAACAATTCTCCCAAACACTAGACAGATTCACAAATAACTTGCCTGATCTGTCTTAGCTGCTCAGTGTACTCAAACACACAAATGAACTTGAGGAAATGACTAGCAGTATAGGCACCATTTTCTCTAGTATATTAGAAACTGTTGCACCGATTAGATTAAAAAGGTTAGAGAAAAAAGTACTGTACCATGGTACAACACTACTACCCATGCTATCAAGAGAGAAACTTGTAATCTAGAGCGCAAATGGAGACAAACGTGAAAAGACAGCACTTCCCATTATAAAAAGGCTCTAAAAGCAGCCAGGGCCGAGCATCTCCGCAAACTAATAGAAAATAACCAAAACAATCCAAGGTTTTTGTTTAGTACAGTGGCTAGAACAAATAAACAGACATCACATGAACAAAATATTCCATTACAGTGGAACAGTAGAAATTACTTTATGAATTTCTTCACTGAGAAAATCAAAGGCATCAGCAATACAATTGTAAATGTACAACCTTCGACAAGAGTTTTATGATTAGGCCTCAATTATCGCCCTTCAAGAACAATTGCAGTGCTCTACAACTATAGGACAGGAAGAGCTAAATAAACCTAGGATAGCAAGTAGCCTTCCTGATAATGTTTGGGGCTCAGACTCATTCTCCTAAAGACGCATCTCTTTAGCCAAGCATTCACATAATGCATCTCATTACCTTATACTCCAGTTATATCAGATCAAATGCACATGATTATCTTTGCTTACTGTTATGAACAGCAGCAACGCTACTTATTTCCAATTTGTTTTTCTGTTTTATCTCGGGATGCCCATCCTGAGGTAGCTAGAGAGTATGTCAGCTACAGTTTGGATCCAGCCTCTTATGAAGACTTCAGATGCCTCAACACCAGTGAAGAGACTGTGCTAACTCCTGCGAGGACTTCAGATGAAGAAGCAAGCTCTGAATCAACATGCACCAATGCTACATTTTCTATATATCCGAATTTGTTAACATACATGTATTCATTACTTCAATGAGCTCATTGTTCCTTTCTTAAATTAATACATTGTTTAAATTAATACATTATTACGCAACTGTGTGATTTGTGTATATGTACATTTCTGAAATACATAACTTGGACACAGTCACCTCTGATAACAGATCACTCAAAATTGTAATGTAAACGCATGCATTTTCTGTAAAGCTGCTTTGAATCTTTCTTTTTTGTGAAAAGTGCAATACAAATACATTTTAATTGAATTGAATTAAAAAAATGACATCAACAAGAAAAAAATCCAAGACTTATTTAAAAAAATAAAGCAAATGCACTCAGAAAGAGCAATTCTCTATTTGCTATATTATATATTAGCAATTAGAGCTAGAAAGAAATATAAACTATACTAGTGAAATATTTTATCACTTTCCCAAGACTTTTAAGATTTTTATGATTTTTCCAGGCCAAGCAAATTGTAATTCTACTCTATTTCCCATGGGAACCCTGCAATGGCCGATCAACTTTCTTTTCTCCTAATCAAACAGATGCCACAAACTCTCCACCACTTCTATGTTCTGCCATGCACAGTGCGGTCAGTTAAGTCATTATCTTTTGCTCCACTTCAATTGTACTCATATTTTGAAATAAATGGTTTTATATGGGAGTCATTAGAAGAATTAGGAGATTAATAGAAATAGTGAAAATAGTGGAATATTCAAAAGAGTTTCAGTGGAATAAATAATTTACCGGGTTATTAATGATCTAGAAATTAGAGGGAATGTGCTTTTTCATATTGGGAATGAGTACCTATGCACCCATGAGTTGTTGGGTGTACAGCGTGTGTCTGAATGAAATACAATATTATAAAGCCCTCCGAGCTAGGGTGGTTTCGGTTTATCCCAAGCAGAAATCAATTACTCCAGTATGTTTTTAGTACACACGACACCTGACCAAACAGTGCTGAGCTATGCCCCCTTCCTAAACAGCAATTACGGCTGTTGTTGCTTTCCTGTGCTGTATATTTGCACAGTCTGACGTTCACGCCCACTTGAACGGTGCTGTACAGCTCACTGCATGTGCCTTCCTGCCCGCAAATCAATAAACAGAAGCTCGTTACCACATGGAAACATGGTAACGGATTCAGAAAATCTCTTTTTTGTGTCTTTATAAATGGGATGGTTGCAACAAGTGATGTCTTTATAAACAGAGCCACCAGAAGAGTGATGGACAGCGATGAGGGAACTGCTATTTCCATCAATCGACTGTTGACTGCAGCTGGTTTTGATGATCTTTGTGCAGCATAAGTTGCTTTCAGGTTATAAACTCAAAGATCCATCACACGAGAGCCCAGAGACTTTCACTACCACTTTTCTTAATGTTTGTGAAAAACAGATGTGGAAGAAAACCGCTTTAAATAGATATACAACAGACTATCAAAGTAACAAGTTATCAACAAGTGCAATCTTCAGAGCTGTTAAGGTTAAAATCCTTTGAACTTTCACCAAGAAACACTTTTTAGAGGTTAGGCTTATACGAGAAGTAGAAAGAACTATATGCGGACATAAAATATCAAAACGTATTGACGTGCCGGCCGAGAACAAAGAAGTAATAGTATGCATAGCACTGTATTTAGTATGCAGAAAGCAACCTGTTTTTAACCCCACACACCCAACTGAACATAAACACTGAACAGCTGGACCTGAGGATTGCTACTACTTGTTTGTTTAACATCTATGCTGAAAAGGCAAGCATACTCATGCAGTTCACCAGAAAAATTTGCTGGTCGACAGCTGTTTTCTAATAAGCTACTCCAGGTCCAATCACATAACACTACGCTCCGGTTACCTTTAGCCACTCTTCGGCCTGTTCTTTGCTCTGTACAGCAAGCACCAGAGCATCAGCTCCCTGATGGACGATCTTCAGTTCATGCTTCTTTTTCTTGCCGTCTTTGGGAATGTGTGTGATACTGCAGCCAGACAGGACGAGCTCCATCTGTGGAGTCTGGTCTTTAGAGGACTTGTAGCACTGAGAGAAAGAGAGACATATTAGAGAAGCTATTTAGTTATAAACATTTTCCTCTGAAATCATTTTGTTTACCCACTACAACATAAGCGGAGTCAAACTAAACAGAATCGCATAGGACATGGGAAAGCGGGTAAACTATGTCACCTCTATAATCAAGCAAACTCATAGTTTTTGTCATGTGAACATATATTTAGGCACTAGGGGTGGAACGGTACATGTATTCGTATTGAACCGAGACGGTACGGGCGTCACGGTTCGGTGCATGAATACACACGGAGAATACACGGTATAAAAATAAATAAAACTCGCGTGCAAATTAATTAATGTATTTCGGAACTACTGTTAGATACGCGGGTTCTTTAGGGACACCTAATCTGTAGCTCCGCCTTAGCTCTGAAGCTCCGTGGCTATAACTTATGGGCTATAATCATAGACATAATATCTATGGCTATAATCATAGACAGGCTATAATGGACAGGATGCGATGTCAAGATTGCAATGCTGGAATATGTTGTGTGTGTGCCTGCGTGCGTGTGTGTGTGTTCAGAGAGGCGCGGGCGCGATCGAACAGTGGAAACATAAAAACATTCTCATTTTGTTCATTGGACATCATTCAAACTGCAAAGTGTTTACTTATATTTGTGTACACTCGTAATAAAACACAACATTGTGCTTTTGTCAAACTGTAAACTCTTGTCAAACTGTAACCTACAACTGTCACCCAACACAGTGAGTAAGTTACACATTCTACATTGATTAAAAGAAAATCCAATTTGTTTTTAATGGTAGTATTATTTTATACAGAAATAAATTATTTATAATTCAGATGAGAATAAAGTTAGTGTTATTAAAATTTTAAGGAAAACAAATATATTGATCTGAAATATAGCAAATTAATTTTAAATTCATTCAGGTACAATTACCAAACATATCTTAAGGTCTTTTTGTCTTTTTATTAATTTGATTAATAAACTAATTATATAAAACTATTGGCAATGCACTACAAATAAACTGGTTCTATGCCTTTACTTTATTAATAAAACTTATTTTAAAAATACAAGGCTTAAAACATTTATTTTCCTTTGGTGGAACAGCCTACAGACATGCACAATAAAAAAAAATTGCCTTCTACAATTTTTGTTTTACTTTTCCCTCCATTGTACCGAACTCGTACCGAACCGTGATGTCTGAACCGAGGTATGAACCGAACCGTGACTTCTGTGTACCGTTCCACCCCTATTAGGCACCCTTTTCAATGTGCCCTTTTACATGACATGTAAAATAAATTTTATGGAAAAGCAAACCTTTTCAGGATTAAAAATAGAATTACCAATGTATAAAAATTGTTTGGCTAAACATTCATTTAATTAACATTAATTTATTAATTGATAAATTAAGTATTTTTCCTAAAATAGTAACTGTGGGGTAAAGTGTGCCAGACGCTTTGAGGTAAGCCACATCAACATCAAATGAAAGTAAGCTTTTCCTCCAAATATTGGTTTATGAAAATGTTAATAATGGGTCACAACATAAGACTAGAATAGGATTGTGCATTAGTAAAATAGTCAATGGATATTTTACCCTAACACAGGGCGCAATTGTGACTTAACCACTTTTGGCCCTATTTTATGAAAGATTTTAAATTTTTTGGTTGATATGTAATTTTTCTGGTTTAAAGAAATGTAAAAACAAGTGGCACATCGTACCCCACTCCCCTGAGTGTGTGAGTGTGTGTGCTTACCAACAGTTTGTTGTCCTTTATGACACAGAGCAGTTTGGTCCACTGTCCAAAACGTTTCTTTCGCAACAGGAACGCACAGATTCGCGCATCTTTCACCAGGTCCATGGAGGCCTCCTCAGATGGCCACTGGTGACGCATCTTCTGCCCCTTCCCATCCTCCTCCTCCTCATCATATGACTCATATGAACTGCTCATGGCGTCCGAGTCATAATCTGAGAATAAAGTTGGGACTCAGATTAGACGTTATTGAAATTTCGAAAATATTCTGGTCTTTTTTAGGTCAAAGATGCAGCAACAGTACTGTCATAGTTCTAAAACTTTAAAGTGATCTTTATAGTGTAACTGTCCTTACTAGAGGTGATGTACTCTGGTGCTTTGCCAGGGCCTAGCGGAACAGCTTCCTCATAATAACCTTCAGGAAGAGAGGAGCTCGGCAAGGGAGGAGGCCCATTGTCAGGAGGCTTTGGGACAGAGGGAAAGAGAAAGAAAGACAGAGAAATTGGTCAGATCAATCATTCAGCCTCCTGGATTACAGTGTTGTTGTTTTTTTAGAAATCTAGACAAAAAAAAAAATCAGTTTCACTGGTTCCAATGAATCCAAGCAAATAATATCAAAACTTCTGAGGCATCATCCATCTCATCATGAAGTTCAACTGTTCATACTGCACTAAGATCTCTGACATCATAGTGGGGCCGACATAAACCAATCAAAGGCCTACGGTTTCAATCTTTGCCAAGAGGAAAAAGGGAATGTTTACAAACAAAACTGTCAGAGAGAAAAAAAGAGAGACTTTATGGTAAAATAACAGCTGGTCATGATAAGTAGAAGAAAGAAAAGGTTTGAAACTAATTTTTGAAACACAAACAACACAAACAAACCAAAAATAGGAAACTTGCTGCAAAATAGAAAGCAGAGTAAGCTACAGATCAGAAAGATGTAAATCATAAGGTTGCCCAGCAAGTTCTGGAAAAGAGTTCAGGGAGGCGCACCAATAGAAGTGTGGGCACCTTACTAAATGTAAGCCATTCAGCCAAATTTCTCTGTCTATGTTTAATCAAAAACAGCTGTAGTATATAGAGGTACACTGGTAACACTTTACAATAAGGTTTCATGAATTAACATTAGTTAACTACTTTAGTTAACATGAACTAAGAATGAACAATACTTCTACATAATTTATTAATCTTAGATAATGTTAATTTCAACATTTACTAATACATTATTACAATCAAATGTTGTATTTGTTATGCACTGTGAATGAACATGAACAAACAATGAACAGCTGGATTTTTATTAACATTAACGAAGATTAATAAATACTGTAATGACTAATGTTACCAAAGAGACCTTATTGTAAAGTGTTACCTCACTCAGTTAGTTTGTTGAAATATAGATTATGTTCCAAATCTAGTGTGCTGCCAACGCAGGCAGCATTTGACATCATCACAGACAAGCTCCTGATGCCAAGACAGTATGAAAAGGTAGGTGGCATAATTATCCTGCCCTCTAAGATACTTTCTTTTGGCCAAATTGCTAGGGCAAATTGCATAATGCACTGCAATGAGGTCAGTGAAAAAATCCACCCAAGATGGCAGATTTGTACGAAAAATCGTACAAATCTAAATAATTATAAATATAATTAAAGGCAGGGTAGGTGATTTGATCCAGAATTTTTTTTTGTTATGCTGGTTGAAACTCTTCACATCTTCATAGCTAAGTTAAGTGGTCTAAATGTATTTATACTGTATGTAAATCATCTGTGGAAGGAGTAGGGAAGGAGTATAATGTTCGTTCTATCATCCAAATGCAATGATACAATGACCTATCTGCCTGTCAACATATGTATTTTCATACCTCTGTGCACCCTGCTCGCACAGACGTCACATGTCATCAGCGCGTTTCATGCTTGAGTTAGACAGACGTCAGTCACCGAGCACCGCAACCGAAACTTCAGCCGCCTTTTACAGTTCCTCCTGAACCAAAACAACGAGCTTATGCTGCGTTCACATCATAACTACTGTAATTTGGAAGAGATGGAAACCCGTGACATCATACTTAGAGCGGTTTGTGACTAGAATTTATGCATTTCAATGGAAACACTATCAACGTCAAAATTAATCTGCATCAGTCAGGTGGTACAGGTCAGTGCTCTTTAAGTTGTTTTTTGTTCATTATTATTGTAATGTTATGTGCTTTGAGACATAAGGTAGTTTAACGCCGTCTCTCGTGACACGTTTGTTTGCTCCCTGCTGTACAGGTTCAAGTGTTTTGAAGGAGGTGTGGCTTTGGAGATGCTCTAATGGCGCTTTTCCATTACCAGTACCAGCTCAGCTGAACTCGACTCGACTCGACTCGGCTCGCTTTTCGCTCCGTTTTCCATTGCAGATAGTACCTCCACAATAGTACCTGGTCGTCATAGCGACGCCGCAGGAAACTGCCGTGACTTAATCTTCTACGTGAGACACACCCGCTACCCACACACACAAGACAATGGAGGAAATCGAGTGTATGCTGTTTTTGGATGTTTTTGTTTTTGCTGTTTTTTATTCTGGATACTCCGTCTGGCGCGTGCAATGATGACGCAGTGAATAGTGACGATTCTCTCTGACCAATCAGCAGTCTGCTGTGTTTTCACGTCACATTTTAGTATCGCCTCAGCTCGCTCAGAACCTCGCCGGAGGTGGTACGAAAAAAAGTACCTGGAAGCAGGTACAGGTACAACTTTTACACGAGCTGGTACTGTGTAGTGGAAAAGGGCCATAAAGGGAGGGTAGGATCCGAAATTCGCCTACCCTACCTATTTTACTATGAAAAAAATAAAATACAAAAATTGTTTGCATATGTATTTTAATTCTTATTAAAGTGACACAATGAATAAAGAGTTTCTGTGTATGCAGGGGATTCAAATTCTGATAACTGTTGTGCATACACATACTTTTAGGATGAAATCTATGTTAAGTTTTCTACACTAGGCCTCTGGTGTCTATAACCAATGAGCACACTATAGAACCTCATTAGTGAGTGAGAGGGATTGTTTAAAAGAAAAAAAAAGAGAAAAGGAGATTGTGTGTATATAAGCGCAAATGAGCGTGCATGTGTGAGTTACAATGTGTTTAAGACTGTCTGATTTGGGCCTTGGTTGGTCGGGCCCAGTTGGCAGCACATGTGACAACCTGGTGTTGTCATTACGACACAGGCCCTCCAGAGCCTCCCTCATTTCCCAGGCTGCATGCAAACAATTATGGTTGATGACAAACTCATATAAACGCTTTTAATTTTCCTTTTTTCCCCCTGTAACCCATGGAGAGTCTGTCTTTATTTCTTTTTCTTTCATTTCAGTTAACAGAAAGCACTGCTATTTTCCAGTGCTTTTCAGGTGGGGGGAATTACAACGCATTTTAAGAGACCAAAGGACCAATGTTCACAGTTGCCACCTGGCACACTTTATCACCATGGTAACCTCAATATAGTAGAATAGTAACACAGAACATGAACAACTATTTACATTACAAACACTGCAAAAGGACTGCTCATGGAAATATACTGTATAAGGAAAGTTAAAACAGACGGGAAAGAACAGTACAAAAGATGTTTTCTCAAGGTTTCATTGGTGCCGCTGAGTGTTTTACTCCAATTTCCTTTTAGGATGTAACTGCAAGACCTTCTACGTTCAGATATTCCCAATAAACAGCACAGGTTAATGCTTTTTAGGCAATTTATGTCAGCCAGAAAGGCATTTTTCAGCATGGCCTAAATTTGCTAATTTCTCCCTTAAGTATATTACAGTATATAACAAAAAACTGTCAAATTGATTGTGTGTTGGGATTAATTCAGTATTTACTCTGGCTCCTTAGGGTTTTCGTTCACATGTGTAATCAAAACTACAATAGAAACTATAATATGTTAGTGTGACCTCCTGGCACATTTGAGAAGGGTGTGTTTGACGTCTGAGGTAGAGGAGGATACTTTATCTCAGTGCTAGTCATTACAACTTGGCTTTAAATATAATGAAGACCAGAACATGTAAAATCCCCATAAGGTCATCATCTGTGTGGGTGGTTAATAGTGTACATATTGTCTGTAAATGTACATCTGCAGAAATGCATGTCCAAAACAAGACCTAGCTGCTCCTTTCTTCTTATGCTCTGATTGTTCCTGTGTTTTCCCAGACCTACTTTAAATAATGCTACAGAAACACCCTGTATTTTACAGAACCATTCAAAAGTTAGGGTCAATATGTTTTTTTTAATGAAATTAATACTTTTATTAAGCAAGCATTAAATTGATCAAAAGTGACAGTAAAGACATTTATAATGTACCAAAAGATTATCTCAAATAAATAGTGTTTTGTTAATTCTTTGGCGTGTTTGGCGTATGACAGTGTAGATTTGGTCTTGGCGGAATAGATCTGCTACGCTGCTGCTGCAGATCAAGTACGGGACTTGCTACTGCCAATACATACACGACACGCTGCTGTGAGCAAGTAGGACATGCTGCTGCTGTACAATATAACGTATATGAATTATCTGTACCAGATCAGGTGGAGCTGGGGAAGGTGGAGGGTTTCTGAAAGCATGCTGCACTACTAAGGCAGATGCAAACCAAGTATTAAAAGTTGAGGATGTTTTTAATTGGCTACTGATACAGCAGGAATCAATCAGCTGCGCCCTATAAAGAAAGATGTGATTGCAAGCACGTTGAGTTAAGGACCTTTTAGCCTGTGCCATCTTGAATTTTATGAAAGAACTTTGCATTTGTTTTGAACTTTCTATTCATCAAAGAATACAAAAAAAAACGTATCATGGTGTCACACGGTGACACAAATATTGTGATGTAAAAAATATTAAGCAGCACAACTTTTTTGATAATAAGATATGTTTCTTAAGCAACAAATCATATTAGAAAATTTTGCTTAAACAGCCATAACAGAAATAAATTATATTTTAAAATATATTAAAAAGAAAAAAATTGTTTTAAAATTGTAATAATATTTCACAATTTTTTTTTAAATAAAAACTTTTTTAAATAAATGCAGCCTTTGTGAGGATAAGAGAATTCTTTCAAAAACATTTAAAAAATCTTACTGACCTCAAACTTTTGAACAGTACTGTACATTGTAGAAAAGTGGGGGAAATTCAATGAAATATGGAAAACCAAAAGGGCAAAGAGCAGTTATTCTTTTATGGTTGTCATTTCCAGTCTAAAAGTTTCCCAAATACAGACGTGCTATTTATCAGTTCCTTCCGTCCCATCAAGCCTTAAACTGCTCAACTAAACAAAGAAGACGGCTGTGTTACTGCCTGTTATGGTTTCGGTTCATCGGGGCATCTAAGCCCGGAGGGAGGACAGAATTCCAGGCAAAAACTGCAGTATGAAGAGCCTTGCTGAAGCAGCGTTCCGTACCAAAGCCGCCCAAGTATTTTTAGGCATAGTTCCACCTCTGGTCTGAGCTGGAAATCTGTATGAAGCATATCTGCACCAAAAAAAAAAAAAAAAAAAAAAAGTGCACTTCCACCCATTCATGCAACATCTAGTCCATCAATAAGTCTGTGCTTATGTATAAAGATACATACTTGACCTACATTTCAAGAAAGAGCTCCAAACTTCACACTCCCTTTCCAGACCATTTCACCTCACAACATAGTGTATAGTGTTATTGTGCGGTCTGTGATAAGTCTGAGTAGTATCAGACGTCTGGGCCAGTCTGGGTCTATTGTATTGGGACTGCAGTGCAGGTTAGCCAGGGAAATGCACTCAATCAATAATTCAATATTTTAACCTTCATATTTCCTCTTTTGGCCGCCTTGATATGCAGTGTATTCATGCACACACTTGAGCAGAATTCATGCACAACAACTCAATCTCACTTACACACACATTCACACAGTGGAGTCGGGAGGTTTGTGTCCCTACAAATGGTTTTCCATGTGTTTTGGAGAATCTTTTCATTCTCGACTGGTTCTTCAAAGAAACTTTCCAGCAGTCCCATACAAAAAGCAGCTGAATAACCGAAAGCTCATTTTCCCGAATGAAATGACTATATAAACTGTCACTTGCTATAACCTATAAAAGATGTTCGGAAGGGTAAAAATCACCATCTGTATTGGTATTTCCATGGCAACGAACAAAATGCATTGTAGTGCATGAATCATAATTCATTTTCCTCCTTTTGTCCATGACACAATGAGGGATTAGGTCATTGCATTCCAGACTGCGGTTAACCCTCCTTAAAAGGGAGGTGGTGGTGGTGGGGGGGTACAGTAGAGCCCTTCGCTTTAGCACAACTGAATCTTAGGATGTCCATCGTTTGCATTGTGGGCCTAGAAAGACAAAACATCAATTCAAAAGTACCTGATTCTCCTGCTATGATGGACTGTTGTCATTAACTTTGGGAGATTCACTGTGAGAACAAGAGAAAGAGGGAAAACAGGAAGATAAAAATGGCCTAAAATTAAGGGGAGGTTCTTTAATAACAGACTCCCCTTTGGGTTACAAAGTGCAGACAGATAATGAGTTTGTCTGTGTCTGTGTTCATTAGTGTGACATTGTTGGGGTGCAGATTTGGAGGCTGGGGGATGCTGGTGGGGAGGAGCAGAAGCCAACATCAACACAGATGGAAGTCATCATTGTCCCAGCGGAGTCTGTTATGGTTTCCCCATATTCTCTTACACATACTCTCTCTGCACAGCTACGAATGGCAGGATGTACTGGAAGTCAATGACTGAAGAAAGTGTACCATGGACTTACCTAGTCCATGACAGAATCTAATGTTTAATGATATATGGTAGTGTTGTCTTTGAACTCACTGTGCATGATGGGGTGGGAGGGTTGCATCATCATGTCTCTTTGTATTTTCAGCTTCTCAGCATAAAATTGTTTTAAGATGGCGTGTCAAAAAGCACACCTCAAGACCTCTGCGTTCTGTTCCATTTAAATGCATTCTGTCTACCTCATTTTAAAAGGATGAATGTGCCCCCCTGAACAGAAACAGCACTCAACACTCATACTAGAAGTCTAGAGATTTAAAATACAAAGAGATTTGATTGAGCCACCAAAAAGAATCCTGTAACCTAATGTTCTTTTTTAACTTATTAGACGAACCAATCACTTATGAGAATCAGCACCTCCAAATCCGAGGCCATGGTTCTCAGTCGGAAAAGGGTGGTTTGCCCGCTTCAGGTTGGTGGAGAGTTCCTGCCTCAAGTGGAGGAGTTCAAGTATCTTGGGGTCTTGTTCACGAGTGAGGGAAGGATGGAACGGGAGATTGACAGACGGATCGGTGCAGCTTCTGCAGTAATGCGGTCGCTGTACCGGTCTGTCGTGGTGAAGAAGGAGCTGAGCCGTAAGGCGAAGCTCTCGATTTACCGGTCAATCTACGTTCCTACTCTCACCTATGGTCATGAGCTGTGGGTTATGACCGAAAGGACAAGATCCCGGATACAGGCGGCCGAAATGAGCTTTCTCCGCAGGGTGGCTGGGCGATCCCTTAGAGATAGGGTGAGAAGCTCAGTCACTCGGGAGGAGCTCAGAGTAGAGCCGCTGCTCCTCCACATCGAGAGGGGCCAGCTGAGGTGGCTCGGGCATCTTTTCCGGATGCCTCCTGGACGCCTTCCCGGGAAGGTGTTCCGGGCATGTCCCACCGGGAGGAGACCCCGGGGAAGACCTAGGACATGCTGGAGGGACTATGTCTCCCGGCTGGCCTGGGAACGCCTCGGTGTCCCCCCGGAAGAGCTGGAGGAAGTGTCTAGGGAGAGGGAAGTCTGGGCATCCCTGCTTAGACTGCTGCCCCCGCGACCCGGCCCCGGATAAGCGGAAGAAGATGGATGGATGGATGGAGACGAACCAATTGCCACCTAGACAACAACTTCTCTAACTGTACTGCACTGCTGATGGGCCTGTTTACAACTGGTTACTTCATGCGTTTTCTCTGATCGGATAGCTATCCCATCGTGAAAAGATCAGGTGTAAATGCCCTGCAAAATGCTTTCGAAATGCTTTTTTTCGATCACTCAAACCACTTCAGGAGGTGGTCTGAGACACATTCCAGCTGAAACTGGACTAGTCTAAATGCATCTGGTTGTTGAAACCACATACTTTATGTATTATGTCATTTTACTCCTCCTTAAAATTGTATAAACAAACATGTGAGAGCTTGTTATAGGCTATGACATCTAATAGCCAGATATGACAGCGCTGTTGCAACTGAGTGTCTCTTCGGCAAGCCGCCGCGCAAACTAAGGC
The DNA here is from genome assembly GCF_965113295.1 of Leuciscus leuciscus. Lineage (NCBI taxonomy): Eukaryota > Metazoa > Chordata > Actinopteri > Cypriniformes > Leuciscidae > Leuciscus > Leuciscus leuciscus. The sequence continues at coordinate 22,073,989 of NC_138745.1, read as the reverse complement.
AAATAAAACTAAAAGTAAGTTGGAGATGCTTAACACAATCATCTTCATTAAATCAAGTAGTGTGACTAAATAATCTTACCAGTTCTGATGCCAGTTCTGATAAACAAGCCCGATGTAAGAACGTATTCTACATATTAGTCTATTCATTAAATGCACAAAATTAATTTAAACCAACAGAAATTAGATATACAAAATGGAAAAATGACACAATGACAATTTAATTTAAAAATAATTAACTTAATTTTAATTAAATTAAACCACCTGAGAGCACTCTACGTATAAATGATATATGCCACAGTATTGATAATTACTGATGAAACTAGCCATACAATTAAAATAAAACTTGAACTGGAAAAAAAATGTAACTGGATTTTGCTAACTACAACGTTTGCCACTGTGGGCCCTAAAAGAAAAATTATCTTTCCAAAAGTGTCGGATTCTATGATGGAATCTTGATATGAACGGTCACTGGTATAGCATTTTGGGCGAAGAAGCTTTTACATTTCAAATGTTTCTGTATAGTGGGTTTTGGAAAAAAGTTGTAAAAAAGTAGGCTAAAGCCTACGCAGTTTTTATTCACAAGTATGATTGTCACTCCAAAAAGGGCTATTGAAACTGTGCATGCATGTGCACGTAAGCATAACTCTCACTTGTCTCTTAGTAATAGTAACTATTGGTTGAAAGAGCTAAACTGGTATTTAGCAAGCACTATTCATGAACAAAGTCAGAAATTCCTCCCCTGGGTTCATTATAGTACATGTACAGGGAAGTTTTGCAGTACATTTGCTGCCAAACATTTAGAAACCCAAAGCCACAGAGTTCAATTCAACACAAACACACACACGCACAGAAAGTCTCCAGACAAGATTCTCCCCCTTGCGTACTGTGGCGTCTGCTGTCCTGTCCACGGCCCTATCTCACCACCCACATGCCCAGCTTCAGTCCCTTTCCTTCAATTCCTACGTTTTTTCCCGATGTGGTTTTGACCACTTGGGCCATAGAAGGCTTTAGTCAAACACACATACACACACACTGAATGTGCAGAATTAGGTCTGGCAGGAATATGACAAGGAGTCAGTTTATAAACCTCGCTCACTGACGCAATACTAAATCATCACATAGCTGGAGAGAGAGAGAGAGAGAGAGAGAGAAATGGAATGAAGAGGATGGAGCAGAGGGTGTGGTTGATGGAGAGCAGGAATAAGAAAAACTAAACAGCGCAATGGAAAAGAAAAAAACGAGGGGCGACTTTCGTGTTCTGCCTTTCCTCGGGCAGGTTTTGCACAGGCAGAGGTCCGAGCTTGACTATGGTAAATGGATATTTCTCTTCCCTCATCTCTACAGTCCCACAATCCCCTGCCCGCTCACACCTTCCGAGAACGGGAACAGTCGGCCCCTCACACACACCGGGGTTATGCACGGATGGCTGAGGTAGGAAAGGATGTTTCTAATTATACTGTAAAGTGCTGAGTGTGTAAAGGGTGAACTGAAAAACAAGGTGCTGGGATGTGTGCGTTTGAGAATGACCAACAGCGACCCATGAACACCTGCTATTTATCACAAGCATCTGCTGCTGCCCTCCAACAAAGATGATTGTTATTCTTAGTGTCACACACATGCCAGGAAATACATGCGCGCAGGCGTAATCTGTTTCATGTGTGACGGATGAGACCACATCAGGGTCGTGTGTCGGTAACTATGAGGTCATGTGACAGAAAGCGAAGTGATGTGAACACTTCCTGCTGCTGTTTTACAGAGCTCATAAAAAACACTGAGCACTACACAAAAAGAGACCTTCAAATCACCAGCCAGTGGCAGTCAGGGTTCAGACGACATCACTTCCAAATATAGGACAATGCTATTTTTGTTTCTGGAATGCTAAAACAAACTTAGAAAAACCCTAAACTCACTGTAAAAACCAAAGTTTTCCCTGTTTACTTTTTGTTTAATAGAGCTGGGCAGCAAATTGAACAAATGGTAACACTCTACAGTAATGTTTCATTTATTAACATTAAGTAACATGAACTAACAATGAACAATACTTTTACAGCATTTATTAGTTTATCTTAGTAAATGTTCATTTCAATATTTATTTACACATTTTTTAACATTAGTTAATGCATTGTGCAACTAACATGAACAAAACAATAATACAATAATACAGTACAATAATAATATTTTTACTAGCATTAACAAAGATTAATAAATGCTTTGAAAAATATATTGCTCATTGTCCGTTCGAGTTAGCTAATGCATTAGCTACTGTTAACTAATGAAATCTTATTGTAAAAAGTTACCGAATAAGGACTATGACAACTTTGGTGGCAAAAATAAATTAAGCACATTGTGAATAATACCACAGTTTTAATCATTTGGTCTTTAGGTTTCCTAAAGACTCTCATTAGATTACTTTCCAAATCCTGCCGTGAGTAGGATTTTTTTTAAACAAATATAATACTTTTATTCAGCAAGGATGCATTAAATAGATCAAAAGTTACAGTAAAGTTGCTATATTAATTGTAATAATATGCACATCTTACCATCCAGGGATGAGGAATCTCTGGTAGGGGCATCTGAGGAGGGGCCGGGAGAGAGGTGTGTATCTCTGTCTTACATGAAGGCTCTGAGAGAAAAACAAATTGATGCAGATATTAAGTAGACATGAGTCATGATGATGAACAACATGGTGCAGTGTGAAGAGTTCATCTGAAGTCAAAGGTGAAATGAGCAGTTAAAGTGGGTTTGTGCTTACCTCTAGTGGCTAGAACTCTGTGTAGGATGTTTAATATTTGCTGTTTCTTCTCTCTCACTCCAGCAGTTAAATACTCTCTGTCTAACAACTCCAGAAAGACCCGCAACTCTGCCAACAACTCCTCCATCGCTGAAAAAAAAACATACAATCAGATATTCAATAAGCAAAATAAGAGTACAAGTTTGAGGCATAACATCTTCTGCTTTGTTGATTTTCTCCTATTGACACTGTAAAGATGGGCCGTCAGCATTGCTCTGCCCTGAGATGCTGGCTGGCATCTCGTAAAAGCGGTGAATTATAGGTATCTGTTGGCTCGGCACCTGAGGAATATCAAAGGCTATCAAATGTGAATTGCAGCCCTGGAAAATCAGAGGTCTATAAAACAGCACTACAATGGGCTCGGGCCCATACAAACACATAGCTGAAGGTTTACATAAGGCGCTCGGCTGCTGTAGGGACAGTTTCTTGACGTAAAACAGAGAATAGAGCTCACTGATTAGTGTGTGCTATGAAACGAATTGTGCATAGTGAATTGAGCGTGTCACTGTATGACTGCTGGTCTAGATTCCAGCCATCAAGACTGCCGCTGCACGAACATCTGGATATTTTTCAGGTTGGCTATAGTTCATTTGAATGCAGGTATTACCCTTTAAAGACCCTCCTTCAAGTACGCACAAATCAAATTTGCAGTTTTTTCTATTAAATATTTGAAATGTTCTTGTCTTTAAAGGGAACACAAGACAATAGCTGAAGTTGGACAAATATGGACCAAATACTTTATCTCTGTTTACAGTATATCTGTATTTTCTACAAATACAGTGGGTTAAATGTTTATTTTCCTTTCAGTCGCTCACGTTCGACGTAACGTCGACGTGAGCGACGTAACCAATTACGTCGTCGCGTCGACGTTACGTCGAACGTGAGCGACTGAAAGGAAACCAGGTTTACATTAGTAACCGAGACGTTTTACAATACCCCAGTACAATTGTCCCTTTACTGTTAGTGCTCTAATAAAAGCGATTGTGTTAAATATAGAATTTTAAACCTGCATTTTACATCCAACAACAAATCATTTAGCAAAATGTATATTTCCGAAATAATTATTGTGCTCCAATTATTTTGCACTCCATCAGTGAACTCGCTTACTGTCAGAATGGAAATACTCATGTAACTTTCTAACATTTAGATAAGCATACAACCATAATATATAAGTTATGCACTGAGGAAAGCGTGCCTCAAATGCATTAAACAGTATGCATCTGATAGGAGGGTAGCCGATTTAAGCTACAAGTTTAGGAAGCACGCAACCTCATAAGCAACCTGTGTCCTCCACAACATCAATGTTTATCTATATAAACGTCTCATATCTTATTAAAAAATATATCAATATATCTTACATAAGTCGATATACAGTCCAGCCCTAACAATTAGGCTATTATAAAAAAGTAGAACCTTTATGAACATTTTTCATGCGTCATAGTTAAACTGACTGCCCAAGCATGATTGATTTAGGAAGACATTATGGTGTCCTTTCTTATATAAGGACATCTAATTTAATCATTGGAGTTCTTGTTTTACTGGATAATTCAAATCACATGTTCTTGTGTTCGACTGAATAGACATTTCCTCACAGTATGTTTGAATTGCTCGTCAGTTACTGTTGACTACAGTCTACCATCGTACTTCAACAGGACAACACACTTAAATATTTATTCACAAGCTTTTTAACGCTTTTTGGGATGATTTTTTTCTCCTAAAATATCTATTCTGAAAAACTAGCTTGATGCAAAGCGTATATGATCTATAAATGTGCATAATATATAAAAGACACAAGCATTCTAATGCACACATTACAAAGCACACATCTCTGTTTTAGCGGTAATTTTAAAATTTGAATTTTGATATTTAAATCAGAAATAAATAGTTATTAATCAGAAATAAAAATTGGGAAAAAGATAACTACATTTTGGTGTCTCTAGCAAACAACAATATTTAATTATGGAATTTATATATATATACATATATATATACATTTTCTGCAAATAATATGGTATTCAAATCAACCCCCCCCCCCCCAAAAAAAAAAAATCACAAAAGGATAAGAAATATTTATTATATATTTTTATAAAGGAACATTTTCAACTGTTTTGACGGGGTTTTAGATCTCATATTGCTGTATATAAAGAAAAATACAATAAGCTTATACCATTTCCAGTTGTTCCTGTATCAACTCCCTGTCCAACAGCTTGCATGTCAGAGTGAATAAAGCTAATGAAGCACTTTCAGTAATGGTGGCCAAATAACATGAAAGGAAATACACTTTAAAAACCAACCGAGCGAACCAAATCGCTGCATTAAAGAGCACCAAGTGCCACACAGAAATGAGGACCACCTTCAAACTGCTTGGGGGCAAACAAAGTCAAGAGAAAAAGAATGAGAGAGAAAAAGGACAAGGAGAAAACTTTAAACAATAACAACCACCCACATTCACAATTCTCTAACTCCGATTCCTCATTCACACACTCTCGACTGACTAACCCTAGCGTAAACAAAACTAAATTATGAAAGATCCAAGAAATGAGTCCAAAAAGCCCATCTTTAAAAAAAAAAACGACACACCGCAAGCTTAAATCCTGAGGAATGACAAAATATGTTAACACATCCAGACCAACAAAAAAAAATTAAACAATTCTAGTCTTGTTTTACAAATACCTGCCAAATTGACCAGAAAGAGGCTGATGCCATGCCAGAGAAGGTTTCAACAAGCAAAGCTGATTTTAATTCAGTGTTGACAGAGAGAAATAATGGATGGTATTCAGATTGGTGGTTATCTAGAACCAGTTTGACAAGTTGACCTAGTGAACTCTCAGAAAAACATCATTCACAGCCTCTGCTGAACAAAAATCACATTATTCTATCATTCCAACCCAAATTCAATAATATAGAGGGATGTGGTCTGCAAAAACAATTGTGATGCTGCCAGCAAGCAAGAACCAGTAATATTTGTCTGCTGATGCAGAATATGTGTGCATTTGCGTAGGTGTGTATGTATATGTGGTTACGATCTACCACCCAGGCCGCTGAGAAGCAACAACATCCTTGAAATTCACCAAAATAAATGTGTGTGTGCGTGTGTGTACACGTACAGATTACAGAGAACTTTTCTCTCCGCGCTGTCATCCTATCCGACCCTTCCGTCACATTTTAGAGCAGTTCTCTTTAATGAACCGTTCAAATCCTTATGCACATGATCTATGACCTACCGTATATATAATCAGGCATTAACCCATGCCAAGTTTCTGTGGAGTACCCACCATCCCACATCCTTCACTCACTCTTCTCTTCTTTTATCTCTCTCACTCCCACTTCTCCATTTCAATTTCCATACTGAGCCAAGACGCTTTTTTTCCCCCTCACTTCTCACTTCAGATGGGGAAAGACATGGCGGCTAACAATAAACCTTTGAAAAAAAGAGATAACAAACAACCTTTTGCTTTGTTTAAGAAACCTGCCAAGAACATAAACGTGAACTTCTTGCTCTTCTGTCCTCCCTGACTCCTCATCCAGTGTAGTGCTTCTCTTTGATGTCTGCTGACAGGATCCAGACGGAGAGCCTGAGCCGGTGACAAATGAAATACAACACAAGCTCCTTCATACTCCAATCTGGTCTTACACACCAAAAGCCTTGGAGGCTGAACAGACGGATGGACGGATGGATGGATGGATGGATGGATGGATGGATGGATGGATGATAAAAGGAAAGCATGCCAATCTTGCTTATAACACCTCCATAGTCACATCAAAGATCTTTAAAAGCAAATCAGTTCACTCTGCTATAACAGTGTTTTGTGTAAATAATAGCAAATAAAGCTCTTATATGCCTGAAATTTCAAAAACGTGCGTCAAGTTGCATAATCTATTATAAATCATCAATAAAATTGGACAAAAGTCGTACAATAAATTTTCTTCAAAAATAATCCTCAAATTGTGCTAAAAAATGTTTCCCTAAGCTTTGAATATGCATGTACACATCTTTATTATTTACAACAACAACAACAACAAAAAATTAAAAGGTAAAGTGTCTTTTAGAAATATGTATTTTTATAGTTTTTATGAGAGTTTAAAAGTGAATTTAAATACAGAAAACTACAATTTGAATATTTTCCAAAGCAATAATAAAAAGCTTAATGCAACTGGAACATTTGATTATTTTCAGTTTAATGGATTTTTTAATTAATAGATCTCATGAAAAATGTCCTCAAATCCTTGACCTCTGTGGTTTAGTTTTAACTGAAAGGCAGGACAGTCATCATATTTCGATTGATTTTTCTATGAGTAATCTGTCTCTGTCCATGTCCCTGTTCCACTCGAGCCCAAAATATCAATATTATCAATCATCGAATATATACGGTTATGGTATAGAATCTCTCGTAGATCTGGGTGCCCAGAACAAAATGTTTGGCAGCTGTGAATAAGGCAGCTACTAATCTGTGGTTTGTTAAATTAGGCTGTTTTATGGTTTGGCCTCATCATGGTTACCGCTCACTGCCACAGGCCAGGGCACAACAGAGTACCACTCCGGCTACACATGCCTGGAAAATAGTAGAAAACTACAGGAGAGAAGAAAATATTCAACAGATGCTCCACTGTCCCACTAATGATGGCCTTCAATAGGAGCATCTGTGTAGTCACATATATCAAACGCACCGGGATCATCAATAAGACTAAGAGAATATCTCAGCTGTGTGATTACATTCATCTCTGTGTTTGATTATATGTGTGTACTATCCATGTGTGTTCACATGAACATATGAGGAAAATACTGAGGTTTCAATTATGAAAGGATGGTTTAAAATATACGTCCATAAATGTGTACTTGTGTTTATGAGTTTGTGTGTGTGTGTATATAATTACAGAGCGCTAACTCCTAAACCACAGTGGGCAGAGGGGTGGGAGAGAGAAGCCACTGGTTACAGAAACCTTTAAGAATCATCCTTCTAGAGGGTGGGGGAGACTCCGTGGTGCCTGGGAAACTGAGCCGAGAAGTGAGTGTATCAACTTTTTATGTGTGCATTTATGAATGCTCACCAGCATTGGAGTATTAGCCTTCCAACAATTACTTGGGATGAATTGAAGCATATTTATGAGTTTACCGTGTACAGGGTGATCAGTTTACAACACTGATCATACAAAATACATTTTTAATAACCAGATCAGCATATTAGAATGATTTCTGAAGGATAACGTGACACTAAAGACTGGAGATATGGATGCTGAAAATGCAGCTTTGCCATCACAAATTTCTTTTTTTACATAGAAAACAGTCATTTTAAATTGTAAAATATTAATGTATTTTTATCAAATAAAAATAAAATAAAATAAACTTTCTGACCCCAAACTTCTGAATTTTTTTTACATTAATTTTAAAAATGTGTCATTATTGTAAAATACAACATCAAATATTCTATGTAAATCTATGAATGTTGACAATTTAGTTTATGCCACAATTATGCTTCCCATCCCCATCATGATCTGCATATTGAACAATAACTGAATATTAAATAAGGCTGAACTAATGGTCACAAAAATATACTCAACTTAATAGCCAATGTCATGGCGAACACACTGACCTCTCTGGCACTCTCCCCTTAGGGACAATGTAGAGAGCCATTAACACTCTTTGTAGAAAGAGCAATTGAGAGAGGAGAGAAAAAAACAGAAATATATGATAAAAACTGCAGTAGAGCCAAGCAGTTGACAGAATGGGTGGAAAAGACAGAGCAAGGCAAAGGCAAAGTCAAAGAATTCTCTTCTTGCCTCTCGTCTTTTTTGGGTCAGACATCTCTACTTGGAGGGAAGGAAGGGCTTTGGGGGTTTCTTGGCACGTGTAAGCCTTTAAAAACTAATCAGTGTGGAAACTGTCAGAGAGGAGACCCCCTAAAATAAAGCCAAGTAGGCTAACAGACCAATACCCACATCACACGCTGTAATCGAGTGCCAATTCATGCCATGTCAGACTGGTCTAACAACACAGTGCCATATGTTCTTAAATACCAATAAACACATTAACCACCAGCGCAGCCCAGTATGAGCTTTAAAACAAGAGGAAAAGTTCAAATCCACAAGGAACATTGTCACATCTGGAACCATGCTGACATGTTTTAGTGCAAAAACTCATGTAAGGGATAATCATATATGGTCTTTAACACTAAATAAACCCCAAGCAGTGTGACCAGGACCCCAAAACAAAGCAGAGGGGTCTTGTAACAACCTGAAGGAGTTTATTTTGCAATAATGTTACAGACAGTGGTCCATATCTTGGACAACAGTCATTCTGAAATGTAATGTTTGACTACTACAACTGACCAATTAGAATAAAGTATTTAAGAGAGCAATGCAACAATGCTATGGCAAAAAAACACACACACATTGGCCCTTTACAACAAAACTCCAAAGCTAATGCTACGCCCTGCACTCAGATACCGTTAAACCACTGTGGACAATAGGGCTCTGTCATATCCAACCAAGTGCATTGTGATGCACATACAGGATACCTGACACCTCACAGCTGCCAGCCAACCAGTCAATCACAGATGCCCTGCCTATCCAGCTCATGTTATGTTTTCGAAAGTGCAGACTTCTGTGACAGAAGATAACAGGGCACCTGCATGTATCACCCTAGAGTTATTACGGGTGACTGGAATCACTCTTCTGATTGAATTATTAAATTTAACACTTGTATTATAATACTATTCAAATAAAATGTAAAAGAGAATTTAGACCTATTTATTTTAATTAACTGCAAATCTGAACATTACTGAATAACATAGCAAACAAATAGCACGAATTCCTTGCAACATGTCCTTAAATTTACCGCCTCTTCACATTTCAAATTGTAATGGCTTTTCTAACTGACCTGAGAAGAGCTGTGAGGGATTCAAATGAGAAGTCTGACTCATGGGGTGAACTCAGCTCTTCCCAAACCGAGACGGTAATATATCGCCTTTGAAATGTCCATTATGTGAAATATTTGTATTTCCTCACTTACTGTTTCTTTTAAATTAAATTAAATTAATTTAAAGTTAATACGAAAAAAATATTTTACAAACTTCTTCCTCTCAAAAAGCGCGAGGATGTAGGCTAATGAGAAATGCGTTTCTTTCATACACTTTGTGATACTGCATGCATCTCCCTAAAGATACATTGTTCTTTCATAGGCACTATAAATTACACGTGGACAGGCCACAGTAATATTAATCAACTATCTCAAAGCATGCAATGAATCCACTCATGGAGATAGTCTGGACACTCACCCCTCGAGGCGAACAGTATGGGGTCGCTCCGCATCTTAGAGTCAAACGCATTTAACTCCGGGTGGGTACTAGGGGTTGCAGGCGTGTGTCCGACAGCTGCTGTATTTCATTAAAATCCGCGCAACAGAGCAGTCTCTGTTTCCACCTCTTTCTCCCTATGCAAACCAGCAGAACTCCGCTCGCTTACCGCCCGGCAATGTCTCGTTTCCTCTGAAAACCTCCCCTGACTTTCTCCTCGATCCGGACACAGAGCAGCTCTGTTCGCTTTCTGTTTATCGAGATCCCGACAGCACAACGCTGCGCCTTCGAAGGGAAGCGCTGCTTGGAGACTTAAAAGAAAATCGTTCACTTTCTCTCCATGTCGTGCTCGGCGAAAAGTGGGACCTCCTTCCTTTCTATTTAGTTTCCTCTCCCTCTTTTCTCCGCCCTGTAGCCCCACTTCTCCAATTCCACAGCTGGATACAGCGTGTGTGTGTGTGTGTGTGTGTGTGTGTGTGTGTGTGTGTGGAGAGGCACGATTAACGAGCACTTAATGTTTAGTGAAACTTGTGCAATGATACGTTTATTATTACCATATTTTAGATTAGAACATTATCTCAGAATCATCAAGAATCTCTGTATCGTTGTGTGTCTTCAAAGAAAACTTAAAAAAATCCATACAAGCTCAAGACAAGGAAAAACTGGTTCATATTGATCTAGCTAGGCCTATTTTCTAATAAAATCTTCTCATCAATCTTGCTCAACTAACAATATTTTAATTAAATAAATAAATCGTAATTGTAACTGTTTGCCATTGTATGCATGTAGATCAGACGAGCCCAGACGAAAAAAAGGTTAGCTGCTTTAGTCCCTGCTTTAGAACCAGCTTCCAGAAGAGATCAGATGTGCTCCTACAGTGGTCACATTCAAATCCAGACTCAAAACACTTCTGTTTAGCTGTGCATTTACTGAATGAGCACTGTGCCGCTGTTCGTCCGACTGTACTGTATTGTATTTCATTTGATTTTTCTAAACTGTTTTAATTATTCTTGTTTCTTTTTATTATTTTAATTTCTTCTATGTAAAGCACTTTGAATTGCCATTGTGTATGAAATGTGCTATATAAATAAACTTGCCTTGCCTTGCCTTGCTTTATTCTAGCACAAGTGAACATTCTTCTCTGCCAAGTTTATACATGCATTTCTATAAATGAATCATCTATTTATGGATTAATAATTACATGTCAATCATCTGAAAGGGTCTATAAAAAGTAAGAAACTCTATAATCACAGTGTCAGCGTGGTTGAAAACAGCAGGGTCATTGACCTACAGATGTTTTAACAATGCTTTAATCGACAGCCTTTCATGACTAAAAAAAAGTGAGTTTTTTCCAATAACTTTAGTCCCTGTTTAGGGTTAGGGTTAGGAATACGGGGAGATGGGTTCAGGCCAAATACCAAGCTCGGAGCCCTCTCCTCGGACGGCACGCCAAATACGCATCTGACTTATTTGAGAGTGTGAACTCGTGAACTATAAGTCAATGTAAAAGCATGTCTGGATTGAAAAACCAGCAGGATATTGTATCTGGACAGTGATCCATGTATTTGACCTTGGCACAAAAAACAACTAAATGCTCTGACATCATACTGGGGAAAGAATCAAATTGATATGCAGACATTAAGTCCACCCAAAGCCGGCAGCACAGCGGAGAGCAATAGTATCGTTGACTCAGAGGTTTCAACACAAAGCCTGCATTCCCCACAGTATCAGATTCAACACTGTATCAGATTCAAACAAGTGCCAGTTTTACGATAACATACTTATCTGTGTTCTGTTTGTTTAGTTGCTTTCCTTTTTATCAGTTGGGGTATACCTTGTGTTTAACTTTGATTGCAGATGTTTTGATAAAACAAGAGCACTGAAATATGCATTGTCAACTGCTTCATGTGGCATCACATGAAAGTAATGACAAAGCCATGTTTATTATCCACTCACATTAAAAAAGGCGCAATCTAGAGAGAGTTATGTGCATGGCGAAGAGAATAGGAAGAGAGAGTTAGGTTACACTGAACTAAATCTTTGAGGTCATTATAACTGCACAATTCAATACAGTGATATCTTAGAGGAGTCAAAAGTCTAGAGAGATACACCAGAAGAGCTGAAAAAAATAGGACTACATCTGTAAATTGTGAAACTATTGAGTCATTTAACTAATTCCTAATGAAAGATAGGCTACATGAAATACACAAATTGTACTTAAACAGAAACAAAGAAAAACATTTGTATCTGATGTTAACCACAATATGAGTAAACCACATATAAACTGTATCTCTTCCCAGCTCCAGACACACTGTTAAAAAGTAATTATGTGACACCCTTCTAACATGACTTGGTCCTCACATCACGTGCTCAGGATGTTGAAAGCAGGGTGGAGTACTGGCAAACTGATGAGGAGTGTAAGCTTTAAACAAACAAATCTCTAATGAAGCATTAAAGAGCCTGGTAGCCAGTGGAATGACTGTTTCCTCTGGGTTCCACAGCAGGGCATTCATTACAGCAAATGCTATTTTTCCAGGGGCAACACATGAGCTGAATTCAAAGTCTTTCGAAGTGAATCTCATAGAATGTGTCTCTGTGTCACTCATCAGTGTTTATGTGTGTTCATATCTCCAAGGAATGCAGCAACAATCTGTGCCAAACACCTAATTACTAAGGTGGCTGGCCTCGCTGGCAAAAAAACACAAACCAAAATCATATGCACACCACCTGCAAGACAATAGATTTTTAGATTCCACAGACAAATTCATTTAAATGCTCTAGAGGCTGTTGTTTCTGTACTCTATTAAAAACTTATTCCTGAATGAACCCTTTGACATTTCTTTTTTCAGCCCTGAAATGCTTGCAGGACTTGCTGAACCTTTATAATTGCTGGACAATGTTTATCAATGGACAAAGTTATCTGGAGTGTTGCAGAGTGTTTTTGATTCATTTAAAACAACTGAAAATCATCTCTGCAATCTGCACTGCTCCTCTCAGTATCCAAACAGCAGAAAAGTGACTAAGATTTTAAAAGACATTTGGCTGTACTCTGCTCCTACACACACACACACACACACACACACACACACACACACACACACACACACACACACAGTATAATCAAGCCAAAGCTTTAAGGAATTAACAAAGAGTAGACTGACAGATTTGCTGTGCCTCCTGTGGTCCTAAATCCTGCCTAACCCTTTATAGCCAACAATGCATGCTTTTCTTAATTAGAATATTATTCATCTAACTCTAGTCAGTCTTGAGATAAGCCTGTAGATAGGATTGATTCATCTATGTATTTGCTATAAACTGGTGGATTTCCATAATATCATTAAAATAAAATTTAAATATTTGGCCTGAGAGAAAACACATACTAGATTAGATTAGATTAGATTAGATTCAACTTTATTGTCATTACACAAGTACAGGTACAAGGCAACGAAATGCAGTAATACATTGAGATCTGTGGTCTCACAGAAAGTTAATTTGTGCCATTCTGCAGAGGCTGTAGTTATTTCTACAGATGTTGCTGTTGTAAATACCTCGGATGTGTTCAAACTTAAGGAAATGTGCTACATGAACTGCAATGCTTCAAACAGCAGTCAGCATACACAATGGCACAAGAGCAACAAACTCAATGGCAAAAACCTTGGCATCATTTTCATTGGTTGCTCTCCAGTTCGCAGTTCCCCCCTGATAAGATGTTATCTCATGGAAAATGAAACGCACACATATCGACTTACACAGGCGGTAAATTTGAATAATGAAGCTTTCTGAGCTGTTAAACTGCAACCAAAACTCTGTATACATGTCTGGAGAAATCGTCATCATCATTGTCTTCATCACAAGCAATCAGTCTTCATAGACTCTCCATATGGCTATGAGGTAAAGGCCGCTCTGCTCAGCTGCAGTTGCGTAATTTGACACCATAGTCATTTTATAGTGCAGAAAGCCTAAAAAGCTGTAGCGCATATGGACGGGCAGTATGGAACACTGGCTGTGGTCCAGCGGAGGAAAGCCTTGATGGAGGGAAGACAGAGCAATGGTAAGGAGTTAGAGTATTTAAAAACTAGGTCAGAATCGGAGTGAGCAGGACTGCCTTTTGACACTGCTCACTAGTAATATCCTGGCTCAGTTTCAGACATACATTGTGCTGTGTTTGGGTTGGGCAGGATCAGCTGGATAGTGCACTTCAAACCAGTCCAATAAGGGGTCTCAGAAGAGATACACAATCCTATATCCTTGAAAAACCCTAAAAAAAGACTTTGACAAAAAACAGCTCAACATTCCTTACATGATATTCCAGAATAGTGCAGATGAGGCTACACTACAGTATGTTCTCGCTTTTTACTTTCTTTACATTGATGTGTATGCTCAGCCAAGAAAAGGAAGTGCATTTACATGCACACTTAAATTTTGATTTTCATCAGACTAGAGAAATATATATATATATATATATATTTAAATGTCATGTAAATAGTTTAGTCTGACTAAAATTGTACCAGTCAGAATTTTGCATTTTTTTCTCTCCAAGTGCCTCAGAGCATTCTATTCATTATTAAGCACTGAAAGTTTAATTCAGTTCAAATGTATTTCCATGCTGGTCTTAAAAGAAATTGTCAAAGTACAATGAGTAACAAGTAAAGTGTTGACAAGGGCAAGGTGACCAACACAAGAGTCCAATTTGGGTTCATTTGAGTCCATTTGTTAGAGCTAATGGAGTGGACAATGTTGAAGACCCATCTGCAAGTTATCAGCAGGACTGAGCAGCTGCATGAAGCTCATCCTGTGCTTTCTTCTATCAATCTATACAGTATCCACTGCTTTGCACTAATAGCTAACTCCTCTGTTTCCCCAGACCGGTCAGATTCTTCATCATTTTGTGTATTTTTGTCTTCCTTCATCCATAAAGTCCTCCTCCTACTTCTCTGTCCATTACATTTCCTTCCTCCCTCTTGTTCTTCTTGATGCCCATTCTTGATAACATACACATAACCCTCCCCCAATCCACACCCAGTCTCAAGTCCCAGCTGCTATAGCCAGGGTGCCTCTTTAGCTCCAACGGTCCAGAGGAAACAGTCAGATGAATGGATGAATGGATGGATGGATGTACGAAGGGGAGGATGGCCCAGCAGGACAAACAGTCACAACCACTAATACACACTCAACACACACACCTCCCTCCATCAGACCATCCCACTACTTCGAGGCTCAGTCCACCATCTGGCCAGGCTGAGACTGCAGACGTGTTGTTGGTTATGGCTGGTCAGCCCTATGGGGGTAGGAGACCCAATTAAGAAACCAATCTGCTTTAATGCAAAATGTATGAGCCCCCATCCCACAGTTTTTTCCAATGCTTTTTTTTATCCGGTTCTTCCTCGATCGCCGCACACAGCAATCAAATACAAATCCTCTAAGAACATAGCGGACATCATACAGTCCTTCATTTCCTCAGATCCAGGCACTTTCCATCAGATGATTTTGATAAATGTTTCAGCCAGACTCCGCCAGATCCACAGAAATTGATTTTCATCAGACCTCAGGGAGGAAGTACGCCCCCGGAGATCCAACATCATGTATTTGTGCAGAGTGCTGATTTAGGATCAGATTTTCACATTGTTTACTGGGGTTTAAGCCAAGAAGTGCAAAGGAGCAGCTCTGATCCAGAGACAGCATTCCTGATATATGATCTTGTACATATATGGGTCCCGGCCTCTCACAACAGACCAAAAGGGAGTGAGTCTAGTGTTGATAAATCATCCCAACAAAAAAAGAAAAGAAAGACGACATAAAACAAAGGCAAGAGCACTGTTGTCATGGCCAGTAAGACATGGGAGCTTATTCATTTTATCTGTTAGATGACAATTCTCGTTAGATTGAGTCACACAGTCCTGATTTGTGTCCATTATGTTAATTCTGACCCCAAGCGAACACATACTATAGACCAGGAGGCCTATTATCACTGAGGGGGACAGATGCTACATTTATATAAGCAAATAGCTTAATATGTTTATACTCCTGTAGCATGCTGTTACCTTTTTATTTAAGCAAATAGCATCAAATTGATGGCTTAATCGAACTAAAAAGCCATGTAAACACCTAAATTGAGGTGTTGATCCAGATTTTTTATTGGAAGGGGTGGCATAGACCTGAAATTATTCAATCAATAGCAAATAAGTGATGTTATAAGCGTAAAAACCTGAATCCAATTATTTTCTCAATCAGGTACCTTGCGCGGCGACTGGGCACTGCATATGCGCTGGAGTTTGGTTTGGAATACATGAAAAACACATGTACCGGTAAACAAATTTGTGAATCGGATTGCAAAGTTTAAGTTTCATATGAACAGAACTTTCAGAATCTGAAATCAGACAGATTCATGCAGATTGATGAAAATTTGTTCATGTAAAAACATACCTACTGACTTGCCACAGAAGAAAGATATTGAAAGCATGCAAGGCCAGAGGGAAAGAGAGAGGATATGGTTGAAAGGGAAGGGAGGAGGTGGATGGAAAATAGGAGAATTCACCTGCCAGACACACATTTTAAAGCCTCGCCCCTACTGTCAGGAAGCTTGCCAATCAGCTTTAAAAATCCAGCAGTCCCTCAAATATTCACACTGATCTTTGTCTTCTATGTTGAACTTTTACACTAAAAAAATATGGATTGATAGAAAAATCATGGTTCCTTTCTAGATGTAGTTGGAGTAAAAATGATGTAGTATATATATATATATTTTTTTTTTTGCAAAACTACTGATTACAAATGCAAATATTTCAAATCAGCCAGCTTTAAACTGCTTGGTTAAAATACCCTAGCATTGTAGCAATCTGTTGCTTTTGTTGTATGTTATTTCTTATGATATCTTTTTATATTGTTTTATTACCTTTGGCTTTTCTGTAGTGGTTTTATGTCTAGTTTTGTGTTGTTTCGTGTAGTGTAGCATGTAAAGACAAAATATGTAAAATTCCTGTCTTTCAGATTTGTGTTTTGTAAACACTGTAAAATTATACTCATCATTCTCTGTGAGGACAGCATAAGAGGCGGCGGCTCTGTGTGCAGCCAATGGCGGTGCTTTAGAGGACCATTGAGGAGAGAGGGGTTATGGGAATAGCATTCCAAAGAAACATCTGCAAAGCTTCAATGTAAGAGTGCTGATTGACAGCAACAAAAAAAACAATTATCACACACTGAGTGAAAGAGACTGGGAGAATAGGTAAAAAGATGATGAAGTCTCTTACACACACATCTCACTCACTCACACCATCTACAGCCACAACATATTCACTCAGATAAATTGTCCACCCAAATGAAAACTAATGCAGCACAATATGGAGAAAAATGTGAAATGTTACAGAATTGTTGAATAATGTGATGATGTGATGTGTTAAATCTAAGATTGTGAAATTTTCGGAAACATTTAGCACATGTAGAATGACAGTGGCCATAGACAGGAGGCACACACTCGCAAACACATTCACTCTAGGTTCTCAAAGGTATGCAACAGACTGCTCCATCCTGAGACTATATAAAATTCATGGCGTATTAAAAAAAAGCATGACGCAGATTGCTTAACGGCTGTCAAGCCAGTTGCAATGAAAATAGTGTGCATGCTTTTTTATCATTATTACGGTCATCTACAAGCAGCACAAAAAGACACGTTTTTTGTTGAGTTGATCAGCAAGTCTTAGGAAAGAACCCCACATCAATCAGATTACACAATAGCCTGTTATTTTCTTCTTAAGAAACTTCTTAAGATTACAAGAACAGCACTTAAAAACATTCTTATGTCTCAAAATTTATTTTCAAGTAGATTTACATGAATCCGGCACCAGCTTTTTTTTCCACAATGTTGGACTAGGTGCTGATGTTATGTATGCATCAGTCTAGGTCGGATGACCTCTTTTCCCACCAACCAAAGCAAACCAAACTCTGACACCAAACGGCACCAAAAGCAGACAAGAAAAGTGCTGGTGTAAAAGCACACTAAACTTGAAGCTTCAGTATGAATAGCCTCTGGGATCTGTCTGTGTGGGTGTGTCAAGTGTGAAATACAGAGGAAGAAGGAAAGTATTCCCATAAATCATAACACCTTGACATTAACCTAAATGCACAGTCAATTTAAAAAGACAAGTCTAGAGGCCTTAGCACTTAAATGCTCACAAACTTTCCAGATTGTAACCAGAACTTAAGCTACACCTTAACACACATCACATAGCACTGAACACCTGATTATTTTTACCAGCAGATCTATACATGCACATAAGCACATCCATTTAGTACAGAAAAGCCTGAATCCACTATTCCAAAAACATGTGAAAACAAGTCTTGGCTAAAATCCAAACTAAGCATTTTACCCAAATACCCAAAGGACAAGTTGCCTTCATTATCACCCTATAGCATACGCCCCTACTAAAAATAAATTGGAATTGATGGAAAGTGGGTAACAATGACATAAAAGGGTGGAAAAGCATAAAAAAAGAGGTGTGTGAGTGAGTTTGTTCGCACACACACAAGCATATTTTTGGAGCATTAAAATATACGCACTCCCACTGAGATTTAGAACCCAAAGGCTGACTCACTCTTACTCCCTTTTTGACCCACTACAGGAAGTGGCATAATCTATTAGTCACTGCCACTTTCCCCATGGACTATAAAGTGATTCCTATAAAGTGGGCCTCTTATGTTTCCATCACATTGTTGTTTTACGCACTACAGTGAATGTGTGTGAGAATTCTTTAATTCCTGTCTCTATTCATCTGGCAAATCAAAATGAGTGTAAGGAAATAAGTAAGACAGGCACGAAAAGGCATGCAGAGCGGCAGAGAGGAAAATAAATGACTGTAAAAAGATGAGAGAGCTGCCTCAAGGCTTAAATACTATGTACAAATACACCTGCAGGATCAATAACCCAAAGACACAGATGGCGCTTGTTTTTAGAGCAGAAAGAATTTGGCGAAGAAAGCCAGATAAAGAGAGTTCAAGAAGATCAGCTGTTTTATAGGATAGTAGAGATACAGATACAGAAGGAAATCAAGATCGTCTGTATTGCCTAATGCCTACACGTGTTTGAGACAGTGTTATTATTTATTAATATTTTGAATTGGCTGTTATTTTTTTATATTTTAAGTTTTAACTTTAGTTCAAGTGATGCTGTTATGTGCTTAAAATTTAAAGTTCTATTTTCTTTAGTTTAAGTTTTTAAAGTTTAAGTTTTTCATTTTTTTGTATTTTAATTTAGATTTTTTTCAATTAGCAAAAAAATGACTTTCAATAGTGTCAGTTTTAGTTAACAATAACACAACTTATTTGGCATCAGGGGAATGCGCTTACACACGCCTGCAGATTTTATATTTGAATATTGATGCATTTTTAAGGGAATTGTAAGGTATCAAATCAAGTCAATCAAACCGAAAATCTTTAGAATCTGTGAAAACAAATAATAATTTTGTTCTTAGAAACCTAAGCTAGCAGCAGCTCCTAAAAGCAACAAACAACTACAGCACACTGTGCATTAATTATTCATGCTAACTATTCTAGCATCTGTTAGCTATAAAACAAGTCTTTACAGAAAGACTGTTACCTTGGCTGTGACAACACCCTAAAAACAAAATACTTCACCAGAGTTTCCACCCAGCAAATAACACTGACCACATCAGTCTAATCGGATCCCTCTCCGCCTGTGATGTGGTCAGGAGTGTTAAGAACCACAGCGACTTTCATGTTCTGTATCTTTGCCACAGTTTCCACAGCACCTTCTTCAATCATTTGCTTTTCCCTCTCTCACTTTCCATCTCATAGACAAATAACGGAAAGGGGCGGAAACAAAAAATGACAGAGACAGAAATTACAGTAATCCTCTCTACTTATTTAAAATGATTCAGAGATATTTCAATGATGAGAGCAAGAGAAAGAGCCAACTGAAGAAAATGAAATCTTTCTAAAGAGCATGAGGCATCAGCTTTCTTAGACAGTGACTCAGAGGCCTTGAGTTCAGCTTGGTTTACAGCACAGACACTCTGAGCCTACAAACACATACACACACACACATACTCAAATGGGCAAGTTGAAGTATAAGTACCTACTTTTTGAACACAAACACACTTGAGTGTTTTGAGTTTGACATAAAGAAGAAAAAGCAAAGCTACCCTCAAATCTTCCCTCTGGCTGTGTCTCGATGTGAAACCCTAATGGGACAACATTTCCAAAGCTGAAGAAGAGCCAAAGGCATGCAACACCACTTTTTCATGTTTTACTTGAAAGATTTGCCACTCCAGTCCAGTCATGTTACAGAGCCGCAGGGAATATGCATGAATGACAACTCTGGAGAGACGTCTCGCACAGCTGTTTGAGATACTTCTGAACTTGTGCACATAATTATTGATAATAATAAAATAAAATTAGGTCTTTTAAAATTTTTGCCCAACTTGTACAACCTATAAATTCATATATAATTGTAATCACTGTTATTACACTACATTCTGTATTTGACAAGCACAGTTGTGAAACAAGTCTGAGACGGGACATTTTGAAGGGCTTGACCCTGAATTAATAGCCAAAAGTCTTTAGCATCTCAGCAATGAACCATGATTTGCTACTAGCTAGTCGGTTGCAGATGGTATCCGGGAAAGCATTTCATTGGACAAAAGTCTGTGTAGTCAAAAGTCATTAATCACCGTTCTAAATTAATGCGCTGCCTTCAACGAAGCATAAGCTCACACATACAGACACGATCACGCAGCGCACACAGAAAAATTCAGGATTCAGGAGCACAGAAACTTCTTGTCAACACTGCCCTGCGACTTGTATTAATAAAATAGCTTTGCTACTGAAAAGCTGCATTATATTTCTCAGCAACGAGATGGAAGCATTGCTGTTTTTGAAGTAATTAAACTAATAGCTTCACTATTAAAGACGCTGCAAAAACGCTATTCAAACACGCATAATCTCTCTCTCACCAATTCATTCACTGTAAAATAATTTTGGAAAATTGAGGAAATTGACAATTATATGTTGGCTCAATAAATTACTTCCAAATAATTATCCCCTTGCAAAAAGAAGCATTGTTGTAAAACTAGCTCAAGGTCTTCACTTAAAATTAAAATTGTATATTCACCGAACATATTTAGTTGTGCTCAATCAATCTATCAAGTCGAGGTGAAAAATTTTTTTGGCTGAACAAGTCCTACATCCCAAAAACTGTATACGCATGCGCAAAATACGCCTGAGGAAAAATGTTGGTATCACTACTCCTTTTATCCCTGGCCGAGGGATAAAAAAAAGGCCGGGCGTGGCGCACATGTGATGCTCATTAGTAATCGCTAGATAGAATCGCTTCTTTCCCACAGCTCTCTGCCCAGCCCTGCTCGCCACAAAGGTACTTTCACCAAATATCCTGTGTTGGAATTGATTTATTAATAAAGTGATGTGATAAAATGTCAACCCTGTTGTCTATTAATTTTGCTTAATGTATTTATGTTTTGCCAAAATAACTGACGAAAATTAACCATCTTACCCATCCAGTTAGCTTTAACTTGTCAATGCTGGCAAATGACCAATACCTGGAGCTGCACGATTCTGGATAAATTGAGAATCACCATTTTTTTTGTTTCAAATAGAGATCACGATTCTAAACAGAAAACTAAACAAAATAACATGTAATTTACCGAAGGTTCTGACAAAAAGTTAATTGCTGCAGAGTATTTAAAAATGTTTAATTCATTTGAATGAATTCTAATTAAAAAAAGGTGAAAAAAGGTATGATTCAGTGAATCATGAATAGCCTACTTCACTTGTTTCATTAATGGATGTATCACCGTTTTTGAAGGAATCTTTTGAATTAATAATTCAATGAGGAATACATTTTTCAACAGTCACTTGTCAACACCTAGTGGGCGTACCAATGTAATGATACAATCTTTATTTGAAGTGCCAAGACACTTTCAAAAGGTGATTTGCTCTATTTTGATCGCAGTGTTAACAGAAATATCCATACTGTGATTTTGAAAACACTGTTTGTGAAGCTGTTTCGTACCTATAACGTTACATGATAAATGCTCTCTCTGGCTCAGTGGCAGAGCGATCACAGATTTGAATGTCCCGGTGTGATTTTGTCAAAGGTTTAATAGACACAGGAGAATCGCTGTCATTTAGGAATAAGAATGTGTGGGTTAACAATGAATCATGCAGCTCTACCAATACTGCTTCTCCCTACACAGAGTACATAGTCTGCATAGGGCACCAACTACCAAGCTCACATAAACACAACAGGACTGAGTATATAAAAAGGTTTAATAAAACAAAGACATGACATGAGCCCAACTGGTAGAGCATGGTGCTTGCAACTTCAAGCTCATGGGTTCGATTCCCAAACAAAGCATTTGCCACTGAAAGTTGTTTTTTATAAAAGTGTCCGCTGAATGCATAAATGTAATGATGCATGTTACATTTCCTTATCTCTCTAATGCGTCTATACACATCTTTACATATACCAATAGAACTTCCCATAGAATCACTGTCAGAGGTCAGGAAGTGGTTTGGTATTGAGTCAGAGAAAGAATCAGCAGCTGTTTACAGCTGTATTTGACACACACACTCACACAATTAAACGACATGCTGCATCCTGAGGCAGACTAATATAAACCCACTGGAGACTCTGTTAGTCTGTGAAAACTATCCTAAGGCACAGACTGCTAGACTAGAACCACAAGAGAGGAAAAACAGCCTGGACGGGAACTTGAATTCAGGTTACTATAAAAGAAAAAAACTGCATTACATTTTCCCCATCATTCAAAGCAGTGAATAATGAACATCCACTAAATGTCTGTAGTGTACGACTGCTTTTTTTCCTCTTGCAAACTAAGCAAGACCGGTCATCGATCTTTGGCCTACACAGATGCTGTAACAATGCAGGTCCAGATGTGCACTAGTAATGATGTCACTGCATTAGCAATCAGACATTGGGCCACATGTACAGACCAGTCATCAAGCTATCAGAAAAAAGACCAAACTCCCACTTACAGAGGCCATGCAACACTCAGCTATAATGGTATTTAGCCCTCGGATGACCTCACTTTGTGTGGTTGCAGAATTCTTCAAATAAAGTGTAAATGAACAAGCTATTCTATTAGGGCGCAACATGATTTTTCACCTTAAATGGCATCAATCTACTTAAAAATTTTTTAAATAAAATGCTGTTCATTGATTCATGGTGTTCATTCTCCACCAGATCGATATGAAACCGCCCGTAAAATCAACATTTACTTAAGAATGGAAGGAAATATTATTTTTAAAGGGTGGGAAGCAATAAAGAAAGGTATTTTGTTTCTGCTCTGATTAGGAAGCAGAACATCCTGAATTGAACCTCCTGTTTGTATGATACAAATTCCCAAATGAGCCAAATGCAGACGAACAGGTCAAGTTAGGCTCCATCGCCCATTTTACCAGATGGTCCTTGACTAACATCCCTCAAAGCGCTTGGTCACACCCATTAAACTCTACACTGGCTATTGATCAAAGATGCTGAGCTTTGTCCACATGCTTATCTTTGTTTTTCCAAATGATCGTATTTCTAGCCAAGGAGTCCAAGGACTGTGTTTGGCCAAACCCAACCTGTTCCAGTCAATTCTTTCTTATTTTCTTTACCTGGTTTGATTGTTTTGAGACAGTCTGGACAGTGAGATATGAGACGCAGCATGCAACTTTGGTGGCTTTTAATGTTTTGTCCTGTTTTCCATCATCTCAGAGCCAGAGTCAGTAATGCTAACAATGCACAGGATGACTGTTCTTGTCCGCTCTATTGTCAGTAATTCCCTGAGGAAAACTGGAGATGGAAAACACTTTCACATGGTTCCAACATTCTTTATATAAATAGCCTGTTTAAAACAAACATCATCTGAACTTGCAAAACACCTGAGAACAACAGTAACAAAGTTGCTTAAGAAAAATGAGGGTCAACTAAGGTAAACATAACAATAAAATCTTAGACATAGGGTGGCGATTATGGTGTTGTCATTGACAAATATGCTTCAGTTCATCCTCATATAAACCACAAAAACATAATCCAGCTTCTTTGTCTAAGTCATCCCACTGAAAAGTATCAAATTAATAGGATTTGTTCTTCATAATTTAGCTTTTCACCTCTCTCTCTCAGCCCCTCCCCCCTTAGCATAATCAGAGACTGGGTCTCGAGACGCCAGCTGATCCCTGCAGGCTCGCGCTATTCAACACGAGCGCTGCACATTCATCAGGATGCCTCGTGCTTCTTTGTGCTCAGCCTCACCTCCAAAACAAGAAAAGGGTTGATGGCAGCACCAAAAAAATACTAATATTACTGCAGGATGACAACTTCAAAAACTGTTTTATGTTAGCCTATTATTATCATTTTGTAAAGAAACAGAAAATGGAAAGCAAGCCTATCACACTTAAATATGCAAGGGAGAATTGAGAATTGAA